>NC_072477.1:7645379-8004277 GCF_027574615.1 Eptesicus fuscus
GCCCTCCAGGCCCCCTCTGCAAGGCTGACCACCTGCTCCTCTAGCACTGACCACTCCTGAGCTTCAGGCCTGAGGTCGGCTGCCTTAGACCTTCTGCCGGGCGGTTGGCTTCCTCCACTCTCCCTGGCTCCTCTGGGCTCCCTACTTATCCAAGCACACCAGCTGTCAATCACCGACGCCAAAAGCCTGTGGTATGGGCTGGACTCCTCCTCTCTCCACTTCCCACAGGTGGTAGCTCCCCTGAACCTGAGAATGGGTGTGGAATCTGTCCGGCCATCTTAGCTGACTGTTCTCATCCCCACGCCCCCCGACATCCCTGTCCCTGGGTCTTGGCAGGGGCTTGTCCACTGGTCTGCTTGCCTCATGCAACTCCTCACCAGTCACAGCCTAAGGCACTCTTGTTTGGGGCTCAGCTCCTCACGAGCGGCTCACTGGCCCAAGGTCTCGTAGCCAGTTAGAAGTCACAGTGATGCTTGCACTTGGGGCTGACTGACTCCCCAACTCTAGAGTTCTCTTTCCAGCCCCAAGCAACCTCCCGAGTGACCTGTTTGTAGAAATCCAAAGTCAGACAAGCCTCGCCTGTCACAGGGCCCAGCTCTGGGACCTTCCTGAGGCAGCCGCCCCGGTGAGCATCACAGGCAGCCGCCCCGTTGAGCATCATCCAAGAGGACCAGATGCAACTGCACAAGCTGTGCTGCTCTCGGGCCCAGCAACAGGTCAGCAGTCTAGAGTGTGTGTGTGTGTGTGTGTGTGTGTGTGAGTGTGTGTGTGTGTTTGCGTACAAAAACAGAAGCACATGTGTGTGTGTATATGTGTGTGTCCAAGGGTGATGAGAGTACAAACTGTGACCAAAATCAAGGGGCTTGTCTGTGTCTCCTGCCTGGCACTTGTCCCCTCTCCCCTCGGCAGACTGCCTGCTCAGTGCCAGCCCCGAGGGGTCTTGGAGGCCATGCCCCCACCTCCTGGCGAGAACATGCTATCACTCTGCCCTCACTAGGGTGGCAGCAGGGACCTCAGCAATTTTTATTTTATAAGTAGTCTCCATTTTAATTTCTTCTCACTTTTGCCTCATTGGTTTACTTAGGATAATGGCTGCCCTGAACTCAAGATATTTGGAGATATTTCACCCAATACAGTCAAAATGTTCCTACCTATACCCCCTCCCTTCAAAATATGCTGCTGGGCCCTGGTGGTGTTGCTCAGTGGTTGAGCATCGACCTACAAAGTAGGAGGTCATAGTTCAATTCCTAGTGAGGGCACATGCCCTGGTAGTGGGCTCCATCCTCTGTAGGGGCCATGCAGGAGGCAGCCGATCAATGATTCTCTCTCATCGATGATGTTTCTATCTCTCTCTCTCTCTCTCCCTCTCCTTCCTCTCTGAAATCAATAAAAATGTCTTTTACATAAAAGTTAGAAAAATATTATCGCTTTTTTGTATATTCTATTACTGAGGTAAATTTTGCTTATCCCCGACTTAGAGTGTCATTTTCCGAATGATTTCCTCAAACCTGCTGGTACAGTTACTGTGTCCCCACAGTGCCGAGTCCCTTCTACCTTTAAGTGTGAGCTGAGTAATCCTTTCCTGCAGTGGCCTCGCAGCCTAATGCAGGAGATGACTCAGCACAGGATGAGTCTGAAGAGACGTTTCAATGACGTGTCAGGGAAGCTCACAGGAGACCAAGCTCCCAGCCCAAGAGCAGCCTCCATGGTGGGGCGAGAAGGCATCGGGCTGGCGGCTTTGCTTGGAAACTTCTTGGTAGAAAGAGAACCTGTTCATCTGTCGATGTGTACGTTTAACCAGGGTGGCGACTTTGCAGGTACATGGAGAGTGAAAAACAAGGGATCCTTGTATGTTTGTGCAACTTGAGTATTTGAGGTGTCTTGTTATATCCAAGCAATGATCCCTTTTACATTTAAACCAGCACGATTACATATATATCTTTAATTGATTTCAGAGAGGAAGGGAGAGGGCGAGAGGGATAGAAACATCAGTGATGAGAGAGAACAGTTGGTCAGCTGCCTCCTGCACGCCCCCTACTGGGGATAGTGCCCATGTACCTTGAGCAGGGATTGAACTGTGACCTCCTGTTTCATGGGTCAATGTACATCTACTGAGCAACACCACTGGGCAAAACAGCACGACTGTGAGCTTGTAGGGTAGATTGCTTAAATAACTGGTTCCAGTTTTAGTATACGGACTGCCGACGCGAGCACAGACTGCTTAAAGACATGGCTCGGAGAGCTGCATTCCTCCCGCTGAGGCTGAGATGGGGATTCTCTTGCTTTGCCTCCTCGGGCTCCTTCCAACAGGACGTTAGTGCTTCTCACAGGATGGCTGTTGACAGCTTCTGGTGGCAGCATCATGTGCTTACTGTGGGCAGGAGCTGGGCCAGTGGAGCGACAGGTACGGGTGGAAAAGGAGATTGTAGGGACCCATCTCATCTGTTAATGGGCATCCTTATATCTACACATACCTATGACATGGGCATATGTCTACACATACATGTGATATGCATACATATATACATATACATGGCCATCTCAGCTAGTGGCTGAATAAAACTGCTGGACCGACCAGATAGAGTGGTTTTCGAATTGGTCTTCTCAATGCCAATGCTCCTGGACAGGATGGATTAGCTCCATTTCATCCTGATGACAGCACTGAGGAAGGTCTCATGACCCCTGTCTTAGAGATCAGAAAACTGCAGAACAACCAGCTTATGTACCTTCCCCAAGACCAATTGGCTGAGCCAGGAATTGAACCCCTGCCGGTCTGAGCAGAAAGACCTGGCTCTTAACCACCAGGCTGCACTGTCTCCTTCACATAGTGAGATGCTAGCATGTGCTGGTGAGCAATGTACAGGGGCCAAGGGCAAAGCGGGTGCTGGAGGGCCTCAGAGAGGCAATGGTGCTCTTGAAACCAAGGATGGACACCAAAGGGCTGGCCTTGATGGTCTACAGGGGCCTGTGCAGCGAGGAGAGGCTGGTAAGCCCTGCTCTAAAGGCGTGAACAGAAAAGATGAAACACATTCACCGCCTTAGGAGGAGCCGGGCCCTCCTGTATGGGCCTGTGATGTTCTGTCCTCCCCGGGGATGCGCGTCCCACATGCCCCATTGCCAGTGGGAGTCCAGTGTTGGCCCCTCCAAGGTCATGGTGATTAGCTGGGAAGCTTGCCTGCAGGGGTCAGTGCCTCATCTTGAGGGGCAGCTGGCTTGGGGGGCTTAGGTGGGTGTGAGGAGTGGCCAGTGGCAGCACTGGAGAGGACGGGAGGCAGCAAAGTCACAGGACAGGATGGCACAGAATGGGCAGGCCATTTGGTTGCTATCTTAATGGTGGTAAAACACACACAAGGAAACTGACCACTTAGCCAGGTTAAGAGCACAGTTCAGTGGCATTAAGAGCTGCTGTACAACCATCCTACCACCCATCTCCAGAACTATTTCCATGTTACAAAACTAAAACTTCATTCGCATTAAACACGAACCCTCTCCTTGCCCGCCCCCGCCCCTTTCTCCAAGAGGCCTCCAGAGAAAGGAAAAGCATTTCTCCTTCCACTGTCCTCCATCATGTGATGTCAGAGGGCGAGCAGGCTTTCTAGAGGGAGCCCTTGTGCCAGGGGCTCTGTCTCCAACCTGATCAAAGGAGAGAGAGAGCCTGGGCCTCCTGGGCTCTGAGGCTTGTGACAAGGACACAAGTTCGCCTGCACCCCCTGCAGTGTGACCAGGACGGCTTTCCTGCTCACGTTCCCACATCCTGCTGACCCCTGGAGACTCAGAGCCATCAGCACCTTTATTAGGAGTAAAGTGTGGTTTGTTCCAATGAGATGTGTAGGCTCCATCGATGTGTTTATTGTTTTAATATATTTTTTTTTTTTTTTTTTTTTTTTTTTTTTTATTTTTTTTTTTTTTAAAATATATTTTATTGATTTTTTACAGAGAGGAAGGGAGAGGGATAGAGAGCCAGAAACATCGATGAGATAGAAACATCAAATGATGAGAAAGAATCATTGATCCGCTGTCTCCTGCACACCCAACACTAGGGATCAAGCCTGCAACCTGGGCACGTGCCCTAACCGGGAATCGAACCGTGACCTCCCGGTTCATAGGTCGATACTCAACCACCTAGCCATGCTGGCCGGGCTCCATTGATGTGTTTAATGACTCAAAAGGAAGAGGGGTCAGGTCTGCTAGGTCACTATTCTGCGACCCTGGAACAAAAGGCCTTGTGCTTCTTAAGGCCGAGTGTTCTGGAGCCCAAGGGCTTTCTCCGTGTGTGGGAGTCGGAGGGTTTGTCCCTGTGGCAGGCCTTTGTGCCTGGGGACTGTCCTGTCCTAAGTGATGAGTCAAGAAAATGTTTCCCTTAAGTTTCCCTTTCATAGGGGGCTCCCCTAGACTTTCTCCGTCCCCATTACCCCGGGAAGGAGAGTGGAGGGGGTACAGGCCATCTGTCACAGCACTCTGTTTGAGTTTCCAGCAAAAGTGCCAGGAGCCCTTGCCCACAGGGTACCTTCTGGCATTTTCCCTAAGCTATTTCTAGATGATAACTTGTGAAACACTGGCACATCTTCAAAATACACACACACTCATGCACACACACACTCATGCACACATGCGTGCACACCAGCACCCTGGCCCTACCACTTGCCCTGTTACACACCCATCAGCCCCTGTGTCATTCATGGGATGTTGTATTTTGCAACCAGCCCTTTCACCAGGTCGAGAGAAGCAGAAGTTCCTGTCCAACAACTGCTCTGAATGCCTGGGGAGGGCGCTGACATTCATTCACTGAGCAGCTACTGTGGGCCAGACCCCTTCCAAGCACCCTGTGGGAATAAACGGATTTACTTCATTTGTTCCATGTGCTGACAAAAAGGGAGACTGACTCCCTATTCCCAATTGGCACCAGAGAAACCATTGGATGAGAGACAGGCATGGGCTCCAGGGTGGAAGACAGAAGGGAGACCCTGTAGAGACCTGGGTGGGGGTAGTAAGGATGCTGAGTATCCACACGCAGCAATGGAGGAGGTGGGACAGACGGAAGACACGCCTGCACTTGAGTCTCCCTTGCACAGCCCTGCACACAGGTCCTCAGCCCTCTGGCAGATACAAGCCCTGGTCCACCTGTCAGGGCACAGGATGGGAGGTTCCCAGGGAGGCAGGGATAACCCAGTGCCCCAGGCACCCCCCCTTCCAGCTCCTCACACCCAGCCTGGAGGCTGCAGCTGGGAGTCCCTTCCTCTCCTGTGACTTCTCTCCAGGAGCATAGGAGACAGTGATCGGGCAGGTGGGCAGGGACCAGAGCTCTCCACACTGCCTGTGAAACGCTCAGTCCCGGAAATGAGGGTGAGCGCAAGGTTGGTCCTTCTGGGGCTGCAAGGGAAAATCTCTCCCAGCTTCTGGGGCTGCCAGCTGGTTCCCTGTCTTGGAGACCTATCCTCCCCACCCATCTCTGCGTCCAAGTCACATGACCTTCTTTCTGGGAGTGAGTCTAATTTCCCTCTTACAAGGACACCTGTCACTGCAGTGAGGGCCCAGCCATCCAAGACCCAAGGCCTCCTCTGAACGTGATTACATCTGCAAAGGCCCTATTCCCAAATAAGGCCACGGTCACTATGTCCCACCCGCATGGATTTGGGGACACTGTAGAACACACCTCAGAAGAGGTATCACGCGGCCCAAGGTGGAGTGGAAACACCAGTCTCAGAACAGCAGAGTAGGAATTTCTTGTTAATACTGGTAAATACTCGCCCAGGCACAATGACACATTTCCCTATGGGCATGTTCTCTCCCCCGTCAGTGCACCCGTGTGTCACAAGATTCACGCCCTGCGACAAGCACGGCCCCTTCCGTGGCAGGGCGGGAAGAGACCTCTGTGCCAGGACCTGCAGGGCTTCCCAGGATGAAGGGAGAACTCATCTCTGCACTCCCCACCTCCTCCTGGTACAGCTTGGCTAGAGGAGACACACTGCTGCTGAGCTGCGAGGTTCCCTGCACTACCGCCGCCCGCCAGCAGGGGGCCGCGCCCCTCACAGAGCCTGCTCTCCGCCCGGAAGTCCCGCCCCTGCAGGAAGTAACCAGGTGCCTCAGGAAGATGGCAGGGTCCAGGGGCTTGGGACTGCCTGGCCAGAATGGCTGCTGGCAGCAAGGGACCCTGGAAACCTCGAAGCGGACGTGGGCCTGGGGCGGCGGGCGGGGCCCTGAGGCGGCTGATTCTGAGGGGGGGAGCGGAGCTGGTGCGGCGACCCCGGAGGGCATCCCCACAGGAGACGTGCTCACTGCGGGGAGTCAGTCAGCTTCTGCAGCAAAGATGGGGAGTGGGGGCCGCGGGGCGCGGGGCACTGGGCGCGGGCTGAGGACCGCCCCGCTCAGGCCTGGTCGGTCCTCCGGGGTGGGGCTCCCCGCTCTGTGTGGACCCGCCGCTGAGGGAGGCGCCTTCTGAGTCGGGTTTGTTTCTGAGGAAGACTCCTCCTCACAGGCCAGGCCGCCCTCCCCGCAGAGGGAGATGGAGCCGCGCCTGCCTCTGCCCCGTGTGGCCCCGCTCAGGGCGCTGCTCCAGGGCCGCCCGGGCCCAAGTCCTCCTGTGACGGACCGGGACCCTCCTCAGCCAAAGGCTCTGGGCTCAGACAATGTCACCGAGTTTAGTGAAAGCCATCGGCCCTGGCCACCTGCTGCAGGTCCGGCGTCCACTGGACTGAGCACAGGAGGTCACGGGGCCACTTCCCACGCCAACCTGCTCTCCTGGCCTGAGGACACCAGGAAGGACTGGATGCGGGGCCTCATCATGGTGCCTGGGCGCATGGCGGCCCCTGAAACCTGTGCAGAGCCATGAGCTCTCCGGGGTGGCGGCCATTAAGCTCCAGTTCTGTGGTGACAGGAGCGTCCTCGTGGGACCCAGACTGTGTCACGAGCCCGTGGGTCCGTCACTGAGCTGCTCTTGAGTCATTTATCAATCAAACATGAGGTCTCTGCAGAGTTGTGTGCAAGTCCCATCGGAACTCACGTACGTGCTTAGCAACTTCAGCAACAGGAATGGTATTGCTCGTTTTAAATGCTCTCCTAAGTTATAGTTTATATTGAAGACATCAAATGCATTCAGAATTTCAGATATTTGGTGTAGTTAAGTAATTTCAATCATGTGTTGAAAACGTTCAACCTGAGTATTTCATACATAAATTATTTTTATGTCTGCAGAATTCTAACTTCCCTTTTAAAAAATATCTTTCTATTGATTTTAGAGATGAAGGGAGAGGGAGAGAGAGAAAAACATCAATGATGAGAGAATCTGATGCGCAGCCTCCTGCTGGCCTCACATTGGGAATTGAGCCTGCAACCTGGGCCTGTGCCCTGACCAGGATTCAGACCTCGGGTCCCTAGTTCATAGGTCGACTCTCAACCACTGAGTTATGCCAACAGGGCTAATTTCTATTTTAAAAGTTATATTTGAGCATAATGTTGTGGTCATAGTATGTTCTTCAGGTTAATTTTCGTGAAGGGGCTCCAGTAGGGAGTTTACAGATTACATTATTATTTGTTACCCACAGAGAATCCCCCGTCTATGGGCGCTGGCCTCTGTGAGGTCACTCCCGCCTGCCCATCTGTGCCTTTCTCTGGAGTCTTCTAGCATTTAGGGTTTGTCCTTCAGCAATGTCACGTGTGTATCACACTCTCACCTGTCTGGCTGAGCTCACCTGCAGCCACAATTGAAGCAGCCCCCCTTAACCTGCTCTTCCCCTCCAGGTTTCCTCTTCCAGCTCCTGATCCTCAGAGTTTAACCTTTTACGTCTAGTGGCCGAGTGGCTGGTCACAGCTGCCAGTTCTGTCTCGGGGTCTTTCTTCCCAGGTCCTGCAGGTCTGAGTTTGTGCAGGTCTCACTTCCCAACTGGACCTTCGTCACCGCTCCATGCCTCCTCCAGGCTCAGTGCGCCTTCAGAAGGAGTGCTGTTAGGTGGGCAGCCTTGCAGACAGAGCTAGGCGGTGGTCTTTTTCCAGTGAGCCAGATGGCTGCTGGCTGAGGCAGTCCACCTTGACCTAGAAGACGAGAGGGTGTGCTTACAGGGGAGGCTCCAGTGCTCTGGCGGATTGTTCTGTGCTGCATCCAACAGTCCTTGTGGCCATGTATCCATACTGTCCACGCATACTGGTTTTTAAAGTGGATGACCTTGCCCTGACCGGTTTGGCTCAGTGGATAGAGTGTCAGCCTGCAGACTCAAGGGTCCCAGGTTCGATTCTGATCAAGGGCATGTACCTTGGTTGCAGGCACATACCCAGTAGGGGGTGTGCAGGAGGCAGCTGGTCGATGTTTCTCTCTCATCGATGTTTCTAACTCTGTATCCCTCTCCCTTCCTCTCTGTAAAAAAATCAATAAAATATATATTTTTAAAAGAGACTAAAAAAAAGGTGGATGCCCTGTGGGCATGTGTATCCTACCATGTGTATATGGATGCGTTGATTTTAAAAGTACTGACACTTTCAGCATAAACACTTCAGCTTGTTGAAAAGAAGGATCCCTGAGAGGAACTTGCTGTCACGATTGTCAGGTATTGGCGATGACGTTTGGTCTGTTTCATTCGTGCAGGCCACAGCTCCCTTTCTGGAGACCGCAGTGAGGAAGTTTGATGACGTCTACAAAAAGGAAGCGAGGGCAAAGAGGGTGGCAGCCTGTTCGCCATCATTGCCCATTTGTATGACTTCCCCGTGGTACAGTCTCTCTGCATATTCGACATTTTGGAAAAACTTACTGGGAATTGCACAAAGATATGGAACTGATCCTATTACTGCTGAGAAATGTCTCCAGAAGTGATCACAGAGACCCAGGCCAAAGCCAGCAGGGCAGGCAGCAAGTTCCAGGACAAGACCAGGTACCGTGGGTCACTCAACCTGCCTCCTAAGTGCCTCAATCCTCAGAAGCTGACCAGCACATAGAAATAAGTGGGGAAATGTTATGTTTCATTTCCTACTAATCTTTTATCTTCTGCTTCTGCGATTTGATTTTTTTTTATCTTTCAAACTACAGGCCCAGTGCACAGATTCGGCTCTCCAACATCCCCCAATGGGGGCCAGATTGCGAGAGGGCACAGGCCGGACCAAGGGACCCCAGTGATGCATCATCAGGGCCAGGAAGGGACCTTGGGAGGGCTCCAGGGCATGTCTGGCCCATCTGGCCCAGTCCCGGTCAGCAAATTGACCCCAGCAGCAAGCTGACCCCAGCAGCAAGCTGGACCCCAGCAGCAAGCTAACCTACCAGTAAGAGCATCTGGTCAAACGGTTGGAGGGACAGTTAGCATATTAGGCTTTTATATAGAGAGCTTTTATATAGAGAGACTAGAGGCCCGGTACACAGGATTCGTGTACTGGTGGGGTGGATGGCCTGCAGGGATCTGCCTGCTGTGGAAGCTCCATTCATCCTGATCAGCCTAGCAGCGCTAACCCTGTGGGAGTGCACTGACAACCAGGGGACAGCTCCTACATTGAGCGTCTGCCCCCTGGTGGTCAGTGAGCATCATAGCGACTGGTCATCATTCTGGTCATTCCACAGTTCAGTCGCTGGGCTTTTATTAAATAGGATGTGAACAAGCCTTGTTTTATTACTAAGAATAGGATATTTTTTAAGTTTAAGAATTGATTTTTTAAATGCTCATCTACTTAAAAGATGTTTACTGAGGAAGGTCATGTGGTTCAGGGCTTAGGTATCAGCTCACCTGGACTTCTAGCTCAGCCACTGGACAGCAATGTGACCTGAGCCTTCCAAGCCTCAGTTGCCCCGTCTAGAAATCAGGGCTGGGCATAGCGCTGACCTTGTTTCCTTTTCTGCAGATCAGAGATAGGGCAGGGCGGGGAAGCCCCTAGGGATGTGTGAGAACCAGGAAAAGGGTTCGTGTGGGGCCCACAGGGGAGCAGGGAGGAGGCCGTTGCAAGGACTTGGGCTTTTATCCTGGAGGCACCTGAAGGGTTCTGAGTGGGAAAATGGCCCGGGAAGTCTTTGTGCTAACGGTCCCGTTGGCTACAACATAGAAGACGGATGTAGTCAGGCAGGTGTACCCCCCTTCAGGGGTCGGAGATCGCGGTGGGAGGACTAGCTCAGTTGGAGTGGGTGTGGGTGTGGGTGTGAGGACTGACCAGGTAGGGTATGGATGGGAGGGAAGGCCAGAGTCAGCCCATGTTCTCAGTTTGGGCCTTCAGTGGACAGCAGTGCATGCAGGAGACCTATGCTCAAAAAGGAAGATGGGCTCTTTTCTGATATCCCGTAATAGTCACTGGGAGGAGTTGTGGTCTGAGCCCTCCGAGGAGGTCCTGAGGCCCTGAGGTGGCAAGCCTCAGGCTGAGAATCACTGACATTCAGACATTTGAGAGGACGAGCGGGAGGAAGGTCACCAGAGACAGGCCATAGTGTCACAGAGAAGAAGCTTCCCCTGTATTGAATGCCCAGAGATTAGCTTTACAACACAGAAGTCAGCCTGGCCAACGTGGCTCAGTGGTTGAGCATGGACCTATGAACAAGGAGTCCCTGGTTTGATGCCTGGTTGCAGACCCTATCTCCAGTGTTGGGTGTGCAGGAGGCAACTGATCAATGATTTTCTCTCTCATCATTGATGTTTCTCCCCTTCCTCTTTCCACCTTGAAATTATATATATATATACACAGTTTGTTTTGTTTTAATCCTCACCCAAGTATATTTTTCCATTGACTTTTTAGAGAGAGTGGAAGAGAAAGGGAAGACTGAGAGAAATATCAATGTGAGAGACACATATCCATTGGTTGTCTCTTGCACATGCCCCAACCAGGGCCTGAGCCAGGGAGGAGCCTGCATCCTAGGTACGCCCTTGACTGGAATTGAACCCAAGATGCCCCATCCATAGGCTGACGCTCTATCCACTGAGCCAATCCGGTTGGGGCTAAATGTGAGTGTGTGTGTGTGTGTGTGTGTGTGTGTGTGTGTGTGTATTATTGGTTTCAGAGAGGAAAGGAGACGGGGGAGGGAGGGAGAAACATCAATAAGAGAATCATTGATTGGCTGCCTCCTGCTTACTCCACACTGGAGATTAAGCCCACAACTGGGGCATGTGCCCTGACCTGGAATTAAATCATGACCACCTGGCTCATAGGTCAACACTCAGCCACTAAGCCAGGCCAACTAGGTTCAGGTGCCAGTATAAATACTTGTATAAATAAATAAATAATTTTATTGCCGGTTTAGTTCTCTTCAAGGTATTCTTTGAAACTATTGGGAAATTTGGTAGGAATTTAGAAGTTAAAATTTGACAATTACCTTCTAAGTGGTAATGGAACCCATTCTTTCTTTAAATCCTATCTCAGGGATATGATTCCTGATTTGAAAGAGAGAGAATCGATGATGTTAGAGAAAAGCATCAGTTGGTTGCCTCTCATATGCACCCCCACTGCGGACTGAACGCCCAACCTAGGTATGTGCCTTGACTGGGAATTGAACCCACAGTCTTCCATGTACAGAATGATGACCCACCCAACTGAGCCACCCCAGTCTGGTCATGGAACCAATATTTAGAAAAGAAAATCTTATATTCCTCCTAAGATTTCTGCATATTGAAAGTCCAAAATACAGCTAAGTCCATGGGAATTGATGGAACATTATGATGACTTTGAGTGGGTTAAAGGAGATACGATGTATGCAACATGCTCATCGCTGTGCCAGGCTGGCACTCACTCTTTTGTGGTTTCAGTCGACCTCATCCTGTTTTCTGTGTCATGTATTTTCCCTAAAATAGCTCTAGGTTCATAAATTTTGCATCATTTCTCTGAAGCATTGGCCCCAAAAATTGGGAGCAGAGAATTTAAAATTTTAGCATCGACTCAATATCTCACTGGCGTAAGCGCATAAATCTGACCATTATTGCAATCTTGATTTGCATAATGATGATAAAAGAAGTAATTTTCAATATATCAACGTTCTAATCTGTTTGAGAGTTGTACGCCCTGGCGCATGGGAGGTAACATGGGAATGCAGCTCCCGAGAATGGCCTAGATCAGTGATGGGCAACCTTTTGAGCTTGGTGTGTCAAACTTTGCCAAAAAACTGAGCATAACTCGGGTAGTGTGTCACTTTGAGGAAAAAACATTATTTCGCAAATGTTTCATCCTCAGGAGCAGCAAATGTTTCATCCTCGGCACGCGGCCGCCTCAGCGGCCACGTGTCATCAGAAATGGGTACGCGTGTCAGTGCTGACACGCGTGTCATAGGTTCGCCATCGCTGGCCTAGATTAACAACCTTTGGTGCCTGTATGCTGGTCCCTGAGGCACCCGCCCTCTGCCAACTCCAGCCCGCATTGCATGTAACCTGTAACCACGGTACCTTGCCTACTTTCCCATGCGTGTAATTTCTACTTTCCCATGGAACCTGTGTCATTCTACCCAACAGCAGCAGCTGGCTTATGGGAGAGTAGAGCAGATGTTTGTGGATGACCTGCTGCTCTCCCATTCTGCCCACATGAATGGAATAAACGCCATAGAGGAGCCAACCCAGTGTCTGCTCCATTCGATCAAGTAGTAACCAGCAGCCTGGACCCATTGGTTGTCCAGTGTCACTTTAAGTAATTTCATCACAGTTATTGGAACTGGATTATTAATAAAAATGCCAGTCAGTACTATTTTTCCATCTAACGTAAGTCCAAACATCTCATTTCCTTAACATTTTTAAAATTTATTTTAAATAAAGAATGAGTTTTTTAGTTAACCCAAGTAAAACCATTCCTACTTTAGAAATAACTAAAACACTTTTAGTGCATTGGTTGACAGCCTAAATGTTTAAAAATATTCTGTTCTGAGGATACCTGCATATTTGTTCTCTAAATGACTTTCTTGCATGTGCTAATTTAATACTCCTTGCACAGAGAGCTGTGTACAATATCTTTTTGATAAAATATTTTCCAGTCCGGCCAGTGTGGTTCAGTGATTGAGCATCAAACTATGAACCAGGAAATCAAGGTCGATACCTGGTCAGGGCACATTCCCGGGTTGGGGGCTCGATCCCCTTTATTGGGCGTGCAGGAGGCAGCCGATCAATGATTCCTTCTCAGCATTGATGTTTCTATCTCTCCCTCCTCCTCCTTTCCCCTCTGAACTTAATAAATATGTATTTTTAAAAGTAAGTAAATAAAGTATTTTCCAAATATACATCTTTACTTTGTTCATTTTTCTAATAAACTACACATGAATGAATGGTCTGTCAAATTGTTTTTTAGGCAGTTGCCTGGTGGAGTTCAGGTTTTCTAATGTATGAACTATTCACAGTTGATGATGAGAAGAATTTCGGAGCTGAGCTCTCTAGGTAAGACTCCACAAAAGAAAAGAAATATGTTGTTATCTAAAAGCAATGGATCAAATTTTGGTAATTTGGCTGATGGAAAGCAATAATTTTTAGAAATGTGGATAGACAAAATTAAAATTAAGTGGTTAATTTTTATTTTTATTGATGTAGGAAATATATATTTATAACCTTTATGTTTCCTTATATTTTCTATGCCCAGATAGATGTTAAGTTTCATACGGAGAGGGTCCTAATTTTTGTGTCTTCCAAAGCAGTTAACATGGGGCGTGAGCCACTGGCAGAGCCGTTTAGAATGCAGGGCACAGGGCCGTTTGGAATGGGGGGTATGGAGACAGCGGAATGTGTGGTGCTGAGTCGGTGGGCGTGGAGTCGGTTGGGCGTGGAGTGGTGGAGTCGTGGAGTTGGTGGGTGCGAAGTCTGTGGGTGCGGATTCGGTGTGTGAAGAGTCGGTGTGTGAAGAGTCGGTGGACGTAGAGGCAGTGAACGTAGAGTCAAGTGAACTTAGAGTCGGTGAGCGCGGAGTTGGTGAGTGCAGAGCCTCTTCATATGTAAGAAGGGACTGTCCCTGCCTCCCCCTTGGGGGGCTGTGAAGAGTGAATGTGCAAGGACAGAGGGCACCCAGTGCAGGGCTGGGGATGGGCAGAGAGACGGTGCCCAGGTGAATCCAGGGTGTGTGAGCCAGCCCTTCCTGCTGCCAGGCCTTGATCAGAACTGTGTCCACTGATGGGAGGTCCACGGCTTCCCTTCTGCCAAGAATCTTGGGTTCTGGCCCCTGCAGGGAAATGAACACGAGGTGGAAAAGCAGCAGCTACTGCCCACTCCCAGGCGCTAGAACCCATGAGTGGGGCCAGCCTTGGAGAACTGCCCACTGAGAGCAAAGGTCACATCCCATGTGTGCGTGTTCCCCAACTGTGAAGGCATTCAGGGGAGACTCAGCCCCCTAAGACACCGAGTGGTTCTGGGAGGGCTCCTGGGGCGGGAGCAGAAATGAGGGGAAAGAGCTGAATGGCTCCCCCATGTGTGCTGGGCACTGGGACAGGAGGAAGTCCAGCAGACTCCTCCCGTGAGGGGGCCTGTGAGGGACCCAGCATGTGTCCCACAGCCAGCATGTGTCTGACACCCAGAGGCCCATAATATTGTTAGTTGTGTCTTAGCCCTCATGTCCAGGAAACTGCTGAGAGCTGCCAAGAGCTGTTGGCTTTCCAAGAGGACGTGTGTGAACTGTTCAGATACGAACTGTGTGTTGAACAAAAGCTCACCCGAATAGCCATTTATTTCCAGCACCCAGATCAGTGGAGTGACTATGGAATCGAGAGGCCTAGACTCAGCCCTGAAACGCGGGATACACCCTTAGCCCATTTCCTTCCTTGTAAAGGAAACGGCTCAGTAAAGTCCCATGCCTGGTGCACTCGTCCAATAGACAAGGCTGTACATGTCAGACACTCTCTCGCCACGTGTACAACGGATTGGGGCACTTTTAGGGTTATGTTGTGCCCTTCTCTGACTTTCTGCTACTGGGTTGGGATTGCTGTCCATGCAGTGACCTGCTGACGCTGAAGAGTTGCTTGCTTAGCTCAGCAGCTTGAGTGGGCAACACTAGGTCCTCAAAACAGACAGGGCCTTCCTGGCAGGGGCCAGTGCCCCAATTGCAGGCTCCATGCCCAGGGGTGGCCAGTGGGAGGCAGCTGATCAATGATTCTCTCATCATTGCTGTTTCTATCTCTCCCTCTACCTTCCTCTCTGAGATAAATATATATATATATATATATATATATATATATATATATATATATATATAAAAATCAAGGTGACCACATGACTGGTCATTAGCTATGACACACACTGACCCCCAGAGGGCAGATGCTCAACACAGGAGCTGCTGAGCTGCTGTCACTTTGTAGTGGGGTTCTCGGGTGACCAACCCGGAACCAGAGAGGAGGGAGACCAGTTCTGGGGTGTGTCACCCGAGAACCAGCCTCTCCCAATCTGGGACCCCTAGGGGGATGTCTGAGAGCCAGTTTCAGCCCAATCCTGCAGGCCAGGCCAACGGACCCCACTGGTGCACAAATTCATGCACTGGGCCTCTAGTATGTATATGTGTATACTTAAACAAACAAACAAAACAACAGATAGGGCCTGACTGCTGTGTTGCTTTTCTGTAACAACGGGAGTCTGTGAGTGACTATTGCAAAAAGGGTCTCTACTGGTGTATAGGATGTTGTTTAAGCTATGCTTTAGGAGTCTCTACAGCCTTTTCAAGACATGTTAAACCTGCTAAGGGGCTGCAGAGCTGACATTCATCATATTACTTGCTTGAAAGCCCTGTGCTGTACGCCACTTTGTTCAGACACCACTCAGAGACGTTGGGCGTCTTCATCACCTAGGGCACTGGGTCATCGTGTTTTTAGTGGCTCTAGGTCTCCCAGCTGGGCCCTGTGTTGGAGTCACTTCTGTGCAGCGGTGTTTTTGGAAGTGAGCAGGTGCATGGAGGCCCTTCATCCTGGGGAATGGGGGTGTGTGCACGGGGGCGGGGCCTGTCCAGAGGGTGGCATGGGGGCATCCTCACCACTCCCTTTTCCTGCACTAGGATCGTGGACACATCCCCCAGCAGTTCCTTGAGGAGCTGCTGGGGGACAGCATGGCCCTCGAGGCTGAACAGCTCCCCAGGATGAACCAACCCGCCCACCTGAGCTGGGAGATGGAGCAGCTGAAAGAAGGTGGGTAGCAGCCCCTGCTGCCTGGGAGCCAGGCTGGTTGCGAGTTCTCCCTCATGCAGGGAGCTGAGCCCTTGGCTCTGAATCTCATGTGTGAGCCCATCCTCACCCCAAGTGAATAGGGTTTTATTCAAGGGCCATTTGGAGCTGTTTCATTGCAATTCTACCCAAGGGGAACATGGAGGGTCTGGCAGCCTTGAAGTCAGTACCTGAACTACAAAGTAAGTGTTGCCAGATTTCTCGGCTCCCATGCGGACAGTCCCAGGAGCTTCCAGATGACAGCACACTGACACCCAGGGGATGTCTTAGAACTGTCCGAGGGGGGTTGAAAGCTCTGGATGGCAGGAGCCTTCCCCAGAGGTCTCAAACCTCCAGTATCACTAACCCTGGGCATGATTTCCTCCGTTCATCTCATAATCGGGCAGGTGGGTGCAGTCTGTTCTCTGTCTCCCTGGCAGGGGCTGCTAAGTATCTCCTCAGGGGAGCCTGGCCCCTTCCCCTCCCTCTTGTGCGTGCCCCCTCACAGCCCCCAGAGGAGGTGTGGGGTTGGCCAGGGGAAGTAGGTGGCGAGGCAGGCAGTGCACCCGGCAAACAAGTAGCCAGTTCCTGTGCTCAGCATCATCACATGTGCACCTGAGTGCAGGAGGGCCTTGGGCTGGTTTTGTGGGTGGGGGAGGTGCTGCTTTTCCCATTCTGATCCACATTCCTAAGCATCATGGGGAGGCTGTTGAAAGCAGCTGGGTATTCCTTCTCTTCAAGGGTTGCCATCGGTTCCAAACCTAAAATCAGTTCATTGAACTCTGAATCTGTGTGAGAAGTCAGTTCTTTCTGTGGTTTGGTATCTCAGCACTCCTGGGACCAAGGGTGGGCAAATCAGAGATCCCTGCTTTGGGAGTTCAGGTTCATGGGGAGGACACTGCCGCCTGGTGGAAGGCAGGAGTGGTGCCGGCTGGCAGGGACCTCTCAGACCTAATGTTTCTGTGAGAGACCAGGGAGGCTGGGGGCTTGGCCAGCCTCCCTGACTCAGGCACTCTGTGTAGTTTGTGAGCTCTTTCAGGTGGCTTCTTGAGTCAGAAAGGCCTGGCTTCAAGTCCTGGCTTCTCCACCTGTTAGCCAGGTGACCTCTTTTAAACCTCAGTTTTCTTATCTGCAAAATGGGAGTAGTGAAGCTGCCTCACAGGATTCCTAGGCTTATATTGTGAGAGGAGACAGTGAAGCGTTAGGTTGTGCCTGGCCCCCGGGGCACCAACAAAGGGTGGCTGTCCTCATCGTCCTTGTTGAATTAAAAGATCCCCATTGCTCTGGTTGTTGGGGTGCTTGTGAGCACAGCACCCAGTAGAGAACCATTGGTTGTTTTCCCAATATACTGTTGTGTCACCTCAAGAGCCTCGGGGGCGCTGGCCTCAGGGAAGAGGAAATGAGGCTGGTCATGAGCTTCACTGCTGCACTTGGAGGTCCCTCATGATCATTTCCCAGGAGCACAGAGCCGAGGTGTGAGGCACTGAGTGAGTCAGCAGCGGGGCAGGGTGAGTTGCAGGACAGTGGGGAAGCATCGAATGCCACAGAACCATGGCTGAAAAACAGCCAAAACGGTAAACCCGTGTTGCATATATTTCACCCCAATCTTCTTAACACATGTATTTTTTTTATTGATTTCAGAGAGAAAGGGAGAGGGAGAGAGAGAGAGAAACATCAAATATGAACGAGAGTCGTTGATTGGCTGCCTCCTGCATGCCCCATACTAGGCATGGAGCCTGTAACCCGGGCATATGCCCTGACCTTGAATTGAACCATGACCTCCTGGTTCATAGGTTGGCACTCTACCACCCAGACCCCCACCACTCTGAGGGCTGGCACAGAAAACGAACGCCATCTCTTTGCCATCTCTGTTAGTCTCTGAAATCCTTGACTTGAGGATCAGGTTAGAACTTGGTAAAAAGTGGTTCCAGCACTTTTACCATCTTGAGGATTTGCATTGGCCTCTCCACCTTCACCTTCTTTCTTCTTAAGCTCTGGGTTGCTTCCCTACCAGGCCCCAGCTGAGGCAGCAGAGGGGCCATAACCACCTGAGGAGCCCTCTGGTGCCGACAGCAACAGCACCCTGTGAACAAGGGAGGGCACCCAGCCGACCATCCCAGGCCCCTCAGACCTAGGGCTCTGGGTGGTGGTTGTTTCAGGGCCGGAGGCAGAGAGTGGAAGCCGAGGCCCTGGAATCTGGGCTCTGACTGGACTTTGCTCTTTAGCCTCCAACCATACCATACAGTTGAAAAATGAAAAACAGACTCTCGAGGGCACGGCCCAGGAGTTGCGGGGTGGCTCCGTGTCCCTGCAGGAGAGGAGCATCAAGTCCCCGGAGCTACAGGAGGAGACCCAGATGCTCCAGAAGCAGGTAACCGTGGGTGGTGTCTGGAACATACCGGTAAGCAGGTGGCCAAGTGGAGCACCCAGGTGTCCGTGAGGATGCGCAGCTGGGAGAAACGCGGAATGCAGGGCAGCCACAGTAGCGGGACACGAGTCCTCATGGAGCAGTGTCCTTAGGCAGCATGACGTGTCCCTGCAGCAGAGTGAGCGGACACTATGGATGTCTGTGTGCCCCATTGCCTTCATCTTCACCTGTGACCTGGGGTTACTGATGTGCCCCCTGTAGGTGGTGTGAGGATCGTGTGAGTTAGTATGGGTAAAGGGTCCCATCCCATAGTAAGTGCTCACGGAAAGGAGAACAGTGCCCTGTTAGACAGTACAGGGCGGGCCTGGGAGGGAAGCAGTGGTGGAAGCCACACACGTGTGTGTAGGACCTCGGAGGGGCCGCTTCACGGCTGGGTCTTGGCCCTGCAGATGGAGGAGTTGCAGTTGCAGCTACAGCTGGAAAAGGGCCACAGCCAGGAGTGGGAGACCCTCACTGAGGAGCTCGTGAACGAACTAGAGCAGCTGCTTAACGAAGTTGGCACCCTGAAGGCGGACAGAGCCCTGCAGGTAGGACTCCCCTGGCACCCCTGCCTGCAAGGGGGAGCGTCCAGGATCACAGCCCTGTCCTGGTCATTGATCAGTGATTCCTGGGTGACCAGTTTCCTCCCTCACCTGCAGCTCAGAGCAGCAATCCTCAGGTGCAGCAAGGGGATGGGGACAGGTATCACCTCCCAGGGACAATGGCCATCTTGTGTTTGATTGACAGGACTTGGGGGAAGAGAGGGGAGGTGCTCCTGGCTGTGGTGCAGTGAGGCCAGGAATGCTGCTAAATGCCCTGCAGCCCCTGCGACAAACAAGGATCCCGCTCCATATGTCCCGGGTCCCCTTGAGAACCCTGGCACACCTCCAGGGTGGATCTGCCTGGCACTACAACAAGTGCCATGGAAGCGAGCCCAGCGCTGGGGCAGTGGCTTAGTGACGCCACCCAGCGGCCAGGCTTTCCTCTTCCTGCTCTGCCAGCCTTGGCAGTGACTGTTGTACCTCCCCAAGTGGGTAGGAAGGTTTTTCCTTGAGAAAAGGCCTGGGAAAGTGTTCTGTGGGGTGACACGTTTGGTCTTTGCTTTAAAGTTCGCTCCATGAAACGGACTTTGACACGGGCTGGGTCTTTGGCTCTGCAGATGGCAGAGTTGCAGATGCAACTCCAGATCGAAAAGGACAATGGCCAGAACTTGGAGGCCATCAATAAAGAGCTGTTGAAAGATCTAAAGCAGGTGCTCGACACTGTAGTCACCCTGAAGATGGAGGCCTCACAGGTAGGCCCTCCAGAGCACATGCCTCACCTGGTACCCCTGGATGCAAGGGGGAGCGTCCAGGATCACAGCTGTGTCCTGGTCATTGATCAGTGATCCCTGCGTGACTGGTTTCCTCATTCAGCTGCAGCTCAGACCAGCATTTCTCAGCCGTGGCAAGGGGATAGGGACAGGTGTTGCCTCCCAGGAACACTGGCCATCTTGGTTTTGATTGGCAGGATTTGGGAGAGGGGAAGGGAGGTGCTCCTGGCTGTGTTGGGTGGATGGTTGTTGTGTAAATATCTGGGTAAATTGGTTGGTACTGTTGTTCAGATATTCTATATCCTTACTAATGATCTATTCCTCTCTTTTTCAATAGGCTTTTCAAAGTAGTCAGAGAGGGCACCCAATGAGTTTATGCAGAGAAAGGGCACAAGTTTCCCAAAGAAGGTCACGTGTATGGAGGGGGGCACAGGTCTCAGTGTAGCACCATGTGATAGTCCGTCTATGCTTTGGGCCCTTCCCAGCACAGTTCCCTAAGTGCTGGTAGAACTGTCTTCAGCACAGCTGGGTTTTGCCTGCCCTGAGGGTCCCTGCTATTTTGGTGCCTTCATCCTGCCCTGCTCTTGGCCCCTCACTGCTTTTGGGGGTGCGGGGATGCAGAGTCTGTGACTCCCAGGACCTGCACCCGGTGAGGCATCATCACCTTTTCCGTCCCGGCAGGTGGATCCTTCTTCCAAGAACCAGCAGGAGGCCAAGGACAGGGAGCTGGAGGAGCCGTACGAGCTGCTGGAGCAGCTGATTGAAGCCCATGAGGCCCTGCTGCAGGACCACGGGAGCCTGGGGGCGCTCCATGAGCACCTGTGTGGGCAGTACCAGGCCCTCATGGAGGAGCACAGCCGCCACAAGACCCTGCTGCGTGGTTCCCTAGCAATGGAGAGCCAGGCGTTCAGACTCAGGTGGGTGCCGGCAACTGTTGGGGTGACTAGCGAGCTCTGCAGGCCTTATCCTTCAGGCCCTAGATGGGTAATATGCTAATGAGTCCAACCAGACATCCTCCCGGATGTCCTGACAAAGCCGGGGCCTGAGCAAAGCCGCCGGGGTCCCGGGTGCCTGCAGCTGCCCAGAGGGATGGAAACCAGGGTTCTGGGCTCCTGCGGCTCGCTGGGGGAGGGAAGCCTGGATCCTGGGTGCGGTAGCTGAGGCAAAGACTTTTAGGGGCATTCAGGCAGGCAGGGGAGGAGTTAGGGGCAATCAGACCAGCCAGGGAGCAGTTAGGGGCAATAAGGCAAGCAGGCAGAGGTGGTTAGGGACAATCAGGCAGACAGGCAGAGTGTTTAGGGGCGACCAGGCAGGGAGGAGGGGAGCGGTTAGGAGCCAGCAGTCCTGGATTGCGAGAGGGATGTCCGAGGGGTCTGAGATTGGAGAGGTTCCAGGCTGGGCTGAGGGACCCCTCCGCCTCCTCCCCCTTCACAAATTTCGTGCACCGGGCCTCTAGTGATATACTTAATGTCTGCTCACATGTGGAAGGTTTGTGCAAGTGGAATCTGACTGGCTCTGAAGGAGGAGTTCATTGTCCTTCTGCCGGTAGCTCCTTGCTTGGTAGACCTCCTGTGTTACTCGGTGGTTTTGCTGGTTGCACGGAGAGCTGGAGCCCTTGGTGTGTCTGCAGCAGGGCTGCAGGGTGGGAGGTGGAGGTGCCTGGAGCCCATGGTGCTGACTCTGTGTTCATTTCACTTGACGCCTGCCTGGCACCCTCACTACTTTGTTCCCAGAACACATTTCCTGGGTGTCAAGCCTCGTCCCGGAGACTCAGTGGGGAGTGAGACTCGCAGTTTCTGCCTTGCAGTAGGGTGGTTACCAACGTTTGGAATGTGCTTGATCCGTGCGCTTTCCAGGACACAACAGGGAAGCAGGAGTTGGGAACCCTAATGGTCCATGCCCTATTTGTCAACCCTGGATGACTTGTTCCAGAATCGTTCACCTGGATGAGAAAGATCACTGCCCTGAAAGCCAGGCAGATCCCCCACCCCCACTTGCCACTCCCCATGTCGGGGCAGCCTCCACTGTGGCTAAAGGCCACAGGACGCTTGTCTTTCAGCAACTGTCCCTGCAGGTTTCCAAGTCTGAGTCCCCCCAAGTCTTGGCTCCAGGTGGATGGTACTAGTACAGCTGATGGGGGTGGTAGAGTGGAGGCGGAGGGCTGCAGACAGAGGCTGCAAACCCTGGAAACCTGGGTGGTCTCTGTCAGCCTGTCTCTGGATGTGGAAAAGTCAGGAAGGTGGTCTGGATACGGATTTGTCTGTGTGGGATGAGTGAAAGGGGATGACTCACGAGGAGCTGCCGAGTCACCCTGAACAGGGGAGGTTCCAGCAGGTGGGAGGGACAGCCAGGGGCTGGTCAGGGACTCCCCCTTGTTCTCTGCAGCCCTCCAGAGAGGCTGTGCGGGACCCTATAAACACTGAGGCAGGGAGAAAAATAAAAGCCTTGAGCTGAGGGGGATCTGAGGAAGAGGGTAAAGGCTGGACTGGGGTGCCTGGAGGAGCAGGGTGTGTGAGTGTGCACGTGCCTGTGTGCCACTGGCCCCTGGCAGCTGCTGGGGCCCCAGCAGGCAAGCCTCTGGCCCCCACGCTGCCTGGCTCAGCACAGGGAGACTCTGTTCACGAAGTGGGCGGAGGGCTCATCTGGCCCTGGTGAGGGGGGGTCAGCTGTCACGTGGGTAGAATTCCCTGAATATGTGCTAGTTTCTTTGAGATGTGCGAGTTCAGAAAACAGTGTTGGTGTTCCCAGCGGGCTAAAGGAGAGAGGCTGCTGAGACTGGGAATGGAAGGGCCCCTGGAGAAGGGTCGTGTGGGAGGAGGGACACTCAGCTCCCGGGCTGGAGGAGACCCGTGTCCATCCCCGCCTCTCTCTGCTCTGCAGAGAGAAGCCGCTCACAGAGGCTGTGCAGTCTCCTGTCTGTGGGTGCCCAGCGGGTGTGTTTCCCTCCTCAGGGAACAGGACCAGCTCCAGCACGAGACAGCACTGCAGGAGCTGAGGAACCTCCTGAGCACCGAGAGGGAGGCTCTGAAACGGGAGCAGGAGTTGAACGCCCTGGCTGCTCAAGAGAAGCAGAGGCTGCAGCAGGAGGTCCATAGGTAACCGCCTCCGCCCCTGCTGTGGCATCTGCCAGGTTTCATTCAGAGCAGCTCACTCAGCACCCACTGAGCTAAGCTCAAGCGAGTCTCCTGGTGATGGTGTATCTTTCCCATCCCTGTCATGGTCACAGCTGGACGGTCACAAGGTAAAGGCACGCCAGCTGGCTGGATGGAAGGATAGCAACACTGGGATGCTGCATTGTCTAGGCTTGGATGGCCTCCCCTCCCACCTTGATGATGGTGAGGACGGTATCGGGCATGGGCCCCTTCATCCTCTAACAGCAGCCATCCCGTGAGGGAGAGACGCTCGGTCCTTGGCATTCATGCATTCCCTACTGGTGAATTCACCTCCTCGCTGAAATGCACCTTAACTCCCAAATCGGTAGCCGTGGCCTTTCATGGACCAGTCCAGACTGTGAGATACAGGAGTCGCCTGATGGGCACGTTTGCAGATGAAGTTGAACAAGACCTTTGGCTCCTGCCTTGTTTCAGCTCTCACACTGCAAACCAGTGTCCCTTCAGTGGTCCATTGAGTGCCATGGAGTTCTATTTTTGCGCTTTTTGGTGGTGACATCGCTGTTTGAAATGGCCCCCAAATGGAGTGCTGAAGTGCTGTCTAGTGTCCCCAAGTGCAAGGCTGCGCTGGGCCTCACGGGGAATAAAGCAGCGGCACATGAGGCTCATTTTGGGCCCGAATGTGGTGCTCTTGGCTGTGCGTATATTACACAAGCGTCTTGACGACTTGATCCATTGACACAAATGTGGCCAGAGACTCACAGGAACCAGCGGGGACAGTTTCAGTATCCACTAAATGAGTGTTCTCGGTGGCTTGATAGGACATTATACCGTGAATCATGAGAATTGACTGCACTATTGTTACTCCTTTTCTCAAAAAACAAAACAAAAACACACAATAAACAGATGAGGAAAGAGGCTCAGAGAGATTAAGTAACTTGTTCAAGTTCATGCTCCTAGTCGTTGGCCCCGTCAGGATTCAAATCCAGGTCTTGGAATCTAGTCGGGCAGTTATGATGATGACGATGATGATGATTTCAGTGGATTTACATAACACTCCTGAATCTCATATTTTACTTGTCTCAGGAGTTGAAATTAGAAAGGGACTTGGAATTGGGGAGAAGAGCTGGGCGTATTGTATATAGATTTAGAACAAAACTGTTCTGATTCCACGTATTTCAAAAGCATTTCAGCCGAAGAACCCTTTGTTCCAAGTCGGCAGATGTGCCCAAGCCTCCATGGGAAGGATTCTCACAGGGTGCTCTGTTGAAGTGTCCGAGCCTGCCTGTCCTGCCTCCCCCAGCCCACGGTGGGCAGCTGGGCTAGCCTCCTAGAACTCCAATGAACAAAGTTTGAAAACCGCTGATTTGGTTCAATCCTCATTTACACACGGGAAAAAACGGAGGCCCAGAGAGGTTGTGGTTTTGATTAAGGTGCACACCGGGGACGGAGGCTGGGAGTGCTCCTCAGCTTTGTTCCTGTGGCTGTCCACCCCCAGAGTCCAGTTTTGGAACCGGCTGGTGGAGGGGGAGCAGAAGGAGCTGCGCAGTAAGAGCAAAGACATGCAGGAGTCCCTGGAGCAGCTGCAGGCAAGAAGTGAGGCTCTGGCAGACCCGCTATGAAGGGGCCCAGGAGGACCTGCAGAGGGTGGAAGGCTCCCTGAGGAAGCTCCACAGCCACTGCGAGGTGAGGCCCGGGCTGGTGGGCTCAGGACACCGGGCTTGTGCCCTGGGCGACAGCCTTGGCTCAGCCAGGTCGGAATGGGTCCTCACTGGCGTCTGTGCTCAAAGACTGTGTGTGAATGTCACACTGAGGCCGAGAGGAAGCCAGGGGCAATTAAAGGGGACAAACCTCATGACTGGTGGGGTTGCGTTCGAAACACCTTTCACCTGACCTTTGGTTTTTGCAGGGTCGGGGTGGTGCATGGAAACAGCCAAGTACTGTTTTATTTCCGAACCCTCAGCTGAGCACTTTGCTCTGTGCTCCCCCGTGTCCTCTCATTTAATCCTTGCAATGATGTTGTGAGCTGGCGTACCCATCCTCGTCCCTCTGAAGTAGTGGGTTGCAACCCAGTTTGTCTGAAGCCAAAAGTTGCTATTCTAGAACAGGAGCAGACCAACCTCAGCCCAAAATTCATTTCCAGCCTCTACCCCGTGTGTTTCTATGTCTGTGAAACAAGAATATTTTAAATATATATACATATTTTTTAATTTTATTGATATCAGCGAGAGGAAGGTAGAGGGCGAGAGGGATGGAAACATCCATAATGAGAGAGAATCACTGATGGGCTGCCTCCTGCAGACCCCTACTGGGGATCAACCCCACAACCTGGGCGGGTCCTTGACCGAGCATCTCACGAGGGACCTCATGGTGCCTGGGAGGATCCTCCACCAACTCAGCCACACAGTCGGGCAGCTTATTAATAAGATGTTCTACATTGGTTTTTAACATTGTGATTAAGGCCTCAGAATCTGTTGTCTATTTTGCACTTGCGGCACATCTCCGCTCAGACCGGCGGGGTTTTCAGTGCTCGGTGGCCACAGGAGGCCCGTGGTTGGCTGATTGGACTGTGCACTAGGTTGTCCCCATGTCATTGGCTGTGTTGGTCATTCCCACTGGCGTAGATCATACCGCAGTGGCCTCTTTGAGCACGTGGCCTGTTTCTTCTTGGGGGAACAGATTCCCAGCAGTGGAATCACAGGGGCGCATGGTGTGGGAGACATTGTTGCCCTGTGTTTTAGATGCTGTCCTCTGAGAAAGAGAACTTAGAAGAAGCACAAGATAACCTGAGAAGCCAGATTGAGACACTGACGGACAGAAACAGGAAGCTTCTAACAGAGAATGAGGACCAGGCTCGGCTCATGTAAGTGGTGTGGGCTGACCTGTCAACAAAGGGGTCCTGGCTTCCAGCTCCACGCCTAGGCCTTGGCCTTCTGGGCAGAGCCGCGGGCACACTGGTGTCCCAAGGACAAGGGACAGACCATCTTCCCAGTGCATCCTCCTCTCGTTTTCCTGGAATGGTTCTCGATTTCTGTAAGAGGGGTGGTTGGCTTTTCAAAGATACTGCCCACAGCCAGACGGTTCTTCTTCCGCTTTTGAATTTCAGTTCAATTTAAAAACTATGACAGCGGTAAAGAGAGGTACGTAGGGGAGGAATTCAGATGGTGGGCTGAGCCGTTTCTGTGTGTTTTCCCTTAACAGGCTGGAGAGAGGGTCGTTGGTGCACCGTGGTTGTCCTCCCTCTGCCAACAGGACACATTCCTGGCTTTGGCATAGGCCCTGCGAGGTGCACAGAGCCAGTGACCTGGTGGCCAGGAACTAGTAGGCATGATGGGATGTGAGCAGAGCTGTGTGCACAGCAGACAGATGTTGAGGAGCTTCATAGAATCCTGGAAGGAAGCATGGTGGTGGGAGTTGGGGTGCTGCTGCTGACCCGGATGGGGACAGGGCTGGCCAGTGCGGGGACGTGAAGGTGGAGCACCGGTGGCCTGGGTGCAGGGAAGGTGCAGGCAGTGGCAGGAGGGAAGGCGGCAGCAGGTGGCGCCCAGCTGTGGAAGGCGTCCATGCCCGGCTAAGGAGTCGGGTTCACAGGGAAGTGAGTGTTGATGGGAAGCTGGCCTATAGGCCCAGGAGCTGCCAGAAAGGAGGGCAGGAGGAAGAGCCTTGGTGATGGAAGCCTTGTGGTTGGAAGTCAGGTAACCCGAGATGCATCTTGTGGGTCCAGGGTGGTCTTCCCCCCTCAGTGCCATTCTGCTGGACTGTCCTTCCTTGAGGTCGGGAATGGCTGGCCATGTGAGACAGAGGGACATGGTTACAGTGACCACGGGGGCACTGTCCCAGCTCCCCGGGGTCACGGTGCTGCTTTACTATTCTCTCAGATTCTTCTGCTCATCTACAGGTGGTTGGCCACCTACCCAGGATGGTTACATGGAAAGCCACACTGTAGTTTTGGGGTAGAAATGACTGTGGCCTGAAGTTGGCTCTCTGTAACGCAGCGGGTAAAAATGACCAGCAGAGGTTGGGCAGGTGCCAGCTAGAAGCATCGGGGCCTGGTGCCCAATGGTTTTTCATTAGACAGTGTCTGCAGGAGGCCAGGGAGTTGTCAGACTTGCTGAGCCTGCTCTGAGCAGAGTGTTCCCCAGTCCTGGGAGGGTAGTGCTGCTGCCCTGCGTGAGTTTGTGCGCCTAGGGGTGGAGGGTTGGTCAGAGCCCTATGGGAAACGCTCTAGCATAAGGCCAAGCAGCACGGCTGTGGGAAGAGAAGAACACAGACTAGAAGAACAGTGCCAAGGGCGCTGGGAGCAGAGCAGGGTGGTCCAGCGGTTTCAGAGCCATCAGTTCTTACGGGATGTTTACTTCATGGTGAACTCGCAGAAATGTCCTTGTGCTGACGGAGTCTGAGCAGCTGCCTCGATCCAGAGGACTCACTTTCTAGCGAGGAAACCAGGGTCTGAGCTGTCAAGGACCACAGTTTCCGACCCTGAGTTTCACATGGGTCAGGGCTTGCTCTCCTGAGATGACGTTCAGCCTGATCCTCGGTGCTTCGGGTCTCCTCACCTGTTAGGGTGCCCGGACCCACGTCACATGCTTCCATCCTCACGGTCCCGACTCCGCGATCATAAAGGCCATGAGCACCGTGATGTCCGAGTCCCAGGAAAATGCCGGTCCTTCTGGGCCAGGTCCCAGGCTGGGCCGATGAGGCAATTTGCGTGTTTTATTTTAAAAACCAGATTGTTTTTCTTTCTCCTCTATTTACAGAGAAAAAGTAAATTTCTCACCAACAGTAAAAGTGGAGGAGGAGGGAACCTTAGTCAGTTCCTGCGAGTCCCAGGCTCCGGTTCACAAGAAGTGAGTTGATTTAATGGCAGTAACTTAAGCCCAGAACAGAGAGCTTGCCCTTTCCCGAGTGGGGAAAGCTGTGGCCATCTAGATCCGGGACCCGTTTGTTGGCCCGCACCTTCCCCTCTATGGCAGGTCCAGAGTGGGCTCTGTGTGAATTCACTGCAAGTTGTGTTCTATCCCCTGCGCCCCACATACGAAGATCATGGTGCTAGCGAAGAGCTCCATCCTTCTGAACCCCAAATTAATAGCCACTTGCCCGGCTGGAGGGACAGTGAGGTTGGCAGTGTCCTAAACCTCGACTTCTAATAGGAAAAAGCGCTGGATGCGAGCTAGAGCAATCGTCAAATTCTTCAAACGCAACAACAGCGCTTCTAGAAAACCAGCCAAGCCGACCCCCGACAGTCCTCCCGAGCCCGTGGAGGCCACGCCATCGTGCTCGAAGTGGTTGGAAGAGCGAGACAGCCACAGTGCGCCTGTGGGAAAAGGTAGGAGGGCTGACTTGGCCGCAGGCGGGAAATGAAGGGGAGGGCCTCGGGTCTCCTTCGTGGACAGGGCAGCACCAACCAGATGGCGTGCTGGGTGTGCACACGTGTGTAGGAGCCTGAAGGGGGTGTGCACCCGCCTTAGATATGTGAACAACCAGATAGAAAATATAAGCCCACGTCAGTGTTGGGGCAGTTTCATCCCAGAACAATTTAGTTCCTTTAGCATGAGACCCTCACCCATCACATACAGGTGGTGGGTCCTGGAATGTTCATAGCAGATCTCCATACAGTCACCACAGAGAGGGCTCAAGAGTGCATGTTTTTGGGGTTCCTTGTATCTTCCAGGCCTAGGATAAGCCACTTCTGGAGGGAGATCCCAGTGCATTTAGCATGTAGTGGACATGTGCAAGGTCTTCAGCAAGGTCTCGGGGGCTCTGATCTTTCTGACCCTCTGAATAGCAGGTGCGGTTCTCTTCTCCCACCTTCCTGGCCTTGAGTCCGCCCACCAGAGGGCGCTGTAGCTGTCAATTTAGGGCTGTTGATGGGCATGAGCCAGAGGTTCCACAATGGATTTCTAGTTGCATGTGCTGCATGTGTTTCATCAGATCTGAGAGCTGTCAGTTAGAAGCTGCACGAATATGTGTCCATAAAAAGAAATGAATGGGTGTTGGCAGTGATGATTTTGTCAGAATTGCCACTTAGCTGACAGTGACTGTGAGAGATGATTGAAGCTGCATCCTGATTTCAGAGATGTGAGGTTTAGGGGTGAAAATGTGCATCTTGCAATTGATTAAACAAAGCCCTCATCTTAAATGTGGCTTTTTTAAAATTCACTTTTAAATATCATTGTGTACATTATTTATCTGTAAACCTGCCAAGCATGCCTCCTGAGAAAGCTAAAGGTTATGAAGGACACTAGGGCTTTCTGGGGACCAGGGCCATGCCTGAGACTCGTGTGCTCTCAGAGGCGGGCGTTACAGCACCTGACAGGACCCAGGGCCTCTGACAAGCCGCCTTCTGAGTGTGACGTGTGCACAAGCCTCTTCGGGTGGCATTCACCACTTCAAGTCCTGGTGTGGCACTCAAGATGCAAAAGTGAAGTGTGCACACGCATGCCCACTGTGTGGGGACTGATGCGTGCATTCCCATTCTTTACAGCAGGTGAAATGCTCACGTGCAGGTAAATGATAATAAAGCTTGCTAACATTTGTTTTATCTAGAGGGGTTCTTTTGCATCAGGGTTTCATACAGGCTCCTTAAATGTTGTGACATTTATCACCTCAACTTGTGTTAAATTGACTTAATGGATATAATCAGCCTAATTGAGTTAGCAAACCTTTCAGAGAAAAAATGCTTGACTGATCCAAACGGTGGTTTGGCCCCATGAATGAGCGGTCAGTGGTAAATATTAGTAACGGCAGCCGTGCAATGGTGCTTCCTGGGCTCAGCAGCCTTTAGGTAGTTGATCTGCTTTATCTATCGCCTTTAGGTGTAACTGCCAGGTGAGATAGGCATGATTCCTATCCCCTGGTCAGAGCTGGGAAAGGGAGGTTTGACAGGGTTAAGCACTGGCCCAGAGAATAAGTGGTGGAGCTGGGTTTCAAACCCAGGTCTGAGGGATTATGGGGCTTGAACTTTAACCCCTGTGAGCACTGTCTGCACTTCAAGCTGCTTTGGTCCCTGAAGATGCTGAACCAGCCTGGGCCCCTGCATTGAGTAGTCAGTCCTTCTCCTGTGGTGTGAGCTGTGGTCAGCAGGTGGCGCTGTGAGGAAAGAAGTAACAGAGGTTCCTCTATGGACTTGAACCCACCATCAGAAATCATCGGGTAAATCAGTTATGTTCAAGTCCATGTACATGACATGCTCAGAAAGTTAGACCAATTGTGGGCTCTGATAAGTCTATAATTTAAAGGTCATGAAGGGTAGGTTTAGAGTAGAGGATGTGCAAGGATCTAAACAGAAATATTTTTTTCAAAATATATTTTTTATTGATTTCAGAGAGAAAGGAAGAGGGGGAGAGAGAGAAACCTCAATAATGAGAAAGAACTATTGATTGGCTGCCTCCTGCACTCCCCCTCCTGGGGTTTGAGCTGCATCCCAGGCATGTGCCCTTGGCCGAAATGAAACCTGGGACCCTGTAGTCCACAGGCCTATGCTCTGTCCACGGAACGAAACCAGCTAGGGCTAAAAAGGAATAATTCTTGATGTTGAGGGTGTTTGGGCATCCAAAAGAGGTAGAGCCTTATCTGTTTTGGCAGAGGTAGGTACTCGCATTATTTTCAAACTTATCCTCTATAAGAGGTTATGTTAGATGTATAAGAATTATTAGCGAGCCCTGGCCGGTTTTAGCTCAGTGGTTAGAGCGTCGGCCCACGGAACAAAGGGGCACAGGTTTGAATCCTGGTCAAGGACCTGTACCTCGGTTGCAGGTTTGATCCCAGGCCCCAGTTGGGATTCATGTGAGAAGCAACCAGTGGATGTGTCTCTCTCACATGGATGTTTCTCTCTCTGTGTCTCTCTCTCTGTGTGTCTCTCGCTCTCTCTCTTTCTCTGTCTCTCTCTCTCCGCCCGCCTCCTCCACGTTCTCTCTAAAGATCAATGGAAAAAATATCCTCCAGTGAGGATTTAATGAAAAATTATTAGTGAATAGTGGAGGTAGACAATTTTACTACAGAAATATACCATGAAGTGTTCCAAGCTCTTTGAAGAGGAGCAGGAGTTAGTTGTGTGTGAGCCTAGGTGTCAGGGAGCCTGTCATTAAAATGGATGAGGAAGCCCAGCTGGTGTAGCTCAGTTGGCTGAGCATCGTCCCATGAACCGGGAGGTCACGGTTCCCTTCCTGGTCAAGGCATGTGCGTGGATTGCGGGCTCGATTCAGGAGGCAGCCAATCCATGATAGAAACACCATTGATCTTTCTGTTTCTCTCTCCCTCTCCCTTCCTCTCTCTGAAATCAATAAAAACATATTTTTAAAAAAGGATGAGTGAGAAAAGCCAAGTCCTAAATTAACAAATAGCCTTATTTAATAATTTAACACATTGAAACTGAACAATGGTCTACCCGATCAGCTCCTAGAGCAATAGAGACTTCCCCTCACGTGCTAAGTAAAGCATTGGCACAAGGGTGCCACTGAATTAACAAAACGGAGTCGGAGCCTAAATGATTCACCGAGTCCTGATTCTGGTTGTGCCGTGGGCATTGTTTCCATCTCTCCTGGGCTGGGCAGGATTCTGATTCCCAAGTACGTTTAGCCAATGTAGCGTCATTTGTTATTATTCAGTTCATTTATTGGCTGTTTTGTGTTGTTTTCTTTTTCCCTTCTTCTCTTGGGTTATCTGGGGATAACACTTTAGCTGCTTCGCCCAAAAAGAACAGAAAGAAGAAAAAAGACAAGTCAGCAGCGGCCCGTCTGCCTTTCTTGAAGCGCCTTCAGATCTGGTCATCATTGGACATCCCATCCCCTTCCAAATAGGCTCTCCCTCTTCCAAACACTAGATATTCCTTTCCCTTTACCACTTCCTCACCAAATACCCTCCCTAATTTATGAAACAAACAAAAAAACAAAAAAATCATCCAAAAAAAAAAACACCCATAAAAGACCACCGGTGACCCGTACCGAAAAGCCAGAGGAACCGTAGTGGCCCCCTCCTCCTGACCCCAAAGCAGCTCCCGAGCCTTCAAACTACCAGCGTGCCTTCTGAGGACAACGGCCTCCTCTCCTGTCTGCTTCCGGTGCCTGGAGTGGCTGTAGAACAAGGAAAGAGGTTCCCGGGCTGCTTCCATTTGTGCTGTTAGTGACAACGCTGCGCCAGCCCTAAGGGTCACACACCACATGTGGAACTCCGTCTGATCCTCCAGCCACTGGTATCATTCGAACAAATCCACTGTGGCCTGGGGATGCTCACAATGCAGTGACAAACCGACTTCCCAGATGCAGACACTATGTGAGCATGCCCCTTAGAACACGTGTTAGCTACATCACCTCCATTAAAGTGTGTGTGTGCGTGTGCGGGTGAGCAGATACACACACGCACGCACTCTCTCAGGGCTGGGCCCTCGTGGTCCGGAAACTCGACTCCCTTTCCCAGGAGCCTGGTGGTCCCAGGGGAAGCCCAGACCAGACAGGCTATAAGGTCCTGGGTGGACCCAGGAGTCAGGCTCACTGTTAACCCAGAGCGTTGCCAAGCCAGGTCTGGGCCCCACGTCCTGCAGGCCAGGGTGGTCTTCCAGGCAGGTGGCCTCAGGCTTTGCCTCTCTCCAGCTGGCTCCTGGGGCCACAGGGGACCTGCCTCCCCTGCTCACTTTTCTATAAACACTGGGTCTGCCCGGCCTGGGTGACGGGGCAGAGAAAAGCCCTGCCCGCCCCCTCCCAGCAAGTGGCCACAGTGTGCAGAGGGAGCGTGTGCAAGAGGCAGGCGCAGCCTGATTGGGAAGTGGCTGCAGCGCCCCAGTGTGCCCCATGGAGATGAGACTTTGATTTATTGTTTCTGAGTGACTTCCTGGGGTAGAAAACACATTTAATATATTACATACATGTGTTCAGCCTCGTGAAATACGGGCTTTGAGGTGTCCCCCAAATATATGTACTACAGGGTGTCCCCCAAATGAAAGCACACTTTAACAGCTGATAACTCAATTTTCACTCCATTTCAGGGTTAGCGGATTTGACGTAATGGGTGAAGCCAGACTAAGCTTTGAGCAAAGAAGATGTATCCTCTGGACTTTGTTTTGGGGACACATAAAGGATGAGGTGTCTGGGCCACAGTGCAGGCATGGCGGCCGCTGTGGACAGAGGAGGCGCACAAACAGAACTCAGCGATCTCGGGGTTTGCGGTTCCATTGCTTCCTCAGCAGCAGCGCCAGAACTCAGGCGAGCGATGGAGGCGCAAACAACGAGAATCATTCCTTTGGTTTGGTGTGTGTACGTCTCTCTCTCCACAGCGGCCCTGGACTCTTCAACCGTTGTCGGTTGTCTGCCCTCTCCTTTATGTTTTATGGATCCCCACAAGAAGCCTAGTGGGGAAATTTTCTTCGCTCAAAGCTTAGTCTGGCTTCAGCCATCTCTTCAAATCAGTGAGACTTGAAAAGGGGTGGAAATTCAGTGAGTTGTCAGCTGTTAAAGTGTGTGCACATTTTTGGAACCCTACATTTTCTTCCATTGGGAATCATTCTCTTCCACCAGTCACACCCGAGTGTACATTTTTTGGGGGGACACCCTATATTTATATTCAAAAGGCAGTCATTCTTTTCCTTCCGTGGTTGATATTTATTTTCACGGTGTGCACATTGTTTGACCAGCCTCTATTCACATTCCATAGGGCAGTGATGGGCAACCTTTTGAGCTTGGTGTGTCAAACTTTGCCAAAAACTAAGCATAACTCGGGTAGTGTGTCACTTTGAGGAAAAAACATTATTTTGCGATATTTATAGTTTAAATAACATAAAAGTATAATTGTTATATATAATTGTATTTAATAAACCAAAACCTAAATATTTAACTCACCTGCTTAGTGACTTCTTTGTTCATCCGTCAGTCGGTTTCTTTCGTTGGTCTTGATATTATTTAGCTTGTGTGGGGTGCCGTGAACTAAGATAAGTGAGGGGGAGGGGGAATTCTTTAACTAACCTGCCTATTAGTGACTTTTTGTTGCTGAATTTCATTGGCTAAATCTTCAATTGAAGGTTGGTATTTTGAACACTTCAGGCCCAAGCAAGCGCTACGAACTTCATCTGTCAATCTGTTTCTTTTGTTGGTTTTGATATTATTTAACACTGAGAATAAGGCCTCACAAAAGTATGTAGAGGGAAAAATTGTGAGGAAAGCCATTGCTATATTTTTCAGGGTGCTAAAAGTGTCTGGTAGTCGGTTCCAGGCACTCCAAATTTCCTGTTTGTAGTGGCACTCCTCTTGATTCTCCAAGCGGCACCTTTCCAGATTCTCAAGCTTTGACCTCAAGTCAACAAACACCTGAGCCCAGATACTGTCTTGAAATTCTGCAAATTGCATCTCCAAATCATCAATTTGCATCCATTGGAAACCATTTAATTCCAAACTACTGTAGACTACTACATCAGGATACTTAATTATTTTCATGGTCTGTTCTAGACTTCTAAATTGACTAAATCTATCACTAAACTGGTCAAGTAACGAGTCTAAAACGTGCTGGTACTTCATATGCAAGAGTTCAATGTCATTTTGTACAGCTGCACTGGCTTTCTCAAAATACTTTGTTACTCGAGGAAAATACTTATAAGTTTTAGTTTCTACATCTCGCTTGAAAATTTTAACTTGACTTTCAAAAGCTTTTATGTATCCAAACATAACGTCAGTACTTTTGCCAAAACCTTGTAACTTTTAAGTTCAGTTCATTAATATGAACAGAGAGATCTGTAAAACACATCAGGGTGTTGACCCACTTATCATCATTAAGCTGAGAAAAGTTTCCCAGATCCTTATCGTCAAGAAATACCTTAATTTCTTCAAAGCACTCCACAAAGCGATCAAGAATTTTGCCTCGGCTCAGCCATCTTACATTATTGTACATCAGCAGTCCACTGTAGGTAGAATCAACCTCGAGTTAAAGTGTCAAAAATTCTCACTTATGAAGGGGGCGAGCAGCTATTAAATTAACTATTTTTGTAACAACTGACATGAAGTCGTTTAAGTCGGTGAATCCTGCCTTGGCACATAAAGCCTCCTGATGGATAATACAATGAAAAGGCACAATCAGATGTCCAATAGCTTCTGTAAACAATTTGACAAATCTGACTTTTCCCCCCACCATATTTGGTGCCCCATCTGTCATCACTGACACAACTTTAGAGATATCAATGCTTAGGTCACGAAATGTTTGTATAACAACCTTACATATTTCGCTTCCTGATTTACTTGTTGACACTGATACTAACTTTATCAACTCTTCTCTCATTGTGAGACCATCAGAATATCGACCAATAATGGCCAACTGAGCATGTGATGTGACATCAGTAGTTTCATCAAGAGAGATCGAAAAATATTTACACTTCCTTATGTCTCTCTTTAATTGATGTTGTACGTTTGTGTTCAGTCTCATTATTCGTTCTTTTATGATATTTCTACTGAGTGGAAACTCAGATATTCTCTTAATAATTGCACCTTGATTCTGCATGTCATGAAATAAAACTGGTGCACATCTTAGGAGTGTTTCTTTAATAAATTCTCCCTCAATGAGCGCTTTTCCATGCTGAGGTATAGAGTGAGCAATGCTCAAACTTGCAGATGTTAAATTTGTAGAGCCTTTCATAAATTTAAGAATGGAATTAGATTGGCTCTAATAAAGGCGTAGCTGCCTGGAAATGTATTCCTTCCTTTCATCCTCACTTTTTTCCAAGAGATGGGAATGATTAGTTTCAAAATGTCTATTTATATTCCACGTTCTGCTTACTACCGTTTCAGTACATAGAACGCAAAATGATCTGCCATTTTTTTCTCTAAAGCCATACATCTCGGTCCATGTCTTTTGAAAGGGTCGGCCACTGCTACTACCACTTCCTTTACTTAACCTTAGTTTTTTATTTTTTGGGTTCTCCATCAGGGTGGCAGTGACAGAAGATAGAATTATAGATAGCTTGTTAGGCCTGCAGGCAATTAGGGGTTAACTAGCCTAACTAACCACAAAATGGTGCATATAACTGTCTTTTAGGAAAGGACAGGGTTAATAAGCAGAAATAGGGGTTAATAAGGATGCACAACAGTAATAGTGGTGAAATGGAGTCTGCATTATGGAGCAAGATGGTGTTCCTTATGTGAATTAAAATGGCTGCCGCTATTTCTAATGGTGGGAAACGGTACCCATAGCACACCACAAACCCTTGCCTCTCCCAGCCTCTCCCTCACTTATCTCAGTAATGATGGATTAGAAGTCCATGACACCCCAGAACAATAGATAATGGTTGCTGTGGTTAACTGTTATTTGGTTACTGGTAATGGCAGGGCCCCCAGAGATGTGTCCCCCGCTGCGTTCTGCTGCTCCCTGCTTAGCCGGCGGAAGTGAGGGCAAAGATCCCAGCTTAACCTGAAGTCCCAGAACTAGACGCTCTTTGCAGGACTTCTGTTGTTTTGGCCTACAGACCTCCAGCACCGAGTGTCTAATAGGGGAGGATGAAACATTTGCGACTAGAGTCTTGGAGTTAGAGTCTAATTCCAAGACTCTAGTTGCAAATGTTTCATCCTCAGGAGCAGCAAATGTTTCATCCTGGGCATGCGGCCGCCTCAGCGGTCGCGTGTCATCAGAAATGGCTATGAATGTCAGTGCTGACACGCGTGTCATAGGTTCGCCATCACTGCCATAGGGAGTCATTCATGTTTGTCGGGAGTCTGACCTCTGTGTACCTTTCTTGGGGGACACTCCATGTTTATGTTCTATAGGGAGTCATTTGTTTGTGTTGGGAGTCTTACCTGCTGCTGTGTGTTCGGCCGGGTTCCTGACACAGTTGTTTCCTCTTGCTACTAAAGGTGCTCATCATGGGATGGACTAAACCTGGAGATTGGGGTTTTATAAAGATTTTCTCCATTTGAGCTAAAGTACTGAGAAAGAAGTGTTAACATGGTCAATTGTCAAAGTGCTTTGGGTTGTATGTTAAATGGCCATTGATTCTGGAACACAAGGATGGGTTTGTAACAAAATGAGATGTAGAATTGAGTCCTAGTTTTCCTCACCGCTCATCACTGGCGGCGTTTTTGGGGTGTAGCTTCTCTGGGCTCCCTGTACCAGCTAACCAGTCTGCCAAGCCCCCAGAATCCACCAGCTCCCTTTGCCAAAGGTCAGAGCATGGAAAGCGAGGTTTCCTGTTTACCAGGCAACAGAGTTTATTTTACGCTCCTATTAGTTGAATCCCATTTTGATTGGGGATTTATCTCAAACAGGAGCTCAGCTTACAGTGCTCCATTGGATTTTCCCAAGCCTACTCAACCAGGAAGTGTCAGAAGAAGGAGGGAGGGAGGGAGGGAGGCATGTAGCAATCCCCTCCTGGCCTGACCTAGTGGTGTTCTGTGCAGCGGCCGCCTGCATGTGCCCTTGCTTCCTCACCAAATCTCTCCTGTAAGGAGCCTCCTCTCCTCCCTCCTTTCCATTCTTTCCCCAGATCCTGCCGCTGTGGGAGCCGCCCACTCAGCGAGCTGCCCTCCCCAGTGCTTTGAACCAAACTGAGCAGCGGCACCTTAGGCCTCCTCCCCTGTGCCTTTGGTTTTTGCAGGATCTGACACTGGCCAGTCACCCCTCGGAGCTCTCAGCCTCTGTCCCCTGACTCTCTCCCTTCTGGGACAGCCCTTCAGGGCTCACACTTGCCAGTCGCTCTGTCACTCACTCATTCCTTCCACAAACACTCATTGACCGCTCCTGTGTGCTCACTCCCAGGTTCCACCATGGAGGCAGCGCCCTCCAGGCCCCCTCTGCAGGGCTGACCACCTGCTCCCCTAGCACTGCCCACTCCTGAGCTTCAGGCCTGAGGTCGGCTGCCTTAGACCTTCTGCCCGGACGGCAGGCTTCCTCTACTCTCCCTGGCTCCTCTGGGCTCCCTACTTATCCAAGCATACCAGCTGACAATCACCGAAGCCAAAAGCCTGTGATGCGGGCTGGACTCCTCCGCTCTCCACTTCCCACAGGTGGTAGCTCCCCTGAACCTGGGAATGGGTCTGGAATCTGTCCGGCCATCTTAGCTGACTGTTCTCATCCCACGCCCCCCGACACCCCTGTCCCTGGGTCTTGGCAGGGGCTTGTCAACTGGTCTGCCTGCCTCATGCAACTCCTCCAGCCAGTCATAGCCTAAGGCACTCTTGTTTGGGGCTCAGCTCCTCAGTAGCAGCTCACTGGCCCAAGGTCACATAGCCAGTTAGAAGTCACAGTGATGCTTGCACTTGGGGCTGACTGACTCCCCAACTCTAGAGTTCTCTTTCCAGCCCCAAGCAACCTCCCGAGTGACCTGTTTGTAGAAATCCAAAGTCAGACAAGCCTCGCCTGTCACAGGGCCCAGCTCTGGGACCTTCCTGAGGCAGCCGCCCCGGTGAGCATCACAGGGTGAGCTAACCAAGAGGACCAGATGCAACTGCAGGAGCTGTGCTGCTCTCGGACCCAGCAACAGGTCAGCAGTCTAGAGTGTTTGTGTGTGTGTTTGCGTGCACACACAGAATAACATGCGTGTGTGTATATGTGTGTGTCCAAGGGTGATGAGAGCACAAGCTGTGACCAAAATCAAGGGCTTCTCTGTGTCTCCTGCCTGGCACTTGTCCCCTCTCCCCTAGGCAGACTGCCTGCTCAGTGCCAGCCCCGAGGGGTCTTGGAGGCCATGCCCCCGCCTCCTGGCGAGAACATGTTATCACTCTGCTGTCACTAGGGTGGCAGCAGGGACCTCAGCAATTTTTATTTTATAAGTAGTCTCCATTTTAATTCCTTCTCACTTTTGCCTCATTGGTTTATTTAGGGTAATGGCTGCCCTGAACTCAAGATATTTGGAGATATTTCACCCAATACAGTCAACATGGTCCTACCTATACCCCTCCCTTCAAACTTTGCTGCTGGGCCCTGGTGGTGTTGCTCAGTGGTTGAGCATCGACCTACAAACTAGGAGGTCATGGTTCAATTCCTAGTGAGGGCACATGCCCTGGTAGTGGTCTCCATCCTCTGTAGGGGCCATGCAGGAGGCAGCCGATCAATGATTCTCTCTCATCGTTGATGTTTCTATCTCTCTCTCCCTCTCCCTTCCTCTCTGAAATCAATAAAAATGTCTTTTAAATAAAAGTTAGAAAAATCTTATCGCTTTTATGTATATTCTATTACTGAGGTAAATTTTGCTTATCCCCGCCTTACAGCTTCATTTCCGAATGATTTCCTCAAACCTGCTGGTACAGTTACTGTGTCCCCACAGTGCCGAGTCCCTTCCACCTTTAAGTGTGAGCTGAGTAATCCTTTTCTGCAGTGGCCTCACAGCCTAATGCAGGAGATGACCCCCCAGGTCGACTAGCTCCTGCGATCGGAGCAGGCACCCCGCTGGCGCCCAAGGCCCGGAAAACCCCGGGCGGCTTTCCGTGCCTTGGGCTCCTCTGCACCCCAGCTTCCCTGCAACGGTTTCCTGCTGGGCGTGGTTGATGGGTGTGGCTTGGTTGGTGGGCGTGGCTTGGGCGTAGTGAAGGTGCGGTCAATTTGCATATTTGTCTATTATAAGGTAAGATACCTATAACATGAGTATATGTCTACACAGACATGTGATATGCATACATATATACATATACATGGCCATCTCAGCTAGTGGCTGAATAAAACTGCTGGAATGGCCAGATAGGGTGGTTACCAATTGGTCTTCTCAATGCCAATGCTTCCTTGACAGGATGGATTAGCTCCATTTCATCCTGATGACAGCACTGAGGAAGGTCTTATGACCCCTGTCTTAGAGATCAGAAAACTGCAGAACAACCAGCTTATGTATGTGCCCCAAGACCAGTTGGCTGAGCCAGGAATTGAACCCCAGCAGGTCTGAGCAGAAAGACCTGGCTCTTAACCACCAGGCTGCACTGTCTACTTCACATAGTGAGATGCTAGCATGTGCTGGTGAGCAATGTACAGGGGCCAAGGGCAAAGCGGGTGCTGGAGGGCCTCAGAGAGGCAATGGTGTTCTTGATACCCAGGATGGACACCAAAGGGCTGACCTTGATGGCCTACAGGGGCCTGTGCAGCGAGGAGAGGCTGGTAAGCCCTGCTCTAAAGGCGTGAACAGAAAAGATGAAACACATTCACCGCCTTAGGAGGAGCCGGGCCCTCCTGTATGGGCCTGTGATGTTCTGTCCTCCCCGGGGATGCGCGTCCCACATGCCCCATTGCCAGTGGGAGTCCAGTGTTGGCCCCTCCAAGGTCATGGTGATTAGCTGGGAAGCTTGCCTGCAGGGGTCAGTGCCTCATCTTGAGGGGCAGCTGGCTTGGGGGGCTTAGGTGGGTGTGAGGAGTGGCCAGTGGCAGCACTGGAGAGGACGGGAGGCAGCAAAGTCACAGGACAGGATGGCACAGAATGGGCAGGCCATTTGGTTTCTATCTTAATGGTGGTAAAACACACACAAGGAAACTGACCACTTAGCCAGGTTAAGAGCACAGTTCAGTGGCATTAAGAGCTGCTGTACAACCATCCTGCCACCCATCTCCAGAACTATTTCCATGTTACAAAACTAAAACTTCATTCGCATTAAACACGAACCCTCTCCTTGCCCGCCCCCGCCCCTTTCTCCAAGAGGCCTCCAGAGAAAGGTAAAGCATTTCTCCTTCCACTGTCCTCCATCATGTGATGTCAGAGGGCGAGCAGGCTTTCTAGAGGGAGCCCTTGTGCCAGGGGCTCTGTCTCCAACCTGATCAAAGGAGAGAAAGAGCCTGGGCCTCCTGGGCTCTGAGGCTTGTGACAAGGACACAAGTTCGCCTGCACCCCCTGCAGTGTGACCAGGACGGCTTTCCGGCTCACGTTCCCACATCCTGCTGACCCCTGGAGACTCGGAGCCATCAGCACCTTTATTAGGAGTAAAGTGTGGTTTGTTCCAATGAGATGTGTAGGCTCCATCGATGTGTTTATTGTTTTAATATATTTTTATTGATTTCAGAGATGAAGGGAGAGATAGAAACATCAATGATGAGAAAGAATCATTGATCCGCTGTCTCCTGCACACCCAACACTAGGGATCAAGCCTGCAACCTGGGCACGTGCCCTAACCGGGAATCGAACCGTGACCTCCCGGTTCATAGGTCGATACTCAACCACCGAGCCATGCTGGCCGGGCTCCATTGATGTGTTTAATGACTCAAAAGGAAGAGGGGTCAGGTCCGCTAGGTCACTATTCTGCGACCCTGGAACAAAAGGCCTTGTGCTTCTTAAGGCCGAGTGTTCTGGAGCCCAAGGGCTTTCTCCGTGTGTGGGAGTCGGAGGGTTTGTCCCTGTGGCAGGCCTTTGTGCCTGGGGACTGTCCTGTCCTAAGTGCTGAGTCAAGAAAATGTTTCCCTTTCATAGGGGGCTCCCCTAGACATTCTCCGTCCCCATTACCCCGGGAAGGAGAGTGGAGGGGGGCACAGGCCATGTGTCATAACTCTCTGTTTGAGTTTCCAGCAAAAGTGCCAGGAGCCCTTGCCCACAGGGTACCTTCTGGCATTTTCCCTAAGCTATTTCTAGATGATAACTTGTGAAACACTGGCACATCTTCAAAATACACACACACACACACACACACTCATGCACACACACACTCATGCACACATGCGTGCACACCAGCACCCTGGCCCTACCACTTGCCCTGTTACACACCCATCAGCCCCTGTGTCATTCATGGGATGTTGTATTTTGCAACCAGCCCTTTCACCAGGTCGAGAGAAGCAGAAGTTCCTGTCCAACAACTGCTCTGAATGCCTGGGGAGGGCGCTGACATTCATTCACTGAGCAGCTACTGTGGGCCAGACCCCTTCCAAGCACCCCGTGGGAATAAACAGATTTACTTCATTTGTTACATGTGCTGACAAAAAGGGTGACAGACTCCCTCTTCCCAACTGCAACCAGAGAAATGATTGCATGAGAGACAGGCATGGGCTCGAGGGTGTAAGATAGAAGGGAGACCCTGTAGAGACCTGGATGGGGGTAGTGAGGGTGCTGAGTATCCACACGCAGCAATGGAGGAGGTGGGACAGACGGAAGACACGCCTGCACTTGAGTCTCCCTTGCACAGCCCTGCACACAGGTCCTCAGCCCTCTGGCAGATACAAGCCCTGGTCCACCTGTCAGGGCACAGGATGGGAGGTTCCCAGGGAGGCAGGGATAACCCAGTGCCCAAGGCACCCCCTCTTCCAGCTCCTCACACCCAGCCTGGAGGCTGCAGCTGGGAGTCCCTTCCTCTCCTGTGACTTCTCTCCAGGAGCATAGGAGACAGTGATCGGGCAGGTGGGCAGGGACCAGAGCTCTCCACACTGCCTGTGAAACGCTCACTCCCGGAAATCAGGGTGAGCGCAAGGTTGGTCCTTCTGGGGCTGCAAGGGAAAATCTCTCCCAGCTTCTGGGGCTGCCAGCTGGTTCCCTGTCTTGGAGACCTATCCTCCCCACCCATCTCTGCGTCCAAGTCACATGACCTTCTTTCTGGGAGTGAGTCTAATTTCCCTCTTACAAGGACACCTGTCACTGCAGTGAGGGCCCAGCCATCCAAGACCCAAGGCCTCCTCTGAACGTGATTACATCTGCAAAGGCCCTGTTCCCAAATAAGGCCACGGTCACTATGTCCCACCCGCATGGATTTGGGGACACTGTAGAACACACCTCAGAAGAGGTATCACGCGGCCCAAGGTGGAGTGGAAACCCAGTCTCAGAACAGCAGAGTAGGAATTTCCTGTAAATACTGGTAAATACTCGCCCAGGCACAGGGACACATTTCCCTATGGGCATGTTCTCTTCCCCGTCAGTGCACCCGTGTGTCACAAGATTCACGCCCTGCGACAAGCACGGCCCCTTCCGTGGCAGGGCGGGAAGAGACCTCTGTGCCAGGACCTGCAGGGCTTCGCAGGATGAAGGGAGAACTCATCTCTGCACTCCCCACCTCCTCCTGGTACAGATTGGCTAGAGGAGACACACTGTGCTGAGCTGCGAGGTTCCCTGCACTGCCGCCGCCCGCCAGCAGGGGGCCGCGCCCCTCACAGAGCCTGCTCTCCGCCCGGAAGTCCCGCCCCTGCAGGAAGTAACCAGGTGCCTCAGGAAGAGGGCAGGGTCCAGGGGCTTAGGAGTGCCTGGCCAGAATGGCTGCTGGCAGCAAGGGACCCTGGAAACCTCGAAGCGGACGTGGGCCTGGGGCGGCGGGCGGGGCCCTGAGGCGGCTGATTCTGAGGGGGGGAGCGGAGCTGGTGCGGCGACCCCGGAGGGCATCCCCACAGGAGACGTGCTCACTGCGGGGAGTCAGTCAGCTTCTGCAGCAAATATGGGGAGTGGGGGCCGCGGGGCGAGGGGCACTGGGCGCGGGCTGAGGATCGCCCCGAGGCGCCTTCTGAGTCGGGTTTGTTTCTGAGGAAGACTCCTCCTCACAGGCCAGGCCACCCTCCCCTCAGAGGGAGATGGAGCCATGCCTGCCTCTGCCCCCTGTGGCCCCGCTCAGGGCGCTGCTCCAGGGCCGCCCGGGCCCAAGTCCTCCTGTGACGGACCGGGACCCTCCTCAGCCAAAGGCTCTGGGCTCAGACAATGTCACCGAGTTTAGTGAAAGCCATCGGCCCTGGCCACCTGCTGCAGGTCCGGCGTCCACTGGACTGAGCACAGGAGGTCACGGGGCCACTTCCCACGCCAACCTGCTCTCCTGGCCTGAGGACACCAGGAAGGACTGGATGCGGGGCCTCATCATGGTGCCTGGGCTCATGGCGGCCCCTGAAACCTGTGCAGAGCCATGAGCTCTCCGGGGTGGCGGCCATTAAGCTCCAGTTCTGTGGTGACAGGAGCGTCCTCGTGGGACCCAGACTGTGTCACGAGCCCGTGGGTCCGTCACTGAGCTGCTCTTGAGTCATTTATCAATCAAACATGAGGTCTCTGCAGAGTTGTGTGCAAGTCCCATCGGAACTCATGTACGTGCTTAGCAACTTCAGCAACAGGAATGGTATTGCTCGTTTTAAATGCTCTCCTAAGTTATAGTTTATATTGAAGACATCAAATGCATTCAGAATTTCAGATATTTGGTGTAGTTAAGTAATTTCAATCATGTGTTGAAAACGTTCAACCTGAGTATTTCATACATAAATTATTTTTATGTCTGCAGAATTCTAACTTCCCTTTTTAAAAATATCTTTCTATTCATTTTAGAGATGAAGGGAGAGGGAGAGAGAGAAAAACATCAATGATGAGAGAGAATCTGATGGGCAGCCTCCTGCTGGCCTCACATTGGGAATTGAGCCTGCAACCTGGGCCTGTGCCCTGACCAGGATTCAGACCTCGGGTCCCTAGTTCATAGGTCGACTCTCAACCACTGAGTTATGCCATCAGGGCTAATTTCTCTTTTAAAAGTTATATTTGAGCATAATGTTGTGGTCATAGTATGTTCTTCAGGTTAATTTTCGTGAAGGGGCTCCAGTAGGGAGTTTACAGATTACATTATTATTTGTTACCCACAGAGAATCCCCCGTCTATGTGCGCTGGCCTCTGTGAGGTCACTCCCGCCTGCCCATCTGCGCCTTTCTCTGGAGTCTTCTAGCATTTAGGGTTTGTCCTTCAGCAATGTCACGTGTGTATCACACTCTCACCTGTCTGGCTGAGCTCACCTGCAGCCACAATTGAAGCAGCCCCCCTTAACCTGCTCCTCCCCTCCAGGTTTCCTCTTCCAGCTCCTGATCCTCAGAGTTTAACCTTTTACGTCTAGTGGCCGAGTGGCTGGTCACAGCTGCCAGTTCTGTCTCGGGGTCTTCCTTCCCAGGTCCTGCAGGTCTGAGTTTGTGCAGGTCTCACTTCCCAACTGGACCTTCGACACCGCTCCATGCCTCCTCCAGGCTCAGTGCGCCTTCAGAAGGAGTGCTGTTAGGTGGGCAGCCTTGCAGACAGAGCTAGGCGGTGGTCTTTTTCCAGTGAGCCAGACGGCTGCTGGCTGAGGCAGTCCACCTTGACCTAGAAGACGAGAGGGTGTGCTTACAGGGGAGGCTCCAGTGCTCTGTCGGATTGTTCTGTGCTGCATCCAACAGTCCTTGTGGCCATGTATCCATACTGTCCACGCATACTGGTTTTTAAAGTGGATGACCTTGCCCTGACCGGTTTGGCTCAGTGGATAGAGTGTCAGCCTGCAGACTCAAGGGTCCCAGGTTCGATTCTGATCAAGGGCATGTACATTGGTTGCAGGCACATACCCAGTAGGGGGTGTGCAGGAGGCAGCTGGTCGATGTTTCTCTCTCATCGATGTTTCTAACTCTCTATCCCTCTCCCTTCCTCTCTGTAAAAAAATCAATAAAATATATTTTTTAAAAAGAGACTAAAAAAAAGGTGGATGCCCTGTGGGCATGTGTATCGTACCATGTGTATATGGATGTGTTGATTTTAAAAGTACTGACACTTTCAGCATAAACACTTCAGCTTGTTGAAAAGAAGGATCCCTGAGAGGAACTTGCTGTCACGATTGTCAGGTATTGGCGATGACGTTTGGTCTGTTTCATTTGTGCAGGCCACAGCTCCCTTTCTGGAGACCGCAGTGAGGAAGTTTGATGACGTCTACAAAAAGGAAGCGAGGGCAAAGAGGGTGGCAGCCTGTTCGCCATCATTGCCCATTTGTATGACTTCCCCGTGGTACAGTCTCTCTGCATATTCGACATTTTGGAAAAACTTACTGGGAATTGCACAAAGATATGGAACTGATCCTATTACTGCTGAGAAATGTCTCCAGAAGTGATCACAGAGACCCAGGCCAAAGCCAGCAGGGCAGGCAGCAAGTTCCAGGACAAGACCAGGTACCGTGGGTCACTCAACCTGCCTCCTAAGTGCCTCAATCCTCAGAAGCTGACCAGCACATAGAAATAAGTGGGGAAATATTATGTTTCATTTCCTACTAATCTTTTATCTTCTGCTTCTGCGATTTGATTTTTTTTTTATCTTTCAAACTACAGGCCCAGTGCACAGATTCGGCTCTCCAACATCCCCCAATGGGGGCCAGATTGCGAGAGGGCACAGGCCGGACCAAGGGACCCCAGTGATGCATCATCAGGGCCAGGAAGGGACCTTGGGAGGGCTCCAGGGCATGTCTGGCCCATCTGGCCCAGTCCCGGTCGTCTGGACCCCAGCAGCAAGCTAACCTACCAGTCAGAGCATCTGGTCAAACGGTTGGAGGGACAGTTAGCATATTAGGCTTTTATATAGAGAGCTTTTATAGAGAGAGACTAGAGGCCCGGTACACAGGATTCGTGTACTGGTGGGGTGGATGGCCTGCAGGGATCTGCCTGCTGTGGAAGCTCCATTCATCCTGATCAGCCTAGCAGCGCTAACACTGTTGGAGTGCACTGACAACCAGGGGACAGCTCCTACATTGAGCGTCTGCCCCCTGGTGGTCAGTGAGCATCATAGCGACTGGTCATCATTCTGGTCATTCCACAGTTCAGTCGCTGGGCTTTTATTAAATAGGATGTGAACAAGCCTTGTTTTATTACTAAGAATAGGATATTTTGTAAGTTTAAGAATTGATTTTTTAAATGCTCATCTACTTAAAAGATGTTTACTGAGGAAGGTCATGTGGTTCAGGGCTTAGGTATCAGCTCACCTGGACTTCTGGCTCAGCCACTGGACAGCAATGTGACCTGAGCCTTCCAAGCCTCAGTTTCCCCTTCTAGAAATCAGGGCTGGGCATAGCTCTGACCTTGTTTCCTTTTCTGCAGATCAGAGATAGGGGAGGGCGGGGAAGCCCCTAGGGATGTGTGAGAACCAGGAAAAGGGTTCGTGTGGGGCCCACAGGGGAGCAGGGAGGAGGCCGTTGCAAGGACTTGGGCTTTTATCCTGGAGGCACCTGAAGGGTTCTGAGTGGGAAAATGGCCCGGGAAGTCTTTGTGCTAACGGTCCCGTTGGCTACAACATAGAAGACGGATGTAGTCAGGCAGGTGTACCCCCCTTCAGGGGTCGGAGATCACGGTGGGAGGACTAGCTCAGTTGGAGTGGGTGTGGGTGTGGGTGTGAGGACTGACCAGGTAGGGTATGGATGGGAGGGAAGGCCAGAGTCAGCCCATGTTCTCAGTTTGGGCCTTCAGTGGACAGGAGTACATGCAGGAGACCTATGCTCAAAAAGGAAGATGGGCTCTTTTCTGATATCCCGTAATAGTCACTGGGAGGAGTTGTGGTCTGAGCCCTCCGAGGAGGTCCTGAGGCCCTGAGGTGGCAAGCCTCAGGCTTAGAATCACTGACATTCAGACATTTGAGAGGACGAGCGGGAGGAAGGTCACCAGAGACAGGCCATAGTGTCACAGAGAAGAAGCTTCCCCTGTATTGAATGCCCAGAGATTAGCTTTACAACACAGAAGTCAGCCTGGCCAACGTGGCTCAGTGGTTGAGCATGGACCTATGAACCAGGAGTCCCTGGTTTGATTCCTGGTTGCAGACTCCATCTCCAGTGTTGGGTGTGCAGGAGGCAACTGATCAATGATTCTCTCTCATCATTGATGTTTCTCCCCTTCCTCTTTCCACCTTGAAATTATATATATATATATATATACAGTTTGTTTTGTTTTAATCCTCACCCAAGTATATTTTTCCATTGACTTTTTAGAGAGAGTGGAAGAGAAAGGGAAGACTGAGAGAAATATCAATGTGAGAGACACATATCCATTGGTTGTCTCTTGCACATGCCCCAACCAGGGCCTGAGCCAGGGAGGAGCCTGCATCCTAGGTACGCCCTTGACTGGAATTGAACCCAAGATGCCCCATCCATAGGCTGACGCTCTATCCACTGAGCCAATCGGGGTGGGGCTTCATGTGAGTGTGTGTGTGTGTGTGTGTGTGTGTGTGTGTGTGTGTGTGTGTGTATTATTGGTTTCAGAGAGGAAAGGAGACGGGGGAGGGAGGGAGAAACATCAATAAGAGAATCATTGATTGGCTGCCTCCTGCTTACTCCACACTGGAGATTAAGCCCACAACTGGGGCATGTGCCCTGACCTGGAATTAAATCATGACCACCTGGCTCATAGGTCAACACTCAGCCACTAAGCCAGGCCAACTAGGTTCAGGTGCCAGTATAAATACTTGTATAAATAAAAAAAAATTTTATTGCCGGTTTAGTTCTCTTCAAGGTATTCTTTGAAACTATTGGGAAATTTGGTAAGAATTTAGAAGTTAAAATTTGACAATTACCTTCTAAGTTGTAATGGAACCCATTCTTTCTTTAAATCCTATCTCAGGGATATGATTCCTGATTTGAAAGAGAGAGAGAATCGATGATGTTAGAGAAAAGCATCAGTTGGTTGCCTCTCATATGCACCCCCACTGCGGACTGAACGCCCAACCTAGGTATGTGCCTTGACTGGGAATTGAACCCACAGTCTTCCATGTACAGAATGATGACCCACCCAACTGAGCCACCCCAGTCTGGTCATGGAACCAATATTTAGAAAAGAAAACCTTATATTCCTCCTAAGATTTCTGCATATTGAAAGTCCAAAATACAGCTAAGTCAATGGGAATTGATGGAACATTATGATGACTTTGAGTGGGTTAAAGGAGATACGATGTATGCAACATGCTCATCGCTGTGCCAGGCTGGCACTCACTCTTTTGTGGTTTCAGTCGACCTCATCCTGTTTTCTGTGTCATGTATTTTCCCTAAAATAGCTCTAGGTTCATAAATTTTGCATCATTTCTCTGAAGCATTGGCCCCAAAAATTGGGAGCAGAGAATTTAAAATTTTAGCATCGACTCAATATCTCACTGGCGTAAGCTCATAAATCTGACCATTATTGCAATCTTGATTTGCATAATGATGATAAAAGAAGTAATTTTCAATACATCAACGTTCTAATCTGTTTGAGAGTTGTACGCCCTGGCGCATGGGAGGTAACATGGGAATGCAGCTCCCGAGAATGGCCTAGATCAGTGATGGGCAACCTTTTGAGCTTGGTGTGTCAAACTTTGCCAAAAAACTGAGCATAACTCGGGTAGTGTGTCACTTTGAGGAAAAAACATTATTTCGCAAATGTTTCATCCTCAGGAGCAGCAAATGTTTCATCCTCGGCACGCGGCCGCCTCAGCGGCCACGTGTCATCAGAAATGGCTACGCGTGTCAGTGCTGACACGCGTGTCATAGGTTCGCCATCGCTGGCCTAGATTAACAACCTTTGTTGCCTGTATGCTGGTCCCTGAGGCACCCGCCCTCTGCCAACTCCAGCCCGCATTGCATGTAACCTGTAACCACGGTACCTTGCCTACTTTCCCATGCGTGTAATTTCTACTTTCCCATGGAACCTGTGTCATTCTACCCAACAGCAGCAGCTGGCTTATGGGAGAGTAGAGCAGATGTTTGTGGATGACCTGCTGCTCTCCCATTCTGCCCACATGAATGGAATAAACGCCATAGAGGAGCCAACCCAGTGTCTGCTCCATTCGATCAAGTAGTAACCAGCAGCCTGGACCCATTGGTTGTCCAGTGTCACTTTAAGTAATTTCATAACAGTTATTGGAACTGGATTATTAATAAAAATGCCAGTCAGTACTATTTTTCCATCTAACGTAAGTCCAAACATCTCATTTCCTTAAAATTTTTAAAATTTATTTTAAATGAAGAATGAGTTTTTTAGTTAACCCAAGTAAAACCATTCCTACTTTAGAAATAACTAAAACACTTTTAGTGCATTGGTTGACAGCCTAAATGTTTAAATTCTGTTCTGAGGATACCTGCATATTTGTTCTCTAAATGACTTTCTTGCATGTGCTAATTTAATACTCCTTGCACAGAGAGCTGTGTACAATATCTTTTTGATAAAATATTTTCCAGTCCGGCCAGTGTGGTTCAGTGATTGAGCATCAAACTATGAACCAGGAAATCAAGGTCGATACCTGGTCAGGGCACATTCCCGGGTTGGGGGCTCGATCCCCTTTATGGGGCGTGCAGGAGGCAGCCGATCAATGATTCCTTCTCAGCATTGATGTTTCTATCTCTCCCTCCTCCTCCTTTCCCCTCTGAACTTAATAAATATGTATTTTTAAAAGTAAGTAAATAAAGTATTTTCCAAATATACATCTTTACTTTGTTCATTTTTCTAATAAACTACACATGAATGAATGGTCTGTCAAATTGTTTTTTAGGCAGTTGCCTGGTGGAGTTCAGGTTTTCTAATGTATGAACTATTCACAGTTGATGATGAGAAGAATTTCGGAGCTGAGCTCTCTAGGTAAGACTCCACAAAAGAAAAGAAATATGTTGTTATCTAAAAGCAATGGATCAAATTTTGGTAATTTGGCTGATGGAAAGCAATAATTTTTAGAAATGTGGATAGACAAAATTAAAATTAAGCAGTTAATTTTATTTTATTGATGTAGGATATATATATTTATAACCTTTATGTTTCCTTATATTTTCTATGCCCAGATAGATGTTAAGTTTCATACGGAGAGGGTCCTAATTTTTGTGTCTTCCAAAGCAGTTAACATGGGGCGTGAGCCACTGGCAGAGCCGTTTAGAATGCAGGGCACAGGGCCGTTTGGAATGGGGGGTATGGAGACAGCGGAATGTGTGGTGCTGAGTCGGTGGGCGTGGAGTCGGTTGGGCGTGGAGTGGTGGAGTCGTGGAGTTGGTGGGTGCGAAGTCTGTGGGTGCGGATTCGGTGTGTGAAGAGTCGGTGTGTGAAGAGTCGGTGGACGTAGAGGCAGTGAACGTAGAGTCAAGTGAACTTAGAGTCGGTGAGCGCGGAGTTGGTGAGTGCAGAGCCTCTTCATATGTAAGAAGGGACTGTCCCTGCCTCCCCCTCGGGGCGGCTGTGAAGAGTGAATGTGCAAGGACAGAGGGCACCCAGTGCAGGGCTGGGGATGGGCAGAGAGACGGTGCCCAGGTGAATCCAGGGTGTGTGAGCCAGCCCTTCCTGCTGCCAGGCCTTGATCAGAACTGTGTCCACTGATGGGAGGTCCACGGCTTCCCTTCTGCCGAGAATCTTGGGTTCTGGCCCCTGCAGGGAAATGAACACGAGGTGGAAAAGCAGCAGCTACTGCCCACTCCCAGGCGCTAGAACCCATGAGTGGGGCCAGCCTTGGAGAACTGCCCACTGAGAGCAAAGGTCACATCCCATGTGTGCGTGTTCCCCAACTGTGAAGGCATTCAGGGGAGACTCAGCCCCCTAAGACACCGAGTGGTTCTGGGAGGGCTCCTGGGGCGGGAGCAGAAATGAGGGGAAAGAGCTGAATGGCTCCCCCATGTGTGCTGGGCACTGGGACAGGAGTAAGTCCAGCAGACTCCTCCCGTGAGGGGGCCTGTGAGGGACCCAGCATGTGTCCCACAGCCAGCATGTGTCTGACACCCAGAGGCCCACAATATTGTTAGTTGTGTCTTAGCCCTCATGTCCAGGAAACTGCTGAGAGCTGCCAAGAGCTGTTGGCTTTCCAAGAGGACGTGTGTGAACTGTTCAGATACGAACTGTGTGTTGAACAAAAGCTCACCCGAATAGCCATTTATTTCCAGCACCCAGATCAGTGGAGTGACTATGGAATCGAGAGGCCTAGACTCAGCCCTGAAACGCGGGATACACCCTTAGCCCATTTCCTTCCTTGTAAAGGAAACGGCTCAGTCAAGTCCCATGCCTGGTGCACTCGTCCAATAGACAAGGCTGTACATGTCAGACACTCTCTCGCCACGTGTACAACGGATTGGGGCACTTTTAGGGTTATGTTGTGCCCTTCTCTGACTTTCTGCTACTGGGTTGGGATTGCTGTCCACGCAGTGACCTGCTGACGCTGAAGAGTTGCTTGCTTAGCTCAGCAGCTTGAGTGGGCAACACTAGGTCCTCAAAACAGACAGGGCCTTCCTGGCAGGGGCCAGTGCCCCAATTGCAGGCTCCATGCCCAGGGGTGGCCAGTGGGAGGCAGCTGATCAATGATTCTCTCATCATTGCTGTTTCTATCTCTCCCTCTACCTTCCTCTCTGAGATAAATCTATATATATATATATAAAAATCAAGGTGACCACATGACTGGTCATTAGCTATGACACACACTGACCCCAGAGGGCAGATGCTCAACACAGGAGCTGCTGAGCTGCTGTCACTTAGTAGTGGGGTTCTCGGGTGACCAACCCGGAACCAGAGAGGAGGGAGACCAGTTCTGGGGTGTGTCACCCGAGAACCACCCTCTCCCAATCTGGGACCCCTAGGGGGATGTCTGAGAGCCAGTTTCAGCCCAATCCTGCAGGCCAGGCCAACGGACCCCACTGGTGCACAAATTCATGCACTGGGCCTCTAGTATGTATATGTGTATACTTAAACAAACAAACAAAACAACAGATAGGGCCTGACTGCTGTGTTGCTTTTCTGTAACAACGGGTGTCTGTGAGTGACTATTGCAAAAAGGGTCTCTACTGGTGTATAGGATGTTGTTTAAGCTATGCTTTAGGAGTCTCTACAGCCTTTTCAAGACATGTTAAACCTGCTAAGGGGCTGCAGAGCTGACATTCATCATATTACTTGCTTGAAAGCCCTGTGCTGTACGCCACTTTGTTCAGACACCACTCAGAGACGTTGGGCGTCTTCATCACCTAGGGCACTGGGTCATCGTGTGTTTAGTGGCTCTAGGTCTCCCAGCTGGGCCCTGTGTTGGAGTCACTTCTGTGCAGCGGTGTTTTTGGAAGTGAGCAGGTGCATGGAGGCCCTTCATCCTGGGGAATGGGGGTGTGTGCACGGGGGCGGGGCCTGTCCAGAGGGTGGCATGGGGGCATCCTCACCACTCCCTTTTCCTGCACTAGGATCGTGGACACATCCCCCAGCAGTTCCTTGAGGAGCTGCTGGGGGACAGCATGGCCCTCGAGGCTGAACAGCTCCCCAGGATGAACCAACCCGCTCACCTGAGCTGGGAGATGGAGCAGCTGAAAGAAGGTGGGTAGCAACCCCTGCTGCCTGGGAGCCAGGCTGGTTGCGAGTTCTCCCTCATGCAGGGAGCTGAGCCCTTGGCTCTGAATCTCATGTGTGAGCCCATCCTCACCCCAAGTGAATAGGGTTTTATTCAAGGGCCATTTGGAGCTGTTTCATTGCAATTCTACCCAAGGGGAACATGGAGGGTCTGGCAGCCTTGAAGTCAGTACCTGAACTACAAAGTAAGTGTTGCCAGATTTCTCGGCTCCCATGCGGACAGTCCCAGGAGCTTCCAGATGACAGCACACTGACACCCAGGGGATGTCTTAGAACTGTCCGAGGGGGGTTGAAAGCTCTGGATGGCAGGAGCCTTCCCCAGAGGTCTCAAACCTCCAGTATCACTAACCCTGGGCATGATTTCCTCCGTTCATCTCATAATCGGGCAGGTGGGTGCAGTCTGTTCTCTGTCTCCCTGGGCAGGGGCTGCTAAGTGTCTCCTTCTCAGGGGAGCCTGGCCCCTTCCCCTCCCTCTTGTGCGTGCCCCCTCACAGCCCCCAGAGGAGGTGTGGGGTTGGCCAGGGGAAGATGGGTGGCGAGGCAGGCAGTGCACCCGGCAAACAAGTAGCCAGTTCCTGTGCTCAGCATCATCACATGTGCACCTGAGTGCAGGAGGGCCTTGGGCTGGTTTTGTGGGTGGGGGAGGTGCTGCTTTTCCCATTCTGATCCACATTCCTAAGCATCATGGGGAGGCTGTTGAAAGCAGCTGGGTATTCCTTCTCTTCAAGGGTTGCCATCGGTTCCAAACCTAAAATCAGTTCATTGAACTCTGAATCTGTGTGAGAAGTCAGTTCTTTCTGTGGTTTGGTGTCTCAGCACTCCTGGGACCAAGGGTGGGCAAATCAGAGATCCCTGCTTTGGGAGTTCAGGTTCATGGGGAGGACACTGCCGCCTGGTGGAAGGCAGGAGTGGTGCCGGCTGGCAGGGACCTCTCAGACCTCATGTTTCTGTGAGAGACCAGGGAGGCTGGGGGATTGGCCAGCCTCCCTGACTCAGGCACTCTGTGTAGTTTGTGAGCTCTTTCAGGTGGCTTCTTGAGTCAGAAAGGCCTGGCTTCAAGTCCTGGCTTCTCCACCTGTTAGCCAGGTGACCTCTTTTAAACCTCAGTTTTCTTATCTGCAAAATGGGAGTAGTGAAGCTGCCTCACAGGATTCCTAGGCTTATATCGTGAGAGGAGACAGTGAAGCGTTAGGTTGTGCCTGGCCCCCGGGGCACCAACAAAGGGTGGCTGTCCTCATCGTCCTTGTTGAATTAAAAGATTCCCATTGCTCTGGTTGTTGGGGTGCTTGTGAGCACAGCACCCAGTAGAGAACCATTGGTTGTTTTCCCAATATACTGTTGTGTCACCTCAAGAGCCTCGGGGGCGCTGGCCTCAGGGAAGAGGAAATAAGGCTGGTCATGAGCTTCACTGCTGCACTTGGAGGTCCCTCACGATCATTTCCCAGGAGCACAGAGCCGAGGTGTGAGGCACTGAGTGAGTCAGCAGCGGGGCAGGGTGAGTTGCAGGACAGTGGGGAAGCATCGAATGCCACAGAACCATGGCTGAAAAACAGCCAAAACGGTAAACCCGTGTTGCATATATTTCACCCCAATCTTCTTAACATATGTATTTTTTTTATTGATTTCAGAGAGAAAGGGAGAGGGAGAGAGAGAGAGAAACATCAAATATGAACGAGAGTCGTTGATTGGCTGCCTCCTGCATGTCCCATACTAGGCATGGAGCCTGTAACCCGGGCATATGCCCTGACCTTGAATTGAACCATGACCTCCTGGTTCATAGGTTGGCACTCTACCACCCAGACCCCCACCACTCTGAGGGCTGGCACAGAAAACGAACGCCATCTCTTTGCCATCTCTGTTAGTCTCTGAAATCCTTGACTTGAGGATCAGGTTAGAACTTGGTAAAAAGTGGTTCCAGCACTTTTACCATCTTGAGGATTTGCATTGGCCTCTCCACCGTCACCTTCTTTCTTCTTAAGCTCTGGGTTGCTTCCCTACCAGGCCCCAGCTGAGGCAGCAGAGGGGCCATAACCGCCTGAGGAGCCCTCTGGTGCCGACAGCAACAGCACCCTGTGAACAAGGGAGGGCACCCAGCCGACCATCCCAGGCCCCTCAGTCCTAGGGCTCTGGGTGGTGGTTGTTTCAGGGCCGGAGGCAGAGAGTGGAAGCCGAGGCCCTGGAATCTAGGCTCTGACTGGACTTTGCTCTTTAGCCTCCAACCATACCATACAGTTGAAAAATGAAAAACAGACTCTCGAGGGCACGGCCCAGGAGTTGCGGGGTGGCTCCGGGTCCCTGCAGGAGAGGAGCATCAAGTCCCCGGAGCTACAGGAGGAGACCCAGATGCTCCAGAAGCAGGTAACCGTGGGTGGTGTCTGGAACATACCGGTAAGCAGGTGGCCAAGTGGAGCACCCAGGTGTCCGTGAGGATGCGCAGCTGGGAGAAACGCGGAATGCAGGGCAGCCACAGTAGCGGGACACGAGTCCTCATGGAGCAGAGTCCCTAGGCAGCATGACGTGTCCCTGCAGCAGAGTGAGCGGACACTATGGATGTCTGTGTGCCCCATTGCCTTCATCTTCACCTGTGACATGGGGTTACTGATGTGCCCCCTGTAGGTGGTGTGAGGATCGTGTGAGTTAGTATGGGTAAAGGGTCCCATCCCATAGTAAGTGCTCACGGAAAGGAGAACAGTGCCCTGTTAGACAGCACAGGGCGGGCCTGGGAGGGAAGCAGTGGTGGAAGCCACGCACGTGTGTGTAGGACCTCGGAGGGGCCGCTTCACGGCTGGGTCTTGGCCCTGCAGATGGAGGAGTTGCAGTTGCAGCTACAGCTGGAAAAGGGCCACAGCCAGGAGTGGGAGACCCTCACTGAGGAGCTCGTGAACGAACTAGAGCAGCTGCTTAACGAAGTTGGCACCCTGAAGGCGGACAGAGCCCTGCAGGTAGGACTCCCCTGGCACCCCTGCCTGCAAGGGGGAGCGTCCAGGATCACAGCCCTGTCCTGGTCATTGATCAGTGATTCCTGGGTGACCAGTTTCCTGCCTCACCTGCAGCTCAGAGCAGCAATCCTCAGGTGCAGCAAGGGGATGGGGACAGGTATCACCTCCCAGGGACAATGGCCATCTTGTGTTTGATTGACAGGACTTGGGGGAAGAGAGGGGAGGTGCTCCTGGCTGTGGTGCAGTGAGGCCAGGAATGCTGCTAAATGCCCTGCAGCCCCTGGGACAAACAAGGATCCCGCTCCATATGTCCCGGGTCCCCTTGAGAACCCTGGCACACCTCCAGGGTGGATCTGCCTGGCACTACAACAAGTGCCATGGAAGCGAGCCCAGCGCTGGGGCAGTGGCTTAGTGACGCCACCCAGCGGCCAGGCTTTCCTCTTCCTGCTCTGCCAGCCTTGGCAGTGACTGTTGTACCTCCCCAAGTGGGCAGGAAGGTTTTTCCTTGAGAAAAGGCCTGTGAAAGTGTTCTGTGGGGTGACACGTTTGGTCTTTGCTTTAAAGTTCGCTCCATGAAACGGACTTTGACACGGGCTGGGTCTTTGGCTCTGCAGATGGCAGAGTTGCAGATGCAACTCCAGATCGAAAAGGACAATGGCCAGAACTTGGAGGCCATCAATAAAGAGCTGTTGAAAGATCTAAAGCAGGTGCTCGACACTGTAGTCACCCTGAAGATGGAGGCCTCACAGGTAGGCCCTCCAGAGCACATGCCTCCCCTGGTACCCCTGGATGCAAGGGGGAGCGTCCAGGATCACAGCTGTGTCCTGGTCATTGATCAGTGATCCCTGCGTGACTGGTTTCCTCATTCAGCTGCAGCTCAGACCAGCATTTCTCAGCCGTGGCAAGGGGATAGGGACAGGTGTTGCCTCCCAGGAACACTGGCCATCTTGGTTTTGATTGGCAGGATTTGGGAGAGGGGAAGGGAGGTGCTCCTGGCTGTGTTGGGTGGATGGTTGTTGTGTAAATATCTGGGTAAATTGGTTGGTACTGTTGTTCAGATATTCTATATCCTTACTAATTATCTATTCCTCTCTTTTTCAATAGGCTTTTCAAAGTAGTCAGAGAGGGCACCCAATGAGTTTATGCAGAGAAAGGGCACAAGTTTCCCAAAGAAGGTCACGTGTATGGAGGGGGGCACAGGTCTCAGTGTAGCACCATGTGATAGTCCGTCTATGCTTTGGGCCCTTCCCAGCACAGTTCCCTAAGTGCTGGTAGAACTGTCTTCAGCACAGCTGGGTTTTGCCTGCCCTGAGGGTCCCTGCTATTTTGGTGCCTTCAACTTGCCCTGCTCTTGGCCCCTCACTGCTTTTGGGGGTGCGGGGATGCAGAGTCTGTGACTCCCAGGACCTGCACCCGGTGAGGCATCATCACCTTTTCCGTCCCGGCAGGTGGATCCTTCTTCCAAGAACCAGCAGGAGGCCAAGGACAGGGAGCTGGAGGAGCCGTACGAGCTGCTGGAGCAGCTGATTGAAGCCCATGAGGCCCTGCTGCAGGACCACGGGAGCCTGGGGGCGCTCCATGAGCACCTGTGTGGGCAGTACCAGGCCCTCATGGAGGAGCACAGCCGCCACAAGACCCTGCTGCGTGGTTCCCTAGCAATGGAGAGCCAGGCGTTCAGACTCAGGTGGGTGCCGGCAACTGTTGGGGTGCCTAGCGAGCTCTGCAGGCCTTATCCTTCAGGCCCTAGACGGGTAATATGCTAATGAGTCCAACCAGACATCCTCCCGGATGTCCTGACAAAGCCGGGGCCTGAGCAAAGCCGCCGGGGTCCCGGGTGCCTGCAGCTGCCCAGAGGGATGGAAACCAGGGTTCTGGGCTCCTGCGGCTCGCTGGGGGAGGGAAGCCTGGATCCTGGGTGCGGTAGCTGAGGCAAAGACTTTTAGGGGCATTCAGGCAGGCAGGGGAGGAGTTAGGGGCAATCAGACCAGCCAGGGAGCAGTTAGGGGCAATAAGGCAAGCAGGCAGAGGTGGTTAGGGACAATCAGGCAGACAGGCAGAGTGTTTAGGGGCGACCAGGCAGGGAGGAGGGGAGCGGTTAGGAGCCAGCAGTCCTGGATTGCGAGAGGGATGTCCGAGGGGTCTGAGATTGGAGAGGTTCCAGGCTGGGCTGAGGGACCCCTCCGCCTCCTCCCCCTTCACAAATTTCGTGCATCGGGCCTCTAGTGATATACTTAATGTCTGCTCACATGTGGAAGGTTTGTGCAAGTGGAATCTGACTGGCTCTGAAGGAGGAGTTCATTGTCCTTCTGCCGGTAGCTCCTTGCTTGGTAGACCTCCTGTGTTACTCGGTGGTTTTGCTGGTTGCACAGAGAGCTGGAGCCCTTGGTGTGTCTGCAGCAGGGCTGCAGGGTGGGAGGTGGAGGTGCCTGGAGCCCATGGTGCTGACTCTGTGTTCATTTCACTTGACGCCTGCCTGGCACCCTCACTACTTTGTTCCCAGCACACATTTCCTGGGTGTCAAGCCTCGTCCCGGAGACTCAGTGGGGAGTGAGACTCGCAGTTTCTGCCTTGCAGTAGGGTGGTTACCAACGTTTGGAATGTGCTTGATCCGTGCGCTTTCCAGGACACAACAGGGAAGCAGGAGTTGGGAACCCTAATGGTCCATGCCCTATTTGTCAACCCTGTATGACTTGTTCCAGAATCGTTCACCTGGATGAGAAAGATCACTGCCCTGAAAGCCAGGCAGATCCCCCACCCCCACTTGCCACTCCCCATGTCGGGGCAGCCTCCACTGTGGCTAAAGGCCACAGGACGCTTGTCTTTCAGCAACTGTCACTGCAGGTTTCCAAGTCTGAGTCCCCCCAAGTCTTGGCTCCAGGTGGATGGTACTAGTACAGCTGATGGGGGTGGTAGAGTGGAGGCGGAGGGCTGCAGACAGAGGCTGCAAACCCTGGAAACCTGGGTGGTCTCTGTCAGCCTGTCTCTGGATGTGGAAAAGTCAGGAAGGTGGTCTGGATACGGATTTGTCTGTGTGGGATGAGTGAAAGGGGATGACTCACGAGGAGCTGCCGAGTCACCCTGAACAGGGGAGGTTCCAGCAGGTGGGAGGGACAGCCAGGGGCTGGTCAGGGACTCCCCCTTGTTCTCTGCAGCCCTCCAGAGAGGCTGTGTGGGACCCTATAAACACTGAGGCAGGGAGAAAAATAAAAGCCTTGAGCTGAGGGGGATCTGAGGAAGAGGGTAAAGGCTGGACTGGGGTGCCTGGAGGAGCAGGGTGTGTGAGTGTGCACGTGCCTGTGTGCCACTGGCCCCTGGCAGCTGCTGGGGCCCCAGCAGGCAAGCCTCTGGCCCCCACGCTGCCTGGCTCAGCACAGGGAGACTCTGTTCACGAAGTGGGCGGAGGGCTCATCTGGCCCTGGTGAGGGGGGGTCAGCTGTCACGTGGGTAGAATTCCCTGAATATGTGCTAGTTTCTTTGAGATGTGCGAGTTCAGAAAACAGTGTTGGTGTTCCCAGCGGGCTAAAGGAGAGAGGCTGCTGAGACTGGGAATGGAAGGGCCCCTGGAGAAGGGTCGTGTGGGAGGAGGGACACTCAGCTCCCGGGCTGGAGGAGACCCGTGTCCATCCCCGCCTCTCTCTGCTCTGCAGAGAGAAGCCGCTCACAGAGGCTGTGCAGTCTCCTGTCTGTGGGTGCCTAGCGGGTGTGTTTCCCTCCTCAGGGAACAGGACCAGCTCCAGCACGAGACAGCACTGCAGGAGCTGAGGAACCTCCTGAGCACCGAGAGGGAGGCTCTGAAACGGGAGCAGGAGTTGAACGCCCTGGCTGCTCAAGAGAAGCAGAGGCTGCAGCAGGAGGTCCATAGGTAACCGCCTCCGCCCCTGCTGTGGCATCTGCCAGGTTTCATTCAGAGCAGCTCACTCAGCACCCACTGAGCTAAGCTCAAGCGAGTCTCCTGGTGATGGTGTATCTTTCCCATCCCTGTCATGGTCACAGCTGGACGGTCACAAGGTAAAGGCACGCCAGCTGGCTGGATGGAAGGATAGCAACACTGGGATGCTGCATTGTCTAGGCTTGGATGGCCTCCCCTCCCACCTTGATGATGGTGAGGACGGTATCGGGCATGGGCCCCTTCATCCTCTAACAGCAGCCATCCCGTGAGGGAGAGACGCTCGGTCCTTGGCATTCATGCATTCCCTACTGGTGAATTCACCTCCTCGCTGAAATGCACTTGAACTCCCAAATCGGTAGCCGTGGCCTTTCATGGACCAGTCCAGACTGTGAGATACAGGAGTCGCCTGATGGGCACGTTTGCAGATGAAGTTGAACAAGACCTTTGGCTCCTGCCTTGTTTCAGCTCTCACACTGCAAACCAGTGTCCCTTCAGTGGTCCATTGAGTGCCATGGAGTTCTATTTTTGCGCTTTTTGGTGGTGACATCGCTGTTTGAAATGGCCCCCAAATGGAGTGCTGAAGTGCTGTCTAGTGTCCCCAAGTGCAAGGCTGCGCTGGGCCTCACGGGGAATAAAGCAGCGGCACATGAGGCTCATTTTGGGCCCGAATGTGGTGCTCTTGGCTGTGAGTATATTACACAAGCGTCTTGACGACTTGATCCATTGACACAAATGTGGCCAGAGACTCACAGGAACCAGCGGGAACAGTTTCAGTATCCACTAAATGAGTGTTCTCGGTGGCTTGATAGGACATTATACCGTGAATCATGAGAATTGACTGCACTATTGTTACTCCTTTTCTTAAAAAACAAAACAAAAACACACAATAAACAGATGAGGAAAGAGGCTCAGAGAGATTAAGTAACTTGTTCAAGTTCATGCTCCTAGTCGTTGGCCCCGTCAGGATTCAAATCCAGGTCTTGGAATCTAGTCGGGCAGTTAGGATGATGACGACGACGACGATGATGATGATGATGATGATTTCAGTGGATTTACATAACACTCCTGAATCTCATATTTTACTTGTCTCAGGAGTTGAAATTAGAAAGGGACTTGGAATTGGGGAGAAGAGCTGGGCGTATTGTATATAGATTTAGAACAAAACTGTTCTGATTCCACGTATTTCAAAAGCATTTCAGCCGAAGAACCCTTTGTTCCAAGTCGGCAGATGTGCCCAAGCCTCCATGGGAAGGATTCTCACAGGGTGCTCTGTTGAAGTGTCCGAGCCTGCCTGTCCTGCCTCCCCCAGCCCACGGTGGGCAGCTGGGCTAGCCTCCTAGAACCCCAATGAACAAAGTTTGAAAACCGCTGATTTGGTTCAATCCTCATTTACACACGGGAAAAAACGGAGGCCCAGAGAGGTTGTGGTTTTGATTAAGGTGCACACCGGGGACGGAGGCTGGGAGTGCTCCTCAGCTTTGTTCCTGTGGCTGTCCACCCCCAGAGTCCAGTTTTGGAACCGGCTGGTGGAGGGGGAGCAGAAGGAGCTGCGCAGTAAGAGCAAAGACATGCAGGAGTCCCTGGAGCAGCTGCAGCAAGAAGTGAGGCTCTGGCAGACCCGCTATGAAGGGGCCCAGGAGGACCTGCAGAGGGTGGAAGGCTCCCTGAGGAAGCTCCACAGCCACTGCGAGGTGAGGCCCGGGCTGGTGGGCTCAGGACACCGGGCTTGTGCCCTGGGCGACAGCCTTGGCTCAGCCAGGTCGGAATGGGTCCTCACTGGCGTCTGTGCTCAAAGACTGTGTGTGAATGTCACACTGAGGCCGAGAGGAAGCCAGGGGCAATTAAAGGGGACAAACCTCATGACTGGTGGGGTTGCGTTAGAAACACCTTTCACCTGACCTTTGGTTTTTGCAGGGTCGGGGTGGTGCATGGAAACAGCCAAGTACTGTTTTATTTCCGAACCCTCAGCTGAGCACTTTGCTCTGTGCTCCCCCGTGTCCTCTCATTTAATCCTTGCAATGATGTTGTGAGCTGGCGTACCCATCCTCGTCCCTCTGAAGTAGTGGGTTGCAACCCAGTTTGTCTGAAGCCAAAAGTTGCTATTCTAGAACAGGAGCAGACCAACCTCAGCCCAAAATTCATTTCCAGCCCCTACCCCGTGTGTTTCTATGTCTGTGAAACAAGAATATTTTAAATATATATACATATTTTTTAATTTTATTGATATCAGCGAGAGGAAGGTAGAGGGCGAGAGGGATGGAAACATCCATAATGAGAGAGAATCACTGATGGGCTGCCTCCTGCAGACCCCTACTGGGGATCAACCCCACAACCTGGGCAGGTCCTTGACCGAGCATCTCACGAGGGACCTCATGGTGCCTGGGAGGATCCTCCACCAACTCAGCCACACAGTCGGGCAGCTTATTAATAAGATGTTCTACATTGGTTTTTAACATTGTGATTAAGGCCTCAGAATCTGTTGTCTATTTTGCACTTGCGGCACATCTCCGCTCAGACCGGCTGGGTTTTCAGTGCTCGGTGGCCACAGGAGGCCCGTGGTTGGCTGATTGGACTGTGCACTAGGTTGTCCCCATGTCATTGGCTGTGTTGGTCATTCCCACTGGCGTAGATCATACCGCAGTGGCCTCTTTGAGCACGTGGCCTGTTTCTTCTTGGGGGAACAGATTCCCAGCAGTGGAATCACAGGGGCGCATGGTGTGGGAGACATTGTTGCCCTGTGTTTTAGATGCTGTCCTCTGAGAAAGAGAACTTAGAAGAAGCACAAGATAACCTGAGAAGCCAGATTGAGACACTGACGGACAGAAACAGGAAGCTTCTAACAGAGAATGAGGACCAGGCTCGGCTCATGTAAGTGGTGTGGGCTGACCTGTCAACAAAGGGGTCCTGGCTTCCAGCTCCACGCCTAGGCCTTGGCCTTCTGGGCAGAGCCGCGGGCACACTGGTGTCCCAAGGACAAGGGACAGACCATCTTCCCAGTGCATCCTCCTCTCGTTTTCCTGGAATGGTTCTCGATTTCTGTAAGAGGGGTGGTTGGCTTTTCAAAGATACTGCCCACAGCCAGACGGTTCTTCTTCCGCTTTTGAATTTCAGTTCAATTTAAAAACTATGACAGCGGTAAAGAGAGGTACCTAGGGGAGGAATTCAGATGGTGGGCTGAGCCGTTTCTGTGTGTTTTCCCTTAACAGGCTGGAGAGAGGGTCGTTGGTGCACCGTGGTTGTCCTCCCTCTGCCAACAGGACACATTCCTGGCTTTGGCATAGGCCCTGCGAGGTGCACAGAGCCAGTGACCTGGTGGCCAGGAACTAGTAGGCATGATGGGATGTGAGCAGAGCTGTGTGCACAGCAGACAGATGTTGAGGAGCTTCATAGAATCCTTCCTTCCTTCATAGGAAGGAAGCATGGTGGTGGGAGTTGGGGTGCTGCTGCTGACCCGGATGGGGACAGGGCTGGCCAGTGCGGGGACGTGAAGGTGGAGCACCGGTGGCCTGGGTGCAGGGAAGGTGCAGGCAGTGGCAGGAGGGAAGGCGGCAGCAGGTGGCGCCCAGCTGTGGAAGGCGTCCATGCCCGGCTAAGGAGTCGGGTTCACAGGGAAGTGAGTGTTGATGGGAAGCTGGCCTATAGGCCCAGGAGCTGCCAGAAAGGAGGGCAGGAGGAAGAGCCTTGGTGATGGAAGCCTTGTGGTTGGAAGTCAGGTAACCCGAGATGCATCTTGTGGGTCCAGGGTGGTCTTCCCCCCTCAGTGCCATTCTGCTGGACTGTCCTTCCTTGAGGTCGGGAATGGCTGGCCATGTGAGACAGAGGGACATGGTTACAGTGACCACGGGGGCACTGTCCCAGCTCCCGGGGTCATGGTGCTGCTGTACTATTCTCTCAGATTCTTCTGCTCATCTACAGGTGGTTGGCCACCTACCCAGGATGGTTACATGGAAAGCCACACTGTAGTTTTGGGGTAGAAATGACTGTGGCCTGAAGTTGGCTCTCTGTAACGCAGCGGGTAAAAATGAGCAGCAGAGGTTGGGCAGGTGCCAGCTAGAAGCATCGGGGCCTGGTGCCCAATGGTTTTTCATTAGACAGTGTCTGCAGGAGGCCAGGGAGTTGTCAGACTTGCTGAGCCTGCTCTGAGCAGAGTGTTCCCCAGTCCTGGGAGGGTAGTGCTGCTGCCCTGCGTGAGTTTGTGCGCCTAGGGGTGGAGGGTTGGTCAGAGCCCTATGGGAAACGCTCTAGCATAAGGCCAAGCAGCACGGCTGTGGGAAGAGAAGAACACAGACTAGAAGAACAGTGCCAAGGGCGCTGGGAGCAGAGCAGGGTGGTCCAGCGGTTTGAGAGCCATCAGTTCTTACGGGATGTTTACTTCATGGTGAACTCGCAGAAATTTCCTTGTGCTGACGGAGTCTGAGCAGCTGCCTCGATCCAGAGGACTCACTTTCTAGCGAGGAAACCAGGGTCTGAGCTGTCAAGGACCACAGTTTCCGACCCTGAGTTTCACATGGGTCAGGGCTTGCTCTCCTGAGATGACGTTCAGCCTGATCCTCGGTGCTTCGGGTCTCCTCACCTGTTAGGGTGCCCGGACCCACGTCACATGCTTCCATCCTCACGGTCCCGACTCCGCGATCATAAAGGCCATGAGCACCGTGATGTCCGAGTCCCAGGAAAATGCCGGTCCTTCTGGGCCAGGTCCCAGGCTGGGCCGATGAGGCAATTTGCGTGTTTTATTTTAAAAACCAGATTGTTTTTCTTTCTCCTCTATTTACAGAGAAAAAGTAAATTTCTCACCAACAGTAAAAGTGGAGGAGGAGGGAACCTTAGTCAGTTCCTGCGAGTCCCAGGCTCCGGTTCACAAGAAGTGAGTTGATTTAATGGCAGTAACTTAAGCCCAGAACAGAGAGCTTGCCCTTTCCCGAGTGGGGAAAGCTGTGGCCATCTAGATCCGGGACCCGTTTGTTGGCCCGCACCTTCCCCTCTATGGCAGGTCCAGAGTGGGCTCTGTGTGAATTCACTGCAAGTTGTGTTCTATCCCCTGCGCCCCACATACGAAGATCATGGTGCTAGCGAAGAGCTCCATCCTTCTGAACCCCAAATTAATAGCCACTTGCCCGGCTGGAGGGACAGTGAGGTTGGCAGTGTCCTAAACCTCGACTTCTAATAGGAAAAAGCGCTGGATGCGAGCTAGAGCAATCGTCAAATTCTTCAAACGCAACAACAGCGCTTCTAGAAAACCAGCCAAGCCGACCCCCGACAGTCCTCCCGAGCCCGTGGAGGCCACGCCATCGTGCTCGAAGTGGTTGGAAGAGCGAGACAGCCACAGTGCGCCTGTGGGAAAAGGTAGGAGGGCTGACTTGGCCGCAGGCGGGAAATGAAGGGGAGGGCCTCGGGTCTCCTTCGTGGACAGGGCAGCACCAACCAGATGGCGTGCTGGGTGTGCACACGTGTGTAGGAGCCTGAAGGGGGTGTGCACCCGCCTTAGATATGTGAACAACCAGATAGAAAATATAAGCCCACGTCAGTGTTGGGGCAGTTTCATCCCAGAACAATTTAGTTCCTTTAGCATGAGACCCTCACCCATCACATACAGGTGGTGGGTCCTGGAATGTTCATAGCAGATCTCCATACAGTCACCACAGAGAGGGCTCAAGAGTGCATGTTTTTGGGGTTCCTTGTATCTTCCAGGCCTAGGATAAGCCACTTCTGGAGGGAGATCCCAGTGCATTTAGCATGTAGTGGACATGTGCAAGGTCTTCAGCAAGGTCTCGGGGGCTCTGATCTTTCTGACCCTCTGAATAGCAGGTGCGGTTCTCTTCTCCCACCTTCCTGGCCTTGAGTCCGCCCACCAGAGGGCGCTGTAGCTGTCAATTTAGGGCTGTTGATGGGCATGAGCCAGAGGTTCCACAATGGATTTCTAGTTGCATGTGCTGCATGTGTTTCATCAGATCTGAGAGCTGTCAGTTAGAAGCTGCACGAATATGTGTCCATAAAAAGAAATGAATGGGTGTTGGCAGTGATGATTTTGTCAGAATTGCCAATCAGCTGACAGTGACTGTGAGAGATGCTTGAAGCTGCATCCTGATTTCAGAGATGTGAGGTTTAGGGGTGAAAATGTGCATCTTGCAATTGATTAAACAAAGCCCCCATCTTAAATGTGGCTTTTTTTAAATTCACTTTTAAATATCATTGTGTACATTATTTATCTGTAAACCTGCCAAGCATGCCCCCTGAGAAAGCTAAAGGTTATGAAGGACACTAGGGCTTTCTGGGGACCAGGGCCATGCCTGAGACTCGTGTGCTCTCAGAGGCGGGCGTTACAGCACCTGACAGGACCCAGGGCCTCTGACAAGCCGCCTTCTGAGTGTGACGTGTGCACAAGCCTCTTCGGGTGGCATTCACCACTTCAAGTCCTGGTGTGGCACTCAAGATGCAAAAGTGAAGTGTGCACACGCATGCCCACTGTGTGGGGACTGATGCGTGCATTCCCATTCTCTACAGCAGGTGAAATGCTCACGTGCAGGTAAATGATAATAAAGCTTGCTAACATTTGTTTTATCTAGAGGGGTTCTGTTGCATCAGGGTTTCATACAGGCTCCTTAAATGTTGTGACATTTATCACCTCAACTTGTGTTAAATTGACTTAATGGATATAATCAGCCTAATTGAGTTAGCAAACCTTTCAGAGAAAAAATGCTTGACTGATCCAAACGGTGGTTTGGCCCCATGAATGAGCGGTCAGTGGTAAATATTAGTAACGGCAGCCGTGCAATGGTGCTTCCTGGGCTCAGCAGCCTTTAGGTAGTTGATCTGCTTTATCTATCGCCTTTAGGTGTAACTGTCAGGTGAGGTAGGCATGATTCCTATCCCCTGGTCAGAGCTGGGAAAGGGAGGTTTGACAGGGTTAAGCACTGGCCCAGAGAAAAAGTGGTGGAGCTGGGTTTCAAACCCAGGCCTCACAGATTATGGGGCTTGAACTTTAACCCCTGTGAGCACTGCCTGCACTTCAAGCTGCTTTGGTCCCTGAAGATGCTGAACCAGCCTGGGCCCCTGCATTGAGTAGTCAGTCCTTATCCTGTGGTGTGAGCTGTGGTCAGCAGGTGGCGCTGTGAGGAAAGAAGTAACAGAGGTTCCTCTATGGGACTTGAATCCCCAATCAGAAATCATCGGGTAAATCAGTTATGTTCATGTCCATGTACATGACATGCTCAGTAAGTTAGACCAATTGTCTGCTCTGATAAGACTATAACTTAAAGGTCATGAAGGGTAGGTTTAGAGTAGAGGATGTGTAGGGATCTAAACAGGAATATTTTTTTCAAAATATATTTTTTATTGATTTCAGAGAGGAAGGAAGAGGGGGAGAGAGAGAGAAACATCAATAATGAGAAAGAACTATTGGTTGGCTGCCTCCTGCACTCCCCCTCCTGGGGTTTGAGCTGCATCGCAGGCATGTGCCCTTGGCCGAAATGAAACCTGGGACCCTGTAGTCCACAGGTCTATGCTCTGTCCACGGAACGAAACCAGCTAGGGCTAAATAGGAATAATTCTTGATGTTGAGGGTGTTTGGGCATCCAAAAGAGGTAGAGCCTTCTCTGTTTTGGCAGAGGTAGGTACTCGCATTATTTTCAAACTTATCCTCTATAAGAGGTTATGTTAGATGTATAAGAATTATTAGCGAGCCCTGGCCAGTTTTTGCTCAGTGGTTAGAGCGTCGGCCCACGGAACAAAGGGGCACAGGTTTGAATCCTGGTCAAGGACATGTACCTCGGTTGCAGGTTTGATCCCAGGCCCCAGTTGGGATTCATGTGAGAAGCAACCAGTGGATGTGTCTCTCTCACATGGATGTTTCTCTCTCTGTGTCTCTCGCTCTCTCTCTTTCTCTGTCTCTCTCTCTCCTCCCGCCTCTTCCACATTCTCTCTAAAGATCAATGGAAAAAATATCCTCCAGTGAGGATTTAAGAAAAAATTATTAGTGAATAGTGGAGGTAGACAATTTTACTACAGAAATATACCATGAAGTGTTCCAAGCTCTTTGAAGAGGAGCAGGAGTTAGTTGTGTGTGAGCCTAGGTGTCAGGGAGCCTGTCATTAAAATGGATGAGGAAGCCCAGCTGGTGTAGCTCAGTTGGCGGAGCATCGTCCCAAGAACCGGGAGGTCACGGTTCCCTTCCTGGTCAAGGCATGTGCGTGGATTGCGGGCTCGATTCAGGAGGCAGCCAATCCATGATAGAAACATCATTGATCTTTCTGTTTCTCTCTCCCTCTCCCTTCCTCTCTCTGAAATCAATAAAAACATATTTTTTAAAAAGGATGAGTGAGAAAAGCCAAGTCCTAAATTAACAAACAGCCTTATTTAATAATTTAACACATTGAAACTGAACAATGGTCTACCCGATCAGCTCCTAGAGCAATAGAGACTTCCCCTCACGTGCTAAGTAAAGCATTGGCACAAGGGTGCCACTGAATTAACAAAACGGAGTCGGAGCCTAAATGATTCACCAAGTCCTGATTCTGGTTGTGCCGTGGGCATTGTTTCCATCTCTCCTGGGCTGGGCAGGATTCTGATTCCCAAGTACGTTTAGCCCATGTTGCGTCATTTGTTATTATTCAGTTCACTTATTGGCTGTTTTGTGTTGTTTTCTTTTTCCCTTCTTCTCTTGGGTTATCTGGGGATAACACTTTAGCTGCTCCGCCCAAAAGGAACAAAAAGAAGAAAAAAGACAAGTCAGCAGCAGCCCGCCCAGCTTGGTTGCAGCGCCTTCAATTCTGGTCATCCTTGGCCATCCCATCCCCTTCCAAATAGGCTCTCCCTCTTCCAAACACTAGATATTCCTTTCCCTTTACCACTTCCTCACCAAATACCCTCCCTAATTTATGAAACAAACAAACAAAAAAATCATCCAAAAAAAAAAAAAAACACCCATAAAAGACCACCAGTGACACGTACCAAAAAGCCAGAGGAACCGTAGTGGCCCCCTCCTCCTGACCCCAAAGCAGCTCCCGAGCCTTCAAACTACCAGCGTGCCTTCTGAGGACAACGGCCTCCTCTCCTGTCTGCTTCCGGTGCCTGGAGTGGCTGTAGAACAAGGAAAGAGGTTCCCGGGCTGCTTCCATTTGTTCTGTTAGTGACAACGCTGCGCCAGCCCTAAGGGTCACACACCACATGTGGAACTCCGTCTGATCCTCCAGCCACTGGTATCATTCGAACAAATCCACTGTGGCCTGGGGATGCTCACAATGCAGTGACAAACCGACTTCCCAGAGGCAGACACTATGTGAGCATGCCCCTTAGAACACGTGTTAGCTACATCACCTCCATTAAAGTGTGTGTGTGCGTGTGCGGGTGAGCAGATACACACACGCACGCACTCTCTCAGGGCTGGGCCCTCGTGGTCCGGAAACTCGACTCCCTTTCCCAGAAGCCTGGTGGTCCCAGGGGAAGCCCAGACCAGCCAGACTACAAAGACCTTGAGGTCCTGGGTGGACCCTGGAGTCAGGCTCACTGTTAACCCAGAGCGTTGCCAAGCTAGGCCTGGGCCCCACGTCCTGCAGGCCAGGGTGGTCTTCCAGGCAGGTGGCCTCAGGCTTTGCCTCTCTCCAGCTGGCTCCTGGGGCCGCAGGGGGACCTGCCTCCCCTGCTCACTTTTCTATAAACACTGGGTCTGCCCGGCCTGGGTGACGGGGCAGAGAAAAGCCCTGCCCGCCCCCTCCCAGCAAGTGGCCACGGTGTGCAGAGGGAGCGTGTGCAAGAGGCAGGCGCAGCCTGATTGGGAAGTGGCTGCAGCGCCCCAGTGTGCCCCATGGAGATGAGACTTTGATTTATTGTTTCTGAGTGACTTCCTGGGGTAGAAAACACATTTAATATTTTACATACATGTGTTCAGCCTCGTGAAATACGGGCTTTGAGGTGTCCCCCAAATATATGTACTACAGGGTGTCCCCCAAATGAAAGCACACTTTAACAGCTGATGACTCAATTTTCACTCCATTTCAGGGTTAGCGGATTTGACGTAATGGGTGAAGCCAGACTAAGCTTTGAGCAAAGAAGATGTATCCTCTGGACTTTGTTTTGGGGACACATAAAGGATGAGGTGTCTGGGCCACAGTGCAGGCATGGCGGCCGCTGTGGACAGAGGAGGCGCACAAACAGAACGCAGCGATCTCGGGGTTTGCGGTTCCATTGCTTCCTCAGCAGCAGCGCCAGAACTCAGGCGAGCGATGGAGGCGCAAACAACAAGAATCGTCCCTTCGGTTTGGTGTGTGTACGTCTCTCTCTCCACAGCTGCGCTGGACTCCTCAACCGTTGTCGGTTGTCTACCCTCTCCTTTATCTTTTATGGATCCCCACAAGAAGCCTAGTGGGGAAATTTTCTTCGCTCAAAGCTTAGTCTGGCTTCAGCCATCTCTTCAAATCAGTGAGACTTGAAAAAGGGTGGAAATGTGAGTTGTCAGCTGTTAAAGTGTGTGCACATTTTTTGGAACTCTACAATCTGTTCCATTGGGAGTCATTCTCTTCCACCAGTCACACCCGAGTGTACATTTTTTGGGGGGACACCCTATATTTATATTCAAAAGGCAGTCATTCTTTTCCTTCCGTGGTTGATATTTATTTTCACGGTGTGCACATTGTTTGACAAGCCTCTATTCACATTCCATAGGGCAGTGATGGGCAACCTTTTGAGCTTGGTGTGTCAAACTTTGCCAAAAACTGAGCATAACTCGGGTAGTGTGTCACTTTGAGGAAAAAACATTATTTTGCGATATTTATAGTTTAAATAACATAAAAGTATAATTGTTATATATAATTGTATTTAATAAACCAAAACCTAAACATTTAACTCACCTGCTTAGTGACTTCTTTTTCATCCGTGAGTCGGTTTCTTTCGTTGGTCTTGATATTATTTAGCTTGTGTGGGGTGCCGTGAACTAAGATAAGTGAGGGGGAGGGAGAATTCTCTAACGAAACTGCCTATTAGTGACTTTTTGTTGCTGAATTTCATTGGCTAAATCTTCAATTGAAGGTTGGTATTTTGTACACTTCAGGCCCAAGCAAGCGCTACCAACTTCATCTGTCAATCTGTTTCTTTTGTTGGATTTGATATTATTTAGCGCTGAGAATAAGGCCTCACAAAAGTATGTAGAGGGAAAAATTGTGAGTAAAGCCATTGCTATATTTTTCAGGGTGCTCAAAGTGTCTGGTAGTTGGTTCCAGGCACTCCAAATTTCCTGTTTGTAGTGGCACTCCTCTTGATTCTCCAAGCGGCACCTTTCCAGATTCTCAAGCTTTGACCTCAAGTCGAAAAACACCTGAGCCCAGATACTGTCTTGAAATTCTGCAAGTTGCATCTCCAAATCATCAATTTGCATCCATTGGAACCATTTAATTCCAAACTACTGTAGACTACTACATCAGGATACTTAATTATTTTCATGGTCTGTTCTAGACTTCTAAATTGACTAAATCTATCACTAAACTGGTCAAGTAACGAGTCTAAAACGTGCTGGTACTTCATATGCAAGAGTTCCATTTCATTTTGTACAGCTGCACTGGCCTTCTCAAAATACTTTGTTACTCAAGGAAAATACTTATAAGTTTTTGTTTCTACATCTCGCTTGAAATTTTTAACTTGACTTTCAAAAGCTTTCATGTATCCAAACATAACGTCAGTACTTTTGCCAAAACCTTGTAACTTTAAGTTCAGTTCATTAATATGAACAGAGAGATCTGTGAAACACATCAGGGTGTTGACCCAGTTATCATCATTAAGCTGAGGAAAGATTCCCAGATCCTTATCGTCAAGAAATACCTTAATTTCTTCAAAGCACTCCACAAAGCGATCAAGAATTTAGCCTCGGCTCAGCCATCTTACATTATTGTACATCAGCAGTCCACTGTAGGTGGAATCAACCTCGAATAAAAGTTCCGAAAATTCTCGCTTATGAAGGGGGCGAGCAGCTATTAAATTAACTATTTTTGTAACAACTGACCTTAAGTCGTTTAAGTCGGTGAATCCTGCCTTGGCACATAAAGCCTCCTGATAGAGAATACAATGAAAAGGCACAATCGGATGTCCAATAGCTTCTGTAAACAATTTGACAAATCTGACTCTTCCCCCCACCATTTGGGTGCCCCATCTGTCGTCACTGACACAACTTTAGATATATCAATGCTTAGGTCACGAAATGTTTGTATAACAACCTTACATATTTCGCTTCCTGATTTACTTGTTGACACTGATACTAACTTTATCAACTCTTCTCTCATTGTGAGACCATCAGAATATCGACCAATAATGGCCAACTGAGCATGTGATGTGACATCAGTAGTTTCATCAAGAGAGATCAAAAAATATTTACACTTCCTTATGTCTCTCTTTAATTGATGTTGTACGTTTGTGTTCAGTCTCATTATTCTGTCTTTTATGATATTTCTACTGAGTGGTGACTCAGATATTCTCTTAATAATTGCACCTTGATTCTGCATGTCATGAAATAAAACTGGTGCACATCTTAGGAGTGTTTCTTTAATAAATTCTCCCTCACTGAGCGCTTTTCCATGCTGAGCTATAGAGTGAGCAATGCTCAAACTTGCAGATGTTAAATTTGTAGAGCTTTTCATAAATTTAAGGATGGAATTAGATTGACACTTATAAAGGTGTAGCTGCCTGGAAATGTATTCCTTCCTTTCATCCTCACTTTTTTCCAAGAGCTGGGAATGATTAGTTTCAAAATGTCTATTTATATTCCACGTTCTCCTTACTACCGTTTCAGTACATAGAACACAAAATGATCTGCCATTGTTTTCTCTAAAGCCATACATCTCGGTCCATGTCTCTTGAAAGGGTCGGCCACTGCTACTACCACTTCCTTTACTTAACCTTAGTTTTTTATTTTTTGGGTTCTCCATCAGGGGGGCAGTGACAGAAGATAGAATTATAGATAGCTTGTTAGGCCTGCAGGCTATTAGGGGTTAACTAGCCTAACCACAAAATGGTGCATATAACTGTCTTTTAGGAAAGGACAGGGTTAACAAGCAGAAATAGGGGTTAATAAGGATGCACAACAGTAATAGTGGTGAAAAGGAGTCTGAATTATGGAGCATGATGGTGTTCCTTATGTGAATTAAAATGGCTGCCGCTATTTCTAATGGCAGGAAACGGGACCCATAGCACACCACAAACCCTTGCCTTTCCCAGCCTCTCCCTCACTTATCTCAGTAATGATGGATTAGAAATCCATGACACCCCAGAACAGTAGATAATGGTTGCTGTGGTTAACTGTTATTTGGTTACTGGTAATGGCAGGGGCCCCAGAGATGCGTCCCCCGCTGCGTTCCGCTGCTCCCTGCTCTGCCGGCGGAAGTGAGGGCAATGATCCCGGCTTAACCTGAAGTCCCAGAACTAGACGCTCTTTGCCGGACTTCTGTTGTTTTGGCCTACAGACCTCCAGCACAGGGTGTCTAATAGGGGAGGATAAAACATTTGCGACTAGAGTCTTGGAGTTAGAGTCTAATTCCAAGACTCTAGTTGCAAATGCTTCATCCTCAGGAGCAGCAAATGTTTCATCCTGGGCAGGTGGCCGCCTTAGCAGCCGCGTGTCATCAGAAATGGCTACGGATGTCAGTGCTGACACGCGTGTCATAGGTTCGCCATCACTGCCATAGGGAGTCATTCATGTTTGTCGGGAGTCTGACCTCTGTGTACCTTTCTTGGGGGACACTCCATGTTTATGTTCTATAGGGAGTCATTTGTTTGTGTCGGGAGTCTCACCTGCTGCTGTGTGTTCGGCCGGGTTCCTGACACAGTTGTTTCCTCTTGCTACTAAAGGTGCTCATCGTGGGATGGACTAAACCTGGAGATTGGGGTTTTATAAAGATTTTCTCCATTTGAGCTAATGTACTGAGAAAGAAGTGTTCACATGGTCAATTGTCAAAGTGCTTTGGGTTGTATGTTAAATGGCCATTGATTCTGGAACACAAGGATGGGTTTGTAATGAAATGAGATGTAGAATTGAGTCCTAGTTTTCCTCACCGCTCGTCACTGGCAGCGTTTTTGGGGTGTAGGTTCTCTGGGCTCCCTGCATCAGCCCCCCAGTCTGCCCAGCCCCCAGAATCCACCAGCTCTCTTTGCCAAAGGTCAGAGCATGGAAAGCGAGGTTTCCTGTTTACCAGGCAACAGAGTTTATTTTATGCTCCTATTAGTAGAATCCCATTTTGATTGGGGATTTATCTCAAACAGGAGCTCAGCTTACAGTGCTCCATTGTATTTTCCCAAGGCTACTCAACCAGGAAGTGTCAGAAGAAGGAGGGAGGGAGAGAGGCATGTAGCAATCCCCTCCTGGCCTAACCTAGTGGTGTTCTGTGCAGCAGCCGCCTGGATGTGCCCTTGCTTCCTCACCAAACCTCTCCTGTAAGGAGCCTCCTCTCCCTCCTTTCCATTCTTTCCCCAGATCCTGCCGCTGTGGGAGCCGCCCACTCAGCGAGCTGCCCTCCCCAGTGCTTTGAACCAAACTGAGCAGCGGCACCTACAGGCCTCCTCCCCTGTGCCTCTGGCTTTTGCAGGATCTGACACTGGCCAGTCACCCCTCGGAGCTCTCAGCCTCTGTCCCCTGACTCTCTCCCTTCTGGGACAGCCCTTCAGGGCTCACACTTGCCAGTCGCTCTGTCACTCACTCATTCCTTCCACAAACACTCATTGACCGCTCCTGTGTGCTCACCCCCAGGTTCCACCGTGGAGGCAGCGCCCTCCAGGCCCCCTCTGCAGGGCTGACCACCTGCTCCTCTAGCACTGACCACTCCTGAGCTTCAGGCCTGAGGTCGGCTGCCTGAGACCTTGTGCCCGGGCGGTTGGCTTCCTCCACTCTCCCTGGCTCCTCTGGGCTCCCTACTTATCCAAGCACACCAGCTGTCAATCACCGAAGCCAAAAGCCTGTGGTATGGGCTGGACTCCTCCTCTCTCCACTTCCCACAGGTGGTAGCTCCCCTGAACCTGAGAATGGGTGTGGAATCTGTCCGGCCATCTTAGCTGACTGTTCTCATCCCACGCCCCCCGACATCCCTGTCCCTGGGTCTTGGCAGGGGCTTGTCCACTGGTCTGCTTGCCTCATGCAACTCCTCCAGCCAGTCACAGCCTAAGGCACTCTTGTTTGGGGCTCAGCTCCTCACGAGCGGCTCACTGGCCCAAGGTCACGTAGCCAGTTAGAAGTCACAGTGATGCTTGCACTTGGGGCTGACTGACCCCCCAACTCTAGAGTTCTCTTTCCAGCCCCAAGCAACCTCCCGAGTGACCTGTTTGTAGAAATCCAAAGTCAGACAAGCCTCGCCTGTCACAGGGCCCAGCTCTGGGACCTTCCTGAGGCAGCCGCCCCGGTGAGCATCACAGGCAGCCGCCCCGTTGAGCATCATCCAAGAGGACCAGATGCAACTGCACAAGCTGTGCTGCTCTCGGGCCCAGCAACAGGTCAGCAGTCTAGAGTGTGTGTGTGTATGTGATGTGTGTGTGTGTGTGTGTGTGTGTGTGTGTGTGTGTTTGCGTACAAACACAGAAGCACATGTGTGTGTGTATATGTGTGTGTCCAAGGGTGATGAGAGCACAAACTGTGACCAAAATCAAGGGCTTGTCTGTGTCTCCTGCCTGGCACTTGTCCCCTCTCCCCTCGGCAGACTGCCTGCTCAGTGCCAGCCCCGAGGGGTCTTGGAGGCCATGCCCCCACCTCCTGGCGAGAACATGCTATCACTCTGCCCTCACTAGGGTGGCAGCAGGGACCTCAGCAATTTTTATTTTATAAGTAGTCTCCATTTTAATTCCTTCTCACTTTTGCCTCATTGGTTTACTTAGGATAATGGCTGCCCTGAACTCAAGATATTTGGAGATATTTCACCCAATACAGTCAAAATGTTCCTACCTATACCCCTCCCTTCAAAATATGCTGCTGGGCCCTGGTGGTGTTGCTCAGTGGTTGAGCATCGACCTACAAAGTAGGAGGTCATAGTTCAATTCCTAGTGAGGGCACATGCCCTGGTAGTGGGCTCCATCCTCTGTAGGGGCCATGCAGGAGGCAGCCGATCAATGATTCTCTCTCATCGTTGATGTTTCTATCTCTCTCTCCCTCTCCCTTCCTCTCTGAAATCAATAAAAATGTCTTTTACATAAAAGTTAGAAAAATATTATCGCTTTTTTGTATATTCTATTACTGAGGTAAATTTTGCTTATCCCCGACTTAGAGTGTCATTTTCCGAATGATTTCCTCAAAACTGCTGGTACAGTTACTGTGTCCCCACAGTGCCGAGTCCCTTCCACCTTTAAGTGTGAGCTGAGTAATCCTTTTCTGCAGTGGCCTCGCAGCCTAATGCAGGAGATGACTCAGCACAGGATGAGTCTGAAGAGACGTTTCAATGACGTGTCAGGGAAGCTCACAGGAGACCAAGCTCCCAGCCCAAGAGCAGCCTCCATGGTGGGGCGAGAAGGCATCGGGCTGGCGGCTTTGCTTGGAAACTTCTTGGTAGAAAGAGAACCTGTTCATCTGTCGATGTGTACGTTTAACCAGGGTGGCGACTTTGCAGGTACATGGAGAGTGAAAAACAAGGGATCCTTGTATGTTTGTGCAACTTGAGTATTTGAGGTGTCTTGTTATCCAAGCAATGATCCCTTTTACATTTAAACCAGCATGATTACATATATATCTTTAATTGATTTCAGAGAGGAAGGGAGAGGGTGAGAGGGATAGAAACATCAGTGATGAGAGAGAACAGTTGGTCAGCTGCCTCCTGCACGCCCCCTACTGGGGATAGTGCCCATGTACCTTGAGCAGGGATTGAACTGTGACCTCCTGGTTCATGGGTCAATGTACAACTACTGAGCACACCACCGGGCGAACCAGCACGACTGTGAGCTTGTCGGGTAGATTGCTTAAATAACTGGTTCCAGTTTTAGTATACGGACTGCCGACGCGAGCACAGACTGCTTAAAGACATGGCTCGGAGAGCTGCATTCTCCCGCTGAGGCTGAGATGGGGATTCTCTTTGCTTTGCCTCCTCGGGCTCCTTCCAACAGGACGTTAGTGCTTCTCACAGGATGGCTGTTGACAGCTTCTGGTGGCAGCATCATGTGCTTACTGTGGGCAGGAGCTGGCCAGTGGAGCGACAGGTACGGGTGGAAAAGGAGATTGTAGGGACCCGTCTCATCTGTTCATGGGCATCCTTATATCTACACATACCTATGACATGGGTATATGTCTACACATACATGTGATATGCATACACATCTACATATACATGGCCATCTCAGCTAGTGGCTGAATAAAACTGCTGGACCGACCAGATAGAGTGGTTTTCGAATTGGTCTTCTCAATGCCAATGCTCCTGGACAGGATGGATTAGCTCCATTTCATCCTGATGACAGCACTGAGGAAGGTCTTATGACCCCTGTCTTAGAGATCAGAAAACTGCAGAACAACCAGCTTATGTACCTTCCCCAAGACCAGCTTGCTGAGCCAGGAATTGAACCCCTGCCGGTCTGAGCAGAAAGACCTGGCTCTTAACCACCAGGCTGCACTGTCTCCTTCACATAGTGAGATGCTAGCATGTGCTGGTGAGCAATGTACAGGGGCCAAGGGCAAAGCGGGTGCTGGAGGGCCTCAGAGAGGCAATGGTGCTCTTGAAACCCAGGATGGACACCAAAGGGCTGGCCTTGATGGTCTACAGGGGCCTGTGCAGCGAGGAGAGGCTGGTAAGCCCTGCTCTAAAGGCGTGAACAGAAAAGATGAAACACATTCACCGCCTTAGGAGGAGCCGGGCCCTCCTGTATGGGCCTGTGATGTTCTGTCCTCCCCGGGGATGCGCGTCCCACATGCCCCATTGCCAGTGGGAGTCCAGTGTTGGCCCCTCCAAGGTCATGGTGATTAGCTGTGAAGCTTGCCTGTAGGGGTCAGTGCCTCATCTTGAGGGGCAGCTGGCTTGGGGGGCTTAGGTGGGTGTGAGGAGTGGCCAGTGGCAGCACTGGAGAGGACGGGAGGCAGCAAAGTCACAGGACAGGATGGCACAGAATGGGCAGGCCATTTGGTTTCTATCTTAATGGTGGTAAAACACACACAAGGAAACTGACCACTTAGCCAGGTTAAGAGCACAGTTCAGTGGCATTAAGAGCTGCTGTACAACCATCCTCCCACCCATCTCCAGAACTATTTCCATGTTACAAAACTAAAACTTCATTCGCATTAAACACGAACCCTCTCCTTGCCCGCCCCCGCCCCTTTCTCCAAGAGGCCTCCAGAGAAAGGTAAAGCATTTCTCCTTCCACTGTCCTCCATCATGTGATGTCAGAGGGCGAGCAGGCTTTCTAGAGGGAGCCCTTGTGCCAGGAGCTCTGTCTCCAACCTGATCAAAGGAGAGAAAGAGCCTGGGCCTCCTGGGCTCTGAGGCTTGTGACAAGGACACAAGTTCGCCTGCACCCCCTGCAGTGTGACCAGGACGGCTTTCCGGCTCACGTTCCCACATCCTGCTGACCCCTGGAGACTCGGAGCCATCAGCACCTTTATTAGATGTAAAGTGTGGTTTGTTCCAATGAGACTTGTGGGCTCCATCGATGTACTTACTGTTTTAATATATTTTTATTGATTTCAGAGATGAAGGGAGAGATAGAAACATCAATGATGAGAAAGAATCATTGATCGGCTGTCTCCTGCACACCCAACACTAGGGATCAAGCCTGCAACCTGGGCACGTGCCCTAACCGGGAATCGAACCGTGACCTCCCGGTTCATAGGTCGATACTCAACCACGGAGCCATGCTGGCCAGGCTCCATTGATGTGTTTAATGACTCAAAAGGAAGAGGGGTCAGGTCCGCTAGGTCACTATTCTGCGACCCTGGAACAAAAGGCCTTGTGCTTCTTAAGGCCGAATGTTCTGGAGCCCAAGAGCTTTCTCCGTGTGTGGGAGTCGGAGGGTTTGTCCCTGTGGCAGGCCTTTGTGCCTGGGGACTGTCCTGTCCTAAGTGCTGAGTCAAGAAAATGTTTCCCTTAAGTTTCCCTTTCATAGGGGGCTCCCGTAGACATTCTCTGTCCCCATCACCCCGGGAAGGAGAGTGGAGGGGGGTACAGGCCATGTGTCATAGCGCTCTGTTTGAGTTTCCAGCAAAAGTGCCAGGAGCCCTTGCCCACAGGGTACCTTCTGGCAGAAATGGCATTCTCTGCTGCCCCCTGCTGTTCAGCCCAGATCTTAATCTTTGGTAAGACCCACCTTCAGTGAGACTGGACTGTGATTAAGTCATGAGCCGTAATTGTGTCCCTGGTTTGGTTTACAAACCTGGAAAGAATTCTTAGTACAGGTACACCTCAGAAGAATTGCGGGTTTAGTTCCAGACCGCCACAATAAAGCGAGAATTGCAGTAAAGCGGGTTGTCATCTTATTGCTGGTGAAGGCTCTCGCCTTCAAATTTGTAAAACCCGCAACATCTGTGAAGTGCAATAAAACGAGGTACGCCTGTGTGCCCCACTCAGCTTCTAAAAGTAACAGCCCACGTGTGTCCAGGAAGTACTAGGGACCTACAGCCGGCATCCCAGGAGCGAGGGGCCTCGGAGGGGACTCTGCCTTCTAAGACGAGAGGAGACCAACCCTCTCCACAGGGAGAGCAGCAGACACGCCAGGACGAGGTCTCACCAGAAACCAACCCTGATGGCATCGTCACCTGGGACTTCCAGGCCCCCAAACCGTGAGGAAACTCATTTCTGTTGTGTTACTGAAGCCCCCCAGCCTGTGGGCTAGTTATGGCAGCCTGAGCTGACGGATACAGGGACCAGCTGTCCCCACGTTTCAGGGGTTGAGGGAGTTCCAGGGATCATCCTGAGCATCCCAGGACGAGTGGGTCACCCTAATTTATGAACTGATGTATGGGAAGTGTGTGGGCTTCCTACAGTGCACGGCATACAGTAAGTGCTCTATAAGTGCCAGCAATTGTTACCTTATTCCTTCAACAACTATTTAGTAACCCGCTCTGTGCTGAATGTGGATTAATGTATGTCGGGGGGAGGGGTACTTACTGGATAAAGCCTGCCCTCATGGAGTTTACAGATCTTTATTGAGTGCTCAGACCAAATCATCGGGGTCTAGCTGTGACCGGTTACAAGCAGGGGCCGTGTCAGAATGGGAGGACCAAGGCCAGGCAGGGTTGGGCTCTGGAGAGGTGCCCCGCAGAAGCCACCAAATGAGGCAGTCACCCCAGTTGTTTCTTGTTTCTAAAAAATGGAAGCCCGAGACGCTGGTAGTGCCGGGGCCTGGCCAAATGACCACAGAGTTCTGTCAAAGGGCTCCGGGAAAGCCCAGCGGCCCCGCACTTTCCTTCTGACTAAAGAAGCTCATCCCAAACTGCCTGAAGTTCCCCGTCTTGGCCACAGGGCAGCAGAAAGTCCCTGCTTTGGAAGATGTGGTACCAACCGAAGGCTTTTGTAACCGTCAGAAATATCCCCTTGGGAATTTGTCATGAATGCCCATCAGAAGGCCTCGTAGGTGCTGATTATTTCTGCATCTAGATGTTCCTATGTTGGCACTGGCATTAGTGGACAGCTATGCTCTCTGGGGCTCAGATGCAAATTCCAGCAGGGGTCGCTGTGTTTTCAGTAATTTGTCACAAGGCAGGGGAAGCAACTGGCTTTATGTGAGTTGGGAAACAGCTATCAAGCACTTCCTACATGTGAGAGCTTGCATTGTTTTACATCTATTCTCATCCACTCTTTATTTGTTCAAAAATATTTATTAAGCTTTTACTGTTTCCCGGCATTGATGTAGGCCAGATAAACTGCTAAATATATGATGTACTAGGGGCCTGATGTATGAAGATTCGTGCAGGAATGGGCCTTACTTTCCCTAGATGCCGACACTGCCTTCGCTCAGGCCCAGAGCTGCCTTTCCACCTTCCCAGGCTGCCCAGAGGCCCGAAGTGGCTGGGGCGGTGCGGAACACCTGTGTTGTCGCCATAGCAATGACGCAAGCGTCCCACCCCCTGCCGCTCGGTGCCTGTGTATGCAAATTAACCCGCCATTTTTGTTGGTTTAATTTGCATACTCACTCCTGATTGGCTGGTGGGCGTCGCGAAGGTACATTCAATTTGCATCTTTCTCTTTTATTAGTGTAGATAATGTGTAGTGTTGATAAGGGCTATGAAGCAAAAATAAAGAGAGTAAGGAGGTAGCATTCGGGGAAGCCTGGTATATTAGATGGGTGGCCACAGAGGGCTTCTCTGAGGAGGTGGCATTTGAGCAGAGACCTGAATGGGGTAAGGGAGCAAGAAAGGAAAATGCCTAGAGGAAAAACATTCCAGAAAGGAGTCCTGACAAGGACAAATGCCCTACATGGGAATTCGGTTGGTGTGTTTGAGAACAGCAAAGAGGCTCCCGTGTCTGGAGTGTGGTGAGCAAGGGATGAGGGAGAGGTAGCTCAGGCTGATCAGCAAGGCCTGTGGGTGTGACAGGGACCTTGGGTTTGGTCCTGTGCTGGCTGGGAAGCTGTCGAAGCAGCCACTCTCAGTGCCAGCTGCTCACTAGACTCACCCGAGGAGCCCTGGTCCCAAGGCCTCGCCTAGACAGCCGCGGTCAGAACTCTAGGGTTGCAGCGAGCGTGCTGGTTTTCTGGGCATACTCCCAGGTTTCCTGGTGAGCAACCTCAGCTCAACACCACAGCATTCGACACCATGTGTGAAACCACAATAAAATATGCGAGAACATGATAGGACCCTGTGATTGATGATACCATGTGCTTCTGTGGAAAGACAACTGTAGATCTAGTAGGCGTGTGGAAATGTGGCGTGGATCATTGCAGACAGCTCTTTAAAACTATGAACTTTAAGCCCTCGCCTGTTTGGGTCAGTGGATAGAATGTCAGCTGGTAGACTAAAGAGTCCCAGGTTTGCAATCTGGTCAAGGGCACATGCCCAGGTTTTGGGCTCGATCCTCAGTAGGGGTGTGCAGTAGGCAGCATATCAATGATTCTCATCATTGATGTGTCTATCTTTCCCTCATCCTTCCTCTCTGAAATCAATAAAAACATATGAAAAGTTCGTTATTTTAAAAAAAACAAACTATGGACTTTAACTTGGAACACCTGCCTCCCATCAACCCAAATCTAAATGAGGATTTAAAAAAATGTGGTATGCAATGGCTCACAGTGTTGATATAGGTCTAACTATTTAAAAAACTGGAAAATGGGGATGGCATATATAGCAATGTTTTCGGTAATTACAATCATTGATGGTAGTATCAGTGTTATTATTCTGAGATATTTTAATTGTATCATAGTGTGTACTCTTGAGGAACAGCATTCTTGATGTGGAAAAAAGGAGATACAATATATATGAGGTTAATTAAAAATCTAGTCATCCAGAATTGGAACTGGAAAAAACAGTATGAATTGCTGAGGTCTTGGATCACGTGCATATATAATGTATATACATGCATATATGTGTCTAGAGTAGTGCCCTGCCTCTGTTCACAGAGACTTAGAAGCAATAGCACTCGGATTGTTGTCTTGAAATACCATTTCTCATGAAAAGAAACCAGGGTTTCTTAGAGGTACAGCTGTTCCTAGCTTTGGGACAGGAAATGTACAAGATAAGAACGGATCATCTTGATGTACCAGATAGGAAGAAAGCTATCGAGGTTTATTAGGGTCATATCAAAAGGCTTTGGAAGAAGCATGGAACAGACTGAGACACCTCAATGTGGGGTTGGGGGGACAAGAAGAGATAAACCAAAGAACTTGTATACTTACCAGAGGCCCGGTGCATGAAATCCGTGCACGTGGGGGAGGGGGTCCCCTCAGCCCAGCCTGCACCCTCTCCAATCCTGGATCCCTCTGGGGGTGTCCGACTTCCTGTATAGGCCCGATCCCACATACACCAGTAGTCGGAAATCCCTCTCACAATCCTGGACCGCTGGCTTCTAATCGCTCACCTGACTGCTTCCCTAGTCACCCCTAACTGCCCCCCCACCCCCGCCAGCCTGATTACCCCTCACTGCCTCTGCATGCCGACCTGATTGCCCTAACTGCCTTCCCTGCTGGCCTAGTCGCCCCCAACTGCCCCCCTCTGCCTGCCTGGTCACCCCTAACTTTCCCCCCCTGCTGGCCTAGTTGCCCCTCACTGCTCCCCCTGCCAGCCTAATCGCCCCAACTCCTCCTCCCCTCCGTTGGCCTGGTCGCCCCTCACCACCCCGCCCCCCCCCCTCCGCTGCCAGCCTAATTGCCCCCAACTGCACACCTCACTGCCAGCCTGGTCACCCCTAACTGGCCCCCCTGCCAGCCTGGTTGCCCCTCATGGCCCCCCCACTGGCCTGGTTCCCTCACGGAGCCTGCTGTTCAGTCGTTTGGTCGTCCCTCACTAACCTCCCTGCCGGCCTGGTTGTAGGCAGCCATCTTGTGAGGGTGACAGTCAATTTGCATATTACCTCTTTATTATATAGGATATGCATAGCCCATGGATATGGGCAATGGGGTAGTGAAGACTGGGGGTGGGCGTGGACAGGGGCTGGGAGGAGAGATAAGGGGGGGGGGGCGGTAAATGGGAGACATCTGTAATACTATCAACAAAAAACATATATACATTTAAAAAAAGGCTTTGGGAATTAACCTGGAAGATTCCATTGGCCATAAAAAGGACACTTTGGGCTTCAGTAAAGTGCAATGGATTGAAACACATTAGATTGTGTTTGGATTAATACAATCAAAACTTGTATTAATTTCTAAATTCAAGATATTTAGAAAGCTTATTGGATCACATTTTGAGGAAAGGAACCAATTTTTAAAAATTAGGTAAATAGGATAAAATGGATTTTCCTGCCTTTTCTACAAGAGCTATGCCAGTGAATATAGCAGATAAGGGGAGGAAGTGACTCCTTATAAAGTTATTCCAGCTAATAAATGAAAATAAAATAAAATTAGAATTTCACCCATTTGCAATTCCTCAATGAATCAATGGATCTATGCATTGAAGATCAACCACTGTTTCATCAAAAAGGAGCAAACCCCAGCCACCGTGTGCCTTCTCACCAAAGACGGCCAGCGTCTGCTCAAGCTGATGATCCAGCTGTTGATTTGTAAGAGACACAGGGGCCAAAACCATACCGAATGGCACCATGAGTGTGCAATCAGTACAACCCAGACCGAAAAACTCCACAAACCAGCAGCCTGGGTCTTCAGCAGAAAGTGGAAGGGAAAGAGATGAGGGGGATACCTGTAGATTAGAGACTGGAAGAAATGACCTTTAAAAAAAAAAAAAAGTTGGCAAGACTAGTGTCTAGAGCTGCATACTTCCAATCAAATCTCATAGGATACAGGGAGAGGCCGGCTGGCATGGCTCAGTGGTTGAGCGCCGACCAATAAACTAGGAAGTCACATTTTGATTCCCGGTCAGGGCACGTGCCTGGGTTGCAGGCTAAATCCCCGGTGTGGGGTGTGCAGGAGGCAGCCAGTGCATGATTCTCTCTCATCATTGATGTTTCTATCTCTCTTCCTCTCCCTTCCTCTCTGAAATCAATAAAAATATTTGTAAAAAAAAAAAAAAAAAGAGCACAGGGAGAGTGGTTACTTTTGGGGGTAGCAATGCTGTGACTGGGATAGAGCACGAATGGGCTTGAGGTGGCTGCTGTGAAGGTTTTGTCAATTTGGCCGGGTCACAGTGCCAATATTTGGTCATTCTGGATGTTGTTGTGAAGGTGTTTTTTGGATATTCACATGTAAATTAGTGGATTTTGAACAAAGCAAATTACCCTCCATAATGTGGGTGGGCCCCATGCAATCAGTTGAAGGTCTTCAGACAATAAAGACTGACCTCCCCTGATCAAGAAGGAAGTCTACCAGCAAACTCCTCCCTGTCTCCAGCCTGCAACTTTGGACTTACCAAATCTCCACCATCCTGTAAGCCAATTCCTTAAGATAAATCTCTATGTGCATACAAACCCTGTTGGTTGTTTCTCTGGAGAATCTTGACCAATACAGCTGGTCAAGTTCTAGTTCTTGACCCGAATGGTAGTGACAAGGGTGTCTGCCTTATAATTCACTATGTTTGACATGGTTTTTAATGTCGTACTTTATAGTGAAAAAGAAACAAAGTATAATTCGTAGTTAAGTATGTAAATATGGAGAAAGGGGCCTCTAATGATGAATACCGAACTGTATTTGAGGCTTCCGGGGAGGGCAGGGATGGCCAAGCTCTGCTCTGAACGTTTCTGGGCTGCATACATCATCTGCCAGAGAGCGTGTTTGTACATTTTGGATATAATTAGAAAAAACGCTGGTCCCAGTTGTGACGCACACGGGAAGGTCCCCCGTATTAGAAATCTAAACCCTTCGAGGAAATGGCTTCCTACAGCGATGGGACCCACCAACCACAGGAGAAAACGGCCAGGCGTTGAGGTGATGAAATCGTCATTTATTTGAGAAACGAAACACAGCTGCTTTCCCCTTCAGTACCGTGAACATTCGCATTTCCGTGATTGTTAAATAAGCAAATATACTTCGTTTCCTACAGAGATGATGAATGGAGAAGCAGGATCAAGAGGGTAGTTAGCAGTTCCAGGAAAAACCAGAGCTTTTTACCACCAGAACCTTGAGGCCTTTTAAGATACTCCCTGTAAAAATTCCACTCTTCAGCATTTGCATTTCTTTGAACATCAGCCAGCACTGGGGTTGCCCATGTTGAGCATGAGCGATAAGCACATGCAATGACCTTGTATTTGTTACTTACAACCCTCGAGTGCCCCACATCCAGACAATGCGTTCTTTATCCTGAAGTCACTTGATTAGCCCCATGAGAACCTTACTGAGAAAGGATGTTGGTGCTGGTAAAAAAACAACAGCCCCTTCGAAATAAAGTCCCCCCCCCCTGAGTTTGTCAAGGCATAACCCTGCCTGCCAGCCTCCACCTTCCGTTCCCAATCGCAATCTTCAAAGGCGTCACTGCCGAAACGGGTTCCACAGTATGAACACAAGTGGTCCTAAGTGACAAGGTCAGCAGGTGCCACCTTTCCTCTTGGCTGCCTCTCTGGCTAGCTAGCTAAGCCATCCAGCTATATGGCTTATTTTAAAAAACAGCTTTATTGAAGTATAATTAACCACATCATTTCCACTTAGTGTGCACAGTTCAATGGTTTTCCGTATATTCAGTTGAACAATCATCACCACAAAGACTTTTAGAGCATTTTCATCACCTCAGAAGGAATCTCAGACCCACTAGCAGTCGCTATTTCCCCATTTCCTCTCTTCCTGGGCCTCAGCACCACTCACTTCCTGTTTCTATAGGTATCAAGGGGATCTCGCAATATGGCTTCTCTCACTTGGCCTAATGTGTAGCATGTTACCAGCTCCATTCCCTTTTATTGTTGCATAAAACCCCGCTGTGTGGCTGTACTTAGTGTTCCTCTTACATGTCTTTAATCCACTGTGAGCACTCCCTGCGTAGGCACCGGGGCAAGGGACAGGAAAGTCAGGCAGCCTTTGCCCCGGAGGAACTGCAATAACCCTAAGCCCTCCCCACCACGCTACTGGTGTAGGGCCGACCCTGACACCTGCCGAGAGATGCAAAGAAGGCGCAGACAGGAGAGACAGGACTCCTGATGTGTGGGGAGAGGAGGAGGATGAAGAAGGTTCGGGGAGAAGTGGCACTTCCAGATACGCGCTGAGGCTCTGTCAGGTGGAGGGCAAGGCACTGAGGCAAGAGGAAGGGCGGTGGCAGAGGCGGAGGCACAGGAGGCTGCCCGGTGCAGGCGAGCAGAGGAGCGCACGCAGGGCGGCCGGGAGGGAGGCAGGCAGGGGAGGCCAGGGCCTAACTGCAGAGCCACGGGCCCCAAATTAATACTCGGCTTCAGTCACAACCTTTATTTTTGTCCATTATTGAGGAATAAAACATAAAAAGCAATCAAAACGTGTATTATTTTCTATAAGTAGTTTTCCATGTGTGGTTTCTGTTGCCCTTCTAAATAATCGTGCTGAAACCTCGGGCTCCAGCTTCCAGCTCCTCCGCAGAGGTTCTCTCACTGGCCACCGAAGCCCAGGGGAACTCCCTGCCTCTTAACACAAACAGGCAAAAAGCCTCTTGGGAAGCAAACAGGCCTCTCAGCACAGAGCCTTCCCTGGCCAAACCTGGGGTTTCAGAGCGTCCACGGGCTGCAGGGGAGGGGGAGGCGGGAAAGACGAGCAGGCCCTCGCGAAAGGCCCGGCCTCCCCTCGCTCTGTCCACCTCCTCCGGTCAGCGCACACTCCCAGGGACGGTGTTCACGCTTGGAGAAGCAGCGAGAAGGCAGCGTTTCAGTAGTAACCGAGGCACACCTTGTCCATGGACCATTTTATTCTGCAAGAAACAGGAAGAAGTTGGTGAACCAGGTCAGCTCTGGAGACGCAGAGACAAAGGCAGCCCAACAGGGAGCAGGCAGTCACGTGTGACGGGCCCGCCCCACGCCGGCCACGGAGAAGGCAGCTATTTCTGCTGCTTCCGCTGGTCACGTGTGGCCGCCGGCAGAGGCAGGAGCCCAGCTGCCCGCCGGCGGGGAGGAGAGCAGGGCCGCTCCCTTCTGCTCTCAGCGACAATGACCTTTAAGCGCCATGCGCTGGCTCACCTGTCGATCGGGTAGGGTTTCTCACAGAGGTTGACCAGCACGTACAGATGTCTCAGAGCGTACTCGTACTGGAGGAAAACAGACCAACGACACAATCAGACATCCCTGCACCAGGCAATCAGCTCTTCACGTGGGCACATCCCACTTCCATGGCTACAGAGCAAAGCATCTTGAACAGTGATTCTTGACCTTTTTTGGGTGAGGGGCCCCTCCCCACCTTTTGATAAGCTGCAAAGATTTATGAACCATCCCCCAATGCACCCGTCGTGGGTGGGCAGGCCCCAGAGAGCACGCAGCCCAGGTGAGGACTCCTGGTGCAGAACCCGCAGGCCCTGCTCCCTCTGGAACCCAGCACCTCCCCGGCCACCCGGCTTTCGTTTCTTGGAACCTTGTTCTGGGAGGGACACACGGATGAGGGAGACGGATGGGAAGGGGATGCCACGCTGGACTCTAACAGGTGAGGGCCCGATACCCAGGAGGCTTATCGTGAGAAAACTTCAGGGAACTCGGAGAACTCTCACGAGGCAAAGGAAGAGCTTTACTGTGTGTAATTCCAGAGGCAAACAGTATTGCAAAGAATAAAGTATTCATTCGATAAATGGGAAGTTTTAAATTATTACGTGAATAAGGAAAGTACTGTGTTAAATAAATGGAAAAAAAAAAAAGAAAAAAAAAAAGCTTCCTAATACCGGAGAGCTACCTCCCGCGTGGCCGGGACCCCCTCCTGGGAAGCCCACGTGACCACGGTGTGCGCATCCACAGCCCGACGGAGCCTTCGGCCACAATGGAAATGTGCCAGGGTCCTCCGTGCGGGAGCCACTGCTCACGTGTGGCTATTGGACACGTGGGATGTGGCTGGTGCAGCTAAGGAACTGGGCTTCACATTTTACTTCATCTTAATTTAAATCTAAATTTAAGTAGCCACGCGAGGCTAGTGACTACCATACTGAAGGTCACAGCTCCAGGCGGAGGGCCGGCTCTCTGTGAAGATAAGCAGGGATTGTAGTCTGCGGGCTGTCCGTACCACTCAGCTCTCCTGCAGTGCAATGTGACCACCAAAGGTGGCTGTGTCCCAATAAAACTTTGTTTATAAAAACAGGGGGATGGAGGGGACCCCAGGCTGCGGGCAGGCCTTGACCTGTGGGCCAGTTTGCTGAGCCTTCCCCAGAAGGATCAAGCACCACGTGGTACTGATCGGAGAGGAGGCGTGTTAGGACCTTCCTCCTCCTCCACGGCCAGGGCCTGGCTTCAACAGTATTTCTTGGGGAGCAGCCAGAGCAGATCCAAAAGGGAGAAAAACCTGTGTGGCTGGTGTGCAGGGCAGGGGTGAGGGGTGGGGGTGGCAGGGCCAGAGGTATGAAGAGAATGGAGTTGAGACATCTACGACTGGGGAACTCCCACCCACGGGGACGATGAAGAGTCCCGGGCTGGCACTCATGGTCAGCGAGTCTGACAACCTTCCTCTCCCGCTGCTGAAGGCCTCGGAATGAGCCCATTGTGCTTGGCCTGGGCGGACCCTGCGACAAGGTTCCATGGACAGCAGCGCTGTAGCTTTGGGGTCAGGATGCAGGGCAAGGCCCCCCGGCCCCGCGTACCGTGGGGGTGTGCCAGTTGAAGCAGTGCGTGCGGAAGTGAGACACGGCGGCCTGGTAGCAGTCGTGCGCCGTGAGCGGGGCCCTCTCGGACAGGAGCCTCTCCGCCTCGTCATCGGACCTCGTGAGCAAGGAGACGATCTTCCGCACTGACTTCTCCATGATGTGCCTGCTCTGTGAAGACACGCATCCTTTTGAAATGCACTGTACTTCACTTCACCAGGCCTCTCTCGGACCCTGGCTGGGTCAGGAGCCTCTCTTCCCACAGCCCGCACCCCCGTATGTTAAAACAGATGCCAACAGGTGCATCCTGCAGGCGGCGGGAGATGTGGCGCCTGTGACAGCCGGAGACCTTGAGAAACCCCGTGCCTTTGAGGGGTCTCCCGGCACGACGGACACATTGGCATCTAAGTACCTTAGGAGCAGGCATGCGGGCCCGCTCCGAGGAAAGGGGGGAAAGGCCCAACTCCCAGACAGACTGATGTCCAAAGGGTCTAGGGTTGATTCCTGATCAAAGACATGTACCTGGATTGCAGGCTTGATCTCTGGTTCTGGTCAGAGCAGGTGCGGGAGGCAACCAATGGATGTGTCTCTCTCACATACTGTCTTTCCCTCTCTCTCTCCTTCCCCACCTTCTTTCCCTCCCTTCCACTCTCTCTAAAAATCAATTGAAAAATATCCTCGGGTAAGGATTAACAACAACTAGAATTTTCATTTCTAAGTGATTTAATACTTTTTAAATCTCAGTGTTCATTTCTAATGCAGGAAATATTGATATAACCCACATAAATATTAGCTCTTTGGGGTGAATAATTTTAAGAGTGTAAACAGGCCTAAGACTAAAGAAGTATGAGAATGCTGGTTACACTGTCGCAGGGACAAAAAGCATTATGTCCTGGTTATTATACCACAACTAGAGGCCCGGTGCACGAAATTTGTGCACGGGGGTGTGTGTCCCTCAGCCCAGCCTGCACCCTCTCCAATCTGGGACCCCTCGGTGGGATCAGGCCTAAATGGGCAGTCGGACATCCCTCTCACAATCCAGGACTGCTGGCTCCCAACAGCTTGTCTGCCTGCCTGATTGCCCCTAACTGCTTCTGCCTGCCAGCCTGATCACCCTCTAACCACTCCCCTGCCAGCCTGTTCCACACCTAACTGCTTCCTTGCCAACCCGGTCACCCCTAACTGCCCTTCCCTGCCAGCCTGGTCACCCCTAACAGCCCTCCCCTGCTGGCCTGGTTGCCCCCACATGCCTTCCACTGCAGGCCTGGTCCCCCCCAACTGCCCTCCCATGCTAGCCTGATCGCCCACAACTGCCCTTCCCTGCCGGCCATCTTGTGGCAGCCATCTTGTGTCCACATGGGGGCGGCCATCTTTGACCATATGAGGGCGACCGGCCATCTTGTGTGTTAGAGTGCTGGTCAATTTGCATATTAGCTCTTTACTAAAAAGGATAGTGTGAGAGACCAATCGTTGGGATTATTAGATACAGGGTGAGGAAAAGTAGGTTTACATTGTTCCTATGGGAAATAACACAATAATTACTAAGTAACAGCACAAGAATAAACTGTTTCATGCACTCACAACTGTAAGACTATTGGAGCCCAGCCCTGTATATGAATTTAAAACACATCACAGATTTTTATCTTCCCTGGAAAACTCAGGCCACACTCCACCCAGCACGGCAATCCCCAGGCTTGCCAACGAGGGGACAGCGTGAACACAGAGCTGGCTCTGCTGCAGGGACCGTCAGCCCCGCCCAGCACCCCATGGGTGCCCGCCTGGTGGTGCTCGCCGCACAGCTGTGATGTGCCAGGTGTTCTGCCAGCTCCAAGCAAGCTGATGAGCTGCTGAAAACCAACTCCGTGGCCATAAAGGCTAGCCCGAGCATTTTAAGGATTTTAGGTTCTGACTAGGACTTCCTAAGGCAGTAGAAATTTTTGATAGATTGGATTTAAAATATATATACATATGATTAATAACTCATCAAGCAGCAAAATAAAAATGTCTTCTCTAAGCAACCAGGTATAAAAGGAAAAATGAACCCACCCATCCGCCATGGGCTCTTGGCAGGACACAGGAAAAGGCCCTACTCCTTTGCTCCCTGCAACCGGAGGTCAAGGTCATCTACCAAAGAAGAACGCAGACCACCTCTGCCCTGCTCAGGGCCTTCTATTTACATAGAAACCAAGGCCAGGGTCCTTTCCCACCAACTCGCACGTGGCAGGAGGAGGGGTGGCCCCGGAGCTCCGTCCCCTGGCTCCCGGCAGCACTGGGGAAGGCTCGGGAGGCAGAGACCCAGCTCGCGAGGCCGGGGGCGGCACCCGTCCCAGGACTCACCTCCAGGTGCCTGTGGATCTGCTCAACAAGACGCCTGGACTCCTGCAGGTCGTTGGTGAGCATCAGCTTCCTCTTCATGATCATGAGGGGCACCTCGGGGCTCGGAGTGAGGTCAAGGTGTTGGACGGGAGGCAGGGAGATGGGGGCACTGGCTTTGTGTTTCACGCCCTGAAACTGCATCAGTTTCATGGTGGAGATGGACTGGGGGGAGACAGAGAGAGAGAAACTGGTTGGAATGGGAAGAGTAGATGGGCCAGCCTTACCCTGGTCCTGGAGGCCCACAGTTCCCGCCGCATGGTTTCAGGACCACTGAAGGGCCAATGTCGCAGCCTGAAAACACGCACCGCCCTGCCCAGGTGGCTCAGTCCACTGGAACATCCTCCCGTAAACCAAAAGGTTGCAGGTTCAATTCCCAGTCAGGGCACATACCTAGGATGCAGGTTCAATCCCCAGTCGGGGCGATGTTTCTCTCATATTAATGTTTCTCTCTCTCTCTTTTAAAAAATAAATCAGTAAAGACATATCCTCAGGTGAGGATTAAAAAAAAACACACAAAAAAACTACATGCCAACACTGGGCGAGACAACACATCTGAGCACCTGAAATCCACAATGATGAATGCCGGGCTCCCTTTGCAGAACTGCTATTCTGTCATGTTCGAAAGGCAGCCACTCCTCCACAGTCACACAGACGATGGACCAGACTCATTTCAGCCAGTGGGGACCCTGGGCTGACCATCCTCCCTGCTCACCACCTGTCCCTCGTAACCAGCTTTAGGAAGGTGCTAAGTACATCCAGGTTAGAGCTGAGATCTGGGTCTACTGAGCTGGGCAGAGCTGATGCCAGAGGTGTCCCCTCAGGCCCAAGCCTTCAGCCAGTGGCTGCGACCTTGTCCAGGCAGCCCTGTGACCCTAGTTCACGACCTAGGTCCCTCTGGACAGAGCTAGAAGGGGAAAGTCTCTAACTTACAGCCAAAGGATCAAGGGAACCCCTGCAACCTGCAGAGCGAGGCAGGACCCGGGTAATCCGAGGCGTGGGTTCTGTGGGCCCGGCCGGGGAAGCTGGAGCAGCTTCCGATGGAGGGACCTCTCCCCGTGTGCCTGGCCCATGTTTAGTGTTTTTGCCGCACGACCTTCTTGAACGCTCCTAGTTACTCACACACGAGGGCTCTGACCATGGAGACTCAGGTTAGGTAGCTTGCCCCTAAGTATCATGGCTTTGCCAGTTTGACCCTAGCAAGGTCCGATTCCAAAGCCCAAACAGGTCCCCAGGATGGAGTGGCCATGAGGGGTGAGGCCATCCCGACCCCCGCCATCTCCCCACCGGGCCCCGCTTCTTCACCAAGACTTAACGTTCACGAGCAGCGGCCAGGGACTGGGAACCGACAGGACTCACCTTGTTCCCGTACTGCATGACGTGGCTGGTGTTGGTGTGGGTCTTTACCAGCTGGTACTGCTTGTGGAGTGTCTCCTTGGTCAAGTCCTCCTGCAAAAATGTGAACAGTGAGTCCCTCGACCATCAGCGCCTGAAGGCTAAGCCTCAGCTGGACAGCCTGCCCTACAGGGCTCACCATGTCCGAGTCCTCCATCCAGTTGACGCTGTACCAGTCCCCCAGGTACGTGGACCTCTGCTCATCGTAGTAACAGGCGTAGGAGGACTCGTCGGGATTGGCGGCAGTCGTTGCATAAACTGCGAGGAATTGAAGACCCCTTTAGTCACGTCTTATTCTCTGCTGTGGATTCCGCGGGAAGCCTCGTCTTTCCTCCTTTGGTGCAAAGTGCCACCCTGGCCAGCACAGGGAGGGCGGGAGACGCCGCGCACCCTGCGCTGTTCAGTTATGATTATGCAACTGAAATGACACGTGGAAGCAGGAGAAGCCAGCTGATGGGCACTTGGTGCGGCCATAAGCAGGCACGCGGGCTTCCTAGGACATGGAGCCATTCTGGAATAATGCTGCAAGGTTTTAACAGCCCCGGCAACCGGAAGCACAGGCACCTCACTTAGTCTCTGGAGAAAGTTAACATTTACGGACGAACAGGCTGGCTCAACCTCTGCAATAGCAACCATGTCCCATCTCGCTGCCACGGGCTCAGAATTGTGCTTTGACGAATGTTATCACTTAAAATGATAAACAAATAAACAGGTATTATTGTTATACCCATTTTACAGGCGGGAATACCTGAGGGTCAAAAGGGTAAGTCACCTGGCCAAGACCAGAGCCAGCAAGCGCCCCGCCGCAGAGGACCGAGGCCAGTCCCAAGACTGCGATGATGGACCTACGGAGCTTTACAAACCCTGGACGAGCACCGTCAACCTCACGTGCTGATTCCTTCTTCCTCGGGGACTAGAGGAGGCCCAGGGCTGCCCACACCTCTCTCCCCACTTCTACGGCTGCCCTAGGCCCCCGCGTATGCAGACTTCTTGGTTCTTCACATTGGCAGAATCAGAGATTGACCAACTGCACCCGTGAGCGACGGGCTCACCCAGCCGGGCTCAGAGGCCAGGGCTCCCACCACCTACCATTGATGTCGGTGGGCAGGTGTCTCATCATGGACCCAGACTCACAGGCTTCAATGTAGAACACCATCTGCGAGGTGAACGAGACAGGTGGGCTCACCCCTCGGCCGGGCAGACCGCTCCCCAAAGCCCCTTTGGCTCTGCCCACGCTGACCCATCCCAAGAGTCTCTCGCTTTTGCTTTGGGAGACATCTCTGCTGCCAGAGGCTGCGGAAGCTGCTGCCACACAAACCAGAAGGACTTGAATTTATTCATCCCTAATAGAATAAACGATCCATGAGCTGAAATAATGCGGGGAGACGGAGCCACCGTCAATGCAGAGGACACTTTCACCGTCCAGCCCAGGGGGAGGGCACGGCAGGCTGTCTTCCCACGGCGTGCCGCGTCCGGGCCTGAGCTACGCAGTTTCTATTAGGGTGTCACGGGCGAGCGAGGGCCAAGGTGAAAACAGCACGGTGATGTTTCCCTCCAACTGCCCCAAACCGCTGACAGTCCTGGGGACAGTACTCCTCAAAGTATGGTCCCAGGCCCAGCAGCATCCGTGTCAACGCGAAGGCCGAGTCTCAGGCCTCTCCCCGGACCTGAGTCACACTCTGGGGCGGGACCCACGCTCTTTGTGGCAACAAGAGGCCAGTGATTCTGATCTGCTAGCTAAACCCCTGGGACCAGAAAAGGTCCATCCGGGAAACTGACCAAAAGGGCACCCTTTCCAGAAAACACCGCCGCCCGCCCAGAGTCAGAAGGCACGTCCCGGAGGTGGGCGCTGCGTGCGCTGCCTTCCTCGTACTCCCCACGCCACCCCAAAGGCTGACCTTACCTTTTGGTACTTTTTGTGTTTGTACATGTACTTGATGGTCTCATTCAGGTCCTTTACATGAAGCTAAAAGGTAAGAATACTGGCATTCAGATCAAGACCTCAAGAGAAACCGTTTGCTGGGTCCCCCACAATAAAGTCCTAATGTGCTTTGGAATCCCCAGAAACAATGCTAGAGAGCAGCAGCATCCAGATGTCACCCCAGGGAGTTATTCACAGATTTACAAGGGCAGGAGAACATGCTTCCGCACTCCGCACTCCACCCAGAGCACTCAGGGACAGGGTTCTATCACTGTGTCTAGTGCAAGGCTCCCAGGTCCCGAGACAGCCGCTGATGCAGGGACATGTGGAGAAATGTCGGGAAAAGTGGCCGGAGGAGGTGCCCCCGGGTTAGATTTCAAGCTGCTAAATGTGTGGCCCACACACCACCCTGGCGGGACGTTAGGAACCCACGTTGGGGGTTTCACGGCACCCCCGCGGTTCTGCTCTCCATCCCCGTTTGTCCCCGCGGTTCTGCTCTCCATCCCCCCCGCGGTTCTGCTCTCCATCCCCGTTTGTCCCCGCGGTTCTGCTCTCCATCCCCGTTTGTCCCCGCGGTTCTGCTCTCCATTCCAGTTTGTCCCCGCGGTTCTGCTCTCCATCCCAGTTTGTCCCCGCGGTTCTGCTCTCCATCCCAGTTTGTCCCCGCGGTTCTGCTCTCCATCCCAGTTTGTCCCCGCGGTTCTGCTCTCCATCCCAGTTTGTTAGGGAACACTCACGTCGTCGTTAGGAAAGGCCAGTAGTCCCGTAGCTCCGTGATCAGTGAAGTAAACAAACACGTGATCCCGGGGGCCGCTGCCATGGGAGAACAACAGAGTCAGAGTCCAGCGTTTGCTATTCTATTTCTCTGAAAGGTTGCCCTTACCCGCTCCCTCCCCGCTCCCCCAAAAAAACAAAACTAAGAAGTTTGAGGACCACAGCCTCCCACCCAGGTACAAAGAGGAACACAAGGCCTGCCGCCCTCTGACCAGCTGAGCCACAGGCATATCCAGGGCCTGGGACTGAGTCAGGCCGCGAGGAGGAGACCCGTGCTGGGCAGACAGACCAGGTGTGATTTGCAGAGCAGGGTCCTTTGGCAACTGGGCCTCATCCCAAGCAGTCACATGCTCTAACCAGATGTCCCCCAAATGAGTAAGGGATCCAGGACACACATCCAAACGTGTCCTGCAGCTCCAGCTCCCTCCGGGCCCCGGGCCTGCAGTCAGGGACCCCCACCTGCCCACCCTCGCCAGGGCTTCCACTCAGGGCGCTGCTTCAAGGCTGCAGAAATGTGATAACTACCTTGGAACCAATTTGGTTCATCCCGCACAGCTGTCCGTCTCTGCTCTAACGCACATGAGCGTACCTGTGCCCAGGCTGCCCTCGCGAGTGAGAGACACAGCACCCTGTGCCAAGTACCTGGGAGACTCTCTGAAGGCCCTGACATCATATAAAAATGCTAAAGAGATGCTCAAGAGGACACTTCTCTCACCCACCGGCGGCGGGGCAAGCACTGGTGTGAGCTTTCCCAGCGGGAGGTTAGCCCTGGGCTCGTGAGTGTGCTCCCCGCTGCGCTGCCCTGGGCTCGTGAGTGTGCTCCCCCCGCTGCGCTGCCCTGGGCTCCTGAGTGTGCTCCCCGCTGCGCTGCCCTGGGCTCCTGAGTGTGCTCCCCGCTGCGCTGCCCTGGGCTCCTGAGTGTGCTCCCCGCTGCGCTGCCCTGGGCTCGTGAGTGTGCTCCCCGCTGCGCTGCCCTGGGCTCCTGAGTGTGCTCCCCGCTGCGCTGCCCTGGGCTCAGAGCAAAGGGCTGGCGGCAGGTGTGGCCCTGTGACCTGACCCGCTGCGGGGCTTCACACCGGTCTCGGGATGTGCCGCTGGCCGTGGAGTGGACAGCACTAGGATCCGGGATGGGGAACCCTGGGTCACAGGGTAACGTGGTGCAGCAATGGGCTGCCCAAGGAGCCATCCAACCTGCACGGCCTGTCCCCACTCAGGACAGAGCTCCCCGCTCTGCCGTTTCTCACAGGTAACCAAGTCGGGAGCCAGGACCGACTCGGTTCCGGGCTGCCAGGTCATTCAGAAAAGTGTGATGGCGCAAAGCGAGCAGGCATCACCTCTTCAAGACCTTTCCCGATCCTATGCCCTTCACTGCTTCTTCATCACCTCTCAGCACAGCGAGGAAATTCTGCGGCGTGACAGCCTACAAGGAATTGGGAGTTGAAGTCAGACGTGTCATTTCAAAGCAGAGGTTTGCCGCGTCTGTACAGACCCAGGCCACCAGCCCACACATGTCCAAGGCCCGCGGTTTAAGAGCAAACGCTTTGGAACCAAGAAAGACCCAAATAAGCCGAAACCGGTTTGGCTCAGTGGATAGAGCGTCGGCCTGCGGACTCAAGGGTCCCGGGTTCGATTCCGGTCAAGGGCATGTGCCTTGGTTGCGGGCGCATCCCCAGTAGGGGGTGTGCAGGAGGCAGCTGATCGATGTTTCTCTCTCATCGATGTTTCTGACTCTCTCTCCCTCTCCTTTCCTCTCTGTAATAAATCAATAAAAATATATTTAAAAAAAAAAAAAAAAAAAGAAAGACCCAAATAAGGCTGATGTCTCTGGGGCAGGTGGCCTCTTCTCAAAGAACTTCTCGTCTGGCTGATGGCACTCAGCAAGCCCGCATTCCTTCTCGGCCGTTAGAGAGGCCGAGAGGAGGAACCCGCAGGTGCCGGGCAGCAGGGTAAGCGGCAGAGGAAGCGCACACCACCCCGGGAGAAGGCAAAGGGGCAGCAGAAACGTCTGTACGGGGCCCCCCTTGCCCAGCTTCTTGCCTAAAAGGCCTAATCCCGAGGACATATGATGTCCTTAAAGATTTTCTAAATTGATACTCGCTCATTTGGGGGGAAAAAAAGGCAGCAATACAGGAAAGCACAAAGGGGAATAAAAATCCCACCACTTAGATTCCAGACATTTCCTTATACAGGGTGGGGCAAAAGTAGGTTTTACAGGTTTATAGTTGTTTGTATGGGAAAGAATACAATAATTAATTATGAATAATAAAAGAATAAACTTTCACATACTTACAACTGTAAAACCTACTTTTGCCCCACCCTGTAAAATTATGTAGAAACAATTTCATAATTTCAAAAAGATGGGATCGTCTATGTTACATGTATCATGTGTTCAATTTAACTATACCTGAATTTAAGAGAGTAAACTGAAGCTGAAAGGACTGCTAAACTTCAGAGAAACATTTATCACCAGGAATATCAGTTCCTAAAAGATCCCTCTAATAGTAAGAAAAGGAGATTATGAAGCCCGGCCAGAGTGGCTCAGTGGCTGAGCGTCAACCTATGAACCAGGAGGTCACTGTTTTATTCCTGGTCAGGGCACTTGCCCGAGTTGGGGGCTGGATCCCCAGTGTGGGAGTGCAGGAGGCAGATGATCCATGTATGTCTCTCATCGATGTTTCTCTTTCTCTCTCTCTCCCCCTCCTTCCCTCCTATTCTCCCTCCCTCTCTAAAAATCAATAAATCCTATATAATAAAGAGGTAATATGCAAATTGACCCTCACAACCTCACATCACAAGATGGCCACCCCATCGTCACAAGATGGCCACCCCCACATCATCACAAGATGGTCACCCCCACATTGTCACAAGATGGCCGACAGGGGAGGGCAGTTGGGGCGACCAGGCATGCAGGGGAGGGCAGTTGGGGGTGATCGGGCCGGTAGGGGAGCAGTTAGGTGTCAATCATGCCAGCAGGGGAGCAGTTAGGGGCAATCAGGCAGCCAGGCAGGCAAGTGGTTAGGAGCCAGCAGTCCCGGATTGTGAGAGGGATCCCAGATTGCAGAGGGTGAAGGCTGGGCTGAGGGACACCCCCTCCCCCGCCCCAGTACATGAATTTCGTGCACCGGGCCTCTATAAAGACTGGAAACTAAAGACTGATAGACTGCAACTTATTTCTTTCTTTTTTCTTTCCTTTTTTTCCTTCTACTTTCTATCAAAACTCTCAAAAATTACTCAAGCACAAATCCTAATACAAGCATGAAACACCAATCAGAATCAGTTTAGTGAGGTTCTGATGCCAGAAATACACAAAACGGGAAAATCATTGCAAAAACGAGAATAAACCCTGCGGGCACCAAGGCCACATGCTGCCGGCCTCACCTCCCCGGTGTAGTCCTTCAGGACCCCCTTGTACACGTCCGAGCCATTGGGCCTGTTGATCACAACTCCTGGAGTGGGGTTTCTGAAAGGACACAAAGTCTGACATGGCTCTGAAATCTCTCAAAACTATGCCCTTACACAGAAAAACGGTAATTGACTGTCTGTCGAAGACACTGCTCATCGCCCGATGGTCACCCAGTGCAATGATTTTAGCAGCTTGGGGATCCCGGTCATCCCGCTTTCAACGCTTCGAAAGCGCCAGCCCCAAACCCCCTTCAGCACCCACTGCCCATGTCCCTGCCACTGCCAGGGTGCCCCACGCTATGTTCAAAGCTCTACATGAAGCAGCCCTGTGAAATTCCACCTGCGAGTCTGTTTAATCCTAATGTTAGGGCACCGGTGTAAGGACGCCGCCCACGAGAGCACTGCGTACTTACTCTTCAGAGTTGGCGATGTCATCGTACATCATCACGACGATCTGCTCGTCGGGAATCCCATTGCGGTGGACGATCTGGTAGGCGTGGCACGCATCTGCCTGGGAGACATGATTTCAGCAAGCCTTAGATTTTGCCCAGAAGGAGGCCAGGTTTGGAGTTCTAATGAGCAACACGTTCTTTCTCCAGGAAGGCATGCTGTGAGTCGTTCCCTATTGGTCAGGTCTTTAAATTATTTTAGAACATATACATTTATATTTTTGCACCCAATTTTTTAAAATCTCACTCTGCCCCATTATCCAAGCTCTTATTCATCAGGCAGTTAACATATATGTGGTCTACACACGCGTGCACACACACACACGCACATATAAACCACCACCACTGCATCCACAGGTAACAAGAGCCTTTACAAGAAAATCAGTATTATGTCAGATTTAACTCACCCTTACAATGATAGTGGAAGTGAGCAGCCACACCCACCAACTCACCTATTATTTATTACTCCTATCTGAACGTAGGCTCATTAAAAAACAAAAACTTACAGAGTAAATCTAACAAAATCAGTGCTCACACACTGCAAATTACAAGAGACTGCTGAGGGAAATTAAAGATCTAGATAAACAAGCATCTCATATTCATGGATCAGAAGACTTAGCACTAGAAAACTTTTTTTAAAAGATCAGCAGGTTTTTGCAGAAATTGACAGGATGATCCTGAAATTTATATAAAATTGCAAAAGACCTAGAATAGACAAATTTTGAAAAAGAACAGAGCTGGAGGACTTTCACTTCCTGATTTCAAAACTATTCCGGGGAAAGAACAGTCTTTCAACAAATGGTGCTGAGACTATTTGGATATCCACATGAAAAGAGATGAATTTAGGCCCTCATTTCAATCTCAACACGAAAATTAGGTCAAAATGGATCATAGACTTATGTAAGGGCTAAAACAAAACTTGGAAGACAACAGAAAATCTTTGGAACCTTGAGTTACAACTGCAAAGATGTTACAGATATATCACCAAAAGTCTGGTCTATAAAAGAAAAAATCTTATAAATGGGACATCATCAAAATGACAAACCTTAGCACTTCAAAAGACACCATTAAGAAAATGAGAAGACAAGCAACCGAGTAAGAGAAAATATTTGCAAAACACATTATCTAACAGGACTTGTCAGAATTTGCAAAGAACTCTTTTTCTTTAATAAGATAAGATAATCAACCTAGGGAAAAAAAAAAGATTTGAGTCAAGATCACTTAAGAAGATATACAACACACACACCCAGGCCCGGCAGAGGCAGCCAAATAAGTGGATTATGTGGTAGCTCCGGACAGATAGCCCAAGGCTGGTTACAGGCAGCATCTGACACGGACCTGCACTGGAATCCCACCCAAGTGGACCCAGAACCAGCACAACCAGTGGTGGGCTTCAGACCACAACAGAAGTTGGCCCAACTAACCACCCAGGTGGCACACCCAAAGGGAGATCCTGGCAGGCTCCAGACCTTGCTGGAAACAACTCCTCCTAGGGCGGCAGCCCTACACAGTGGCTCATACAACATGTGATCGAGGTCGTCTTATAGTCAGCCAGACTGACGGTTAACCCCACCCACGAACAGGCCAACAGCATTCGAGACTCAACTACAACAGGAGGGAGCACATAACCCACAAAACAGACATTCCTGGGCAAGGAGCTCAGGTGATCTGGAAAATTGCGCCACTGAGCCCCATAAAACCACCATAACAAGTTTAGGAGTCATAGAAGATCTACCCAATACGCAGAGACAAACGCAAAAACCAGACAAAATGGGAGACAAAGAAACACGTCCCAAATGAAAAAACAAAACAGGAGAAATCCCCAGAAAAAGAATTAAATGAAATGGAGGCAAACAAGATATCAGACACAAAATTCAAAACAATGGTTATAAGGATGCTCAAGGACTTAGGAGAAGAATGAATGATCTCAGTGAGAACTTAAAGAGATAGTAAACATGAAGAAGGACATAGAGACCATTTTTAAAAAGTCAGAAATGAAGAACACAATATCTGAAATGAAGAATATACTAGAAGGAATGGGCAGCAGGTTAGATGAAACAGAGGATTGAATCAGAAATTTAGAGGACAAGATAACAGAAAACACCTAAGCAGCAAAAAAAAAAAAAAAGAAAGAAAGAAATTTAAAAAATGAGGAAAGTCTAAGGGACAACATCAAGTGTAACAACATCTGTGTCATAAACGTATCGGAAGAGAGAGAGAGAGCAAGGGATCAAGAATATGTTTGAAGAAATAATGGCTGAAAAGTTCCCTAACCTGGTGAAGGAAAAAGACACACACGTCCAGGAAGCCCAGAGAATCTCAAACAAGATGAATCCAAAGAGGCCCACACCGAGACACATCATAATTAAAATGGCAAAGGTTAAAGATAAAGAGAGGACCTTAAGAGCAGGAGGAGAAAGACAGTTATCTATAAGGGAACTCCCATAAGGCTGCCAACTGATTTCCCAACAGAAACACTTCAGGCCAGAAGGGATTGGTGTGAAATATTCAAAATAATTTTATTAACCAATATAACTCCAATAAATTCAATTTAAAAAAAGAAGATACATGAATGGCTAATAAGCATACAAAACGATCCCAATATCATTAGTTACTAGGCAAATGCAAATTAAAACTACATTGTGCCCTTGTCAGTGTGCCTCAGTTGAAGAGGTTGTCCCATGCTCCAGAAGGTCGTGGGTTCAATTCCCAGTCAGGGAACATGCCTAGGTTGCGGGTTTGATCCCCAGTCAGGGCTCCATCCAGGGGGCAACTGATCAATGTATATCTCTGCCACATCAATGTTTTTTTATCTCTACCTCCCCCTACCCCCCTCTCTAAGATCAATTAAAATATAGAGTATATATGCCACAATGAGATACCACTTCACAGCTTGACAGACAAAACTAGTGTTAGAGAGAATGTGGAGAAACTAGAACCTCCATTCACTGGAAAACAGTTTAACAGTATCTTAAAAAGTTAAACATAAATTTGCCATATGACCCAGCAAATCTACTGTATCTGCCCAAAAGAAACAAAAACATTAATCCACACAAATGTTCTTGGCAGCGTTGTTCATAACAGGCAAGAAATGGAAACAACCCATATGTCCGCCAACTGGTAAATGGACTGACAGACTGTGGTCTATCCACACGATTTAACACGCTCTGGCAATAAAAATGAAGTCCTGACACATGCTACAACACAGATAAACCTCACAAACAGCACGCTAACAGAAACCAGACACAAAAGACTACATGTTGTATAGCTCCATGTACATGCAATGTTCAGAAATGGCAAATCTGTGGAGACAAAGTAGGTTAGTGGTAGCCGGGGATAGGGACTGCCAATAGGTGTGAGGAGGGGCCTTACTGGGAAGATGGAAATGTTCTAAAACTAATTTATGATGATGTTTGCACCACTTGTTAAATTTACTTAAAAAAATCATTGAGTGTGCACCTGGAATGGATGAATTACATGTGATATGTGAAACATCTACACTAATAAAAGAGAAACATGCAAATTAACCATCACTTCACAACGCCCACCAGCCAATCAGGAGTGAGTATGGAAATTAACCCGACAAAGATGACAGCAGCCCCGCCCCCCAGCCACTCCAGGCCTCTGGGCAGCACACATGCAGGCCCGGATCGGCCAGGTGGGGCAGGACGCCTGCTATGAGGGGGAGGGCGCGGGGCGGAGGGCTACAGGAGCGGTGCTCCGGCTGGAGCAAAGACTGAAGGCTCCGGCCAGAGTGAAGGCCTGGGTCCGGGTGCCAAAGGAAAACCGGTGCCGTCAGCCAGGAGAAGGAAGGCCTATTGCACGAATCTTGGTGCAATGATCCTCTAGTGTTTCTATAAAGTTGTATCTTTTAGAAAGGGCAGGTTCGGCATGTCCCAGGTTAGCGCTCTGGTTGGACTCCTCACACCGCCTTGACAGGAAGCTGTTCCCGCTCCCCGCCCCCACCCCCAATTTCACGGATGGAAACAAGCTCAGAAGGGCTCAGTGCTTCAAACCTGGGTTCCAATCCCCCCATGCCTGGTGCCATCGTCCACTCCACACAGTGGTCTCAAAGGCACGTCTCAATTCTCTCGTGGGTCCTTGGAGGTACCTGGTTGCCTCTAACTTGAACTCATGGGGGTTCTTTGTATGAGTCAAGTATTTACTGGCACTCAAAAGAAATAAAAGTAGGGTGAAACCAATCAAAAAATGTGGAAGTGGTGTTGGAGGCCACTTGACTCACTTCCCTTGGACATATCTGTCCTATATGAATTTTTCCCCTTAAAAACAGAAGGGCCATATGAGGTAACATTTGAGGGGAGGGCATTGAGCAAGACTTGACCCTCGGGACTACTGAGCAGAGATCACCGTGGTCAGCATGTTTCAGCGCTAGTATTGGGAGTTCCGATGGGCGTACTAATGCATCCCGTGACTGCCTGCTGCAGCCTCTGGCCTGCCGCTGTCTGCTCCTGCTGCCTCCACCTCGGGCCAACTGTCAGCTAAACAGACAGCCTGCTTGGAACAAAGACCAATACAGCTGGCACGCTCTGGTCTCAGTCACTGTGAAGGGTTCCACCTTCGAGCCAGGAAGGAGTTGGGAAGGGGTTCCCACGGTCTGCTCATCCCACAGGTGTACACCTAACCTCACCTCCTGACATTGCTCTGAGCACTGGCCCAGAGCGTGGGCTTTGTAGAGTTGCCTCCCTGAGCCCACCACCACCTCAACTTCGTCCAGAGGGAACCAGAGGTTCAAAGGGAGATTACATAATATGCTCAAAATAATAGGGCAGGGAGTGGAGAGCAGGACTGACGCCTGTGGTGTGTGCAGGTCCAAAGCCCACACTCTTTCACGATCCTGCGCTGCCTCTGGCCTGGACAAGGACAGCCCTCCTGTGCTAACTGCATTCCCCTAACTCAGTCCTGCCCTGCCCTCTTTCCTAGTCCCTTCCCACGTGCCCTTTAAAAGCGTGCTTCTCTTTTTAAATATAAAACTGATACTTTGCAACAACATGGATTGATTAACCGCAAAAACATTATGCTGCCCTAACCGGTTTGGCTCAGTAGGTAGAGTATCGGCCTGCGGACTGCACGGTCCCACGTTCGATTCCGTCAAGGGCATGTACCTTGGTTGCGGGCACATCCCCAGTAGGGGGTGTGCAGGAGGCAGCTGATGGATGTTTCTCTCGCATCAATGTTTCTAACTCTCTATCCCTCTCCCTTCCTCTCTGTAAAAAAATCAATAAAATACATTTTAAAAAAATTATGCTAAGTGAAAAGCTAGACACACAAGACTACATATTGTCTGATTCCATTTATAAGAAGTTTCCAGAGAAGGCAAAACAATAGAGACAGAGCAGATCCATGGTTACAAGGGTTTGGGAAGAAACAGGGAGGACTGACTGCAAAGGGCACCAGGGAACTTTCTAGAATGATGGAAGGTTTCCTAAAACTAGACTGTGGCGAGGTTTGCACCACTGTATGACTTCACCAAAAATCACTTAGCTGTACCATTATCACAGGGGACTTACGACTGGTGTTGTAACCTTCTGCCTCGTGAAGCTGTTTTTAAAGGTGATGATGGGGCATCGTTTGTAAACATAAAAGGGAAGGTGGCCTTTCAGGAACATGGCTCTACCACCTGAGCCTCCATCAACACCTCTTCCTTCCACTGCCCACAGACACAAGCTCAAGACTTCCCCTATCCCTCTCGGCCTCAACTGGAGCCCACACACCGGCCTGCCTCCTCGGGCCCCCGGGAACACGCTCTCACAGCCTTCCTGGGAGGAGGTGGGGGCCCCCTTCCCTCCATTCCAACCACAAACTCCAGACCAGCAGAGGGGAGTGGGGGAGCATTCTCAGGGCTTCTCCTCCTGCCAACACACCACCAAACAACTTTCTCCTTCAGAGCCCACTGCCCTGCAACCCAACCCCCCTCCAACCTCCTTTCTTCTGATAACACCTGGCTCTCCCCCAACTCCTGATAACAATGAACTTTATCTTCAACCTACATCAACCACCACCCCCACCGCCATTCCCAGGCCTTAGATCTTCCTTCTCCACAGGCTCAAACCTCAGTCCTGAAAGAAACCCACCTCCAGCCCCATTGCTCCCCAGGACCTACGTCTTTTCCCTTCACAAGCCTGTCAGAGGACAGACTTTACAGCCCTCACCACCGGCTGCCTGCACTTCAGGACCTCTCCCTCTCCCCTCCACTCACTGGAAGCTGGCTTACGCCCCCACCACTGCGGTCATCCGCCATCCCCAGGCCCTACCCTCCCCACACTCAGAATGTCACTCATGAATCCCAGCCAAAAATGGGAATCCAATTCGGTCAAGACAAAGCACAGAAAAGCACTTAGCAATGACTTAACTGTGCCTGGTGTGCAATTAAGAAATTTGTGATAATGAGTGCTGTCTTCATCCAAGGAAAACATATGCCTTTATAAAAATGTAAGTAAAGGTCTATATAGGTTCTACAGGAAAAGTTCTTTCAGATGCTTTTTTTTTTTTTAACACAGAGAGGAAGGGAGAGGGAGAGGGAGATAGAAACATCAATGACAAGAGAGAATCATTGATCAGCTGCCTCCTGCACACCCCACACTGAGGATCGAGCTCACAATCCCGGCATGTGCCCCAACCTCCTGGTTCACAGGTCGATGCTCAACCACTGAGCCATGCCGGCCGGGCTCAAATGCTTTTAATGATTAGCCTCCAAAGTCAAGAAGGCAAATGTTGGCAGCTGGCTGGGAACGGAATCAGGCCCGAGGGATAGGGGCTGAGGTCAGCAATGACTCAGCACATGTGTTTCCTCTCTGCTCGGCCTCTGTGGCCTCAGCACTGTCGTCCTCCCTCATTTAGGGACAACTATTTCAGTCTGCGGCCACTTCTTTCGCCTTGCTTCCCTTTATTTCAATGTTAAGCATTTTACCCAGGGAAACTAGCAACACCTAAGAGGGGGGGGGAAAAAAGGTTTTCTGGGTGCAAAGGTTCATTGGATACCTACACTTATTAATGTTTCACCAATATTTTTTAAAGTTGGTTGTATAAAAACCAGGGTGGCTGATGAATCAGCCTGTTCACTATCGGTGACCCATACTGAGTACCTCATCTTTCTACCTTGTGGGGAGGGGAGAGGAAGAGCCAGGGAGTCGAGAGCTGCGGACTCGGGTTGCTTCTCTGGAAATGGGTCAGGCCTGTTGTTAAGCATTAAAAGGAAAAAGGGTCATTTTGCCATGACAAGTTTTTAAGAAAGCCAAATGTCCTATTCAGCTAGCATACAAATGTCATTCAATAATCATCAATTTTAGAGCTCGCAAGAGCTTATCTAAACAAGCCCCTATCCAACAGATAAGAAAACCGACACCCAGCCCTAGCTGGTTTGGCTCAGTGGATAGAGCAAGACTAAAGGGTCCCAGGTTTGATTCCGGTCAAGGGCATGTGCTCGGGTTGCGGGCTCGATCCCCAATAGGGGGTGTGCAGGAGGCAGCCAATCAATGATTCCCTCATTGATGTTTCTCTCTCTCTCTTCCTTCCTATCTGAAATCAATAAAAATATATTTAAAAATTAAAAAAAAAAGAGCCGAAACTGGTTTGGCTCAGTGGATAGAGCGTCGGCCTGCGGACTCAAGGGTCCCAGGTTCGATTCCGGTCAAGGGCATGTACCTTGGTTGCAGGCACATCCCCAGTAGGGGGTGTGCAGGAGGCAGCTGATCGATGTTTCTCTCTCATCGATGTTTCTAACTCTCTATCCCTCTCTGTAAAAAATCAATAAAATATATTATAAAAAAGAAAAGAAAAGGAAACCAACACCCAGGTGCGGAGACACTGCCCAGCCATCAGGAACACAGACGAGAGGCCCGCACTGGCCCTACAGCAGCCACTGGCCACGCACAGCGATTCGCACTTCGAATGGGCCCGTCTGAACCGAACGTACGGTGAATATAAAAGCACACTGGATTCCAATGACTTAGCACCAAATAAAAAATGTAAGGCCTCTTGTCATAAACTTTTTATGTCGATTACCAGTAAAATGGTAATAGTTTGGATATATTGAGTTAAATAAGATAAGGTTAATTTCACCTTTTTTTTTTTTTTTTTTTTTTTTACTTTTTAAAACTGTAGCTACTAGAAAATTCACCACGACACATGTGGCTGTCCCTACTGGACAGTGCTGCTCCGGAGCTCATCGGCCTGGGTTCGGATCCAGGCTCGGCACTTGCCATCTGACCACACTGGGTCAAGTGCTGACCTTTTCCCTGCCTCAGCCCACTCACTCGCAAAGAGGGAAGAAGAACCGGAACCACAGCATGTAACCCTCGACAGGGACTAAATGAGTCCACTGTGTAAAAGGCTCTAGGACAGTTCAGCACACACTGTGAGGGTCTAGGCATCCAGTTTCTGAGAATTACAAAGTGAAATGGCTTCTTAAATTACAACTTTATTCATTTACTTATTTTTATTGATTCAGAGAGGAAGGGAGAGGGAGAGAGAGTAACGTCAATGATGAGAGAGAACCACTGATCTGCTGCCTCCTGCTGGGGATTGAGCCCATAACCCAGGCATGTGCCCTTGACTGGAATTGAACCCAGGACCCTTCAGTCCACAGGCCAACACTCTATCCATTGAGCCAAACCGGCAAGGGTTAAATTACAACTTTATTGAGGTATGATTCACATATCATAAAAGTCAGTCTTTTAAAATATACAACCCTGTGGTTTCTAGTATATTCACAAAGTCATGCAACCATAACCACTATCTAATTCTAGAATAATTTCATCATCCCAAAAGGAGATCCCATACCCTTTAGCAGTCATTCCCCATTGTCCCCTCCACCCAGACCTGGCAACCACTAACCGATATTCTGCCTCTGTAGATTTCCCTATTCTGGACATTTGATGTAAATGGGACCTTACAATACGTGGTCTGTGCAACTGGCTTCTTTTATTTAGCATGTTCTTAAGGCCATCCGTGTTGAGGTATCGGTACTGTATTCCTTTTCATGACCAATAACATCCCCTTGTGTGGACAGACCACATTATGTTTATCCATTCATCAGCGGATGGACACTTGGATTGTTTCTGCTTTCTGGCTATGATGAATAATACTGCTATGATGATTCAAGTACAGGTTTTTGTGAGAACGTATGTGTTCCTTTCGCTTGGGTGTGTGCCTAGCTGTGTCATATGGTAACTCTCTGTTTAACCCTTTAAGGAACTGCCAGGCTGCTTCCCAAAGTGGCTGCACCATCTTTTCGCTCTAACTTCTGCCGGGCTGATTTGTTGGAGATGCCAGGAAAGATGGGGAGAAGGGTAGGGAGAGCAGCAGGCAGAGGCCTGGAGGGCAAAGAGGCTTTGAGGCTTTGGCCAGACCCCCGGGCTTCAGTCCTGTCTGTACCTCAACTTCGGTGTGGCCTCAGGGAAGTCACTTCCTCTCTTTTATTCTCAGTTTCCTTTTCTATAACAGGAAGGTGATGGCCAGTGGGTCTCAACTAGGGACACCTGGTAAAGACGGGGGTGGGTGATGCTCCTGGTTTCTAGTGGGCAGAGATCCAGGACACTGCTAACCATCCCACAGGACAGACTCCCAAAGAATAGCCTGGTCCCACATGTCAACAGCTCCAAGGTCAAAAACCTTGGTTAGACTGAGGTGACTCCACAGAGGCCTTTTTGAAGAAACACAAACTGCTTTCCAAAACTGATGTACCATTTTACAACCCCCCAGGAACATGAGGGTTCCCATTTCTCCACAGCCTCGCTAACACATCCCTTTGCCAGCCTAAAAGAGTGTAAATGGCTTGTTAACAGGTCTGCTCTTTTAACGGCGTCCAGGGCTGTTTACAGAATGCCAGTGCCATAAAGAAAGAGATGAGCCATTTTCCTACCTGGTGCCTATAATTATACCAGCCATTGGAGCCGGCGACGATGACCACCCAGTGCTTGCCTCCGTCCTCGGGATCGTCCTCGGGAACGGCACCAGTTCCCAGGACCAAGCCGAGCAGCACGGCTACCTCCCACATCATTCTGTGCCTTGGCATCACCTGCAGAAACCTGGGAAGAGAAAAGCAAAGTCAAGCCAAAACGGAAGGACAGGAACAGAAGAATACCTCTGGCCCCTAAGAAAGTATCATAGTAGCCTTGGCCGGTCTGCTCAATGGTTAGAGTGTTGGCCCTCGGACTAAATGAAGCAGGGGTCGCCAACCTTTCGGACCTCACGGTCCACCAGTGGTCCGCGGACCACCAGTTGGCTACCGCTGGACTAAAGGGTCACAGACTTGATTCTGATTGACAGCATGAACCTCCATTGCAGGCTACATCCCCGGCCCTGGTCAGGGCAAGTGTGAGGGGCAACCAGTCGATGTGTGTGTGTGTGTGTGTGTGTGTGTGTGTGTGTGTGTCTCTCCCCCTCCCTTCCAGTCTCTCTAAAAATCAATGGAAAAAATATCTTTGGGTGAAGATTAACAAAACAAAAGAGAGAGAGAGAGAGAGAGTATCATAGTAAGTGGGTCAAACGATAAGACCACTTAGTCATCAGACAGAACATGCTGAGGATAAAAATGGTGACAGAGCAGAATTCTGTTTTTAGCTCTGCTGCCCTTTCCCCAGGTGAAGGGGCTGCCCCTCCCTCCCAGCCTTCACTACAAGTTGCAGTTATGAGTATAAACTAAAGGTTGTCAAGAAAGCTCTCTGAGCAACCTTTCAAGTTTTGGCCCAACTTGGTATAGAGCAGATAAAGTTCATCAACAAAATTCACTGCATTAGAAAAATGACTACCACATGCTTTGAACTGTTTGCAAGAAAAGAATATACATGTAATGGGTGCATGGGAAAATGTGGAAGGCAAACATAAAAATCTAACAGTAGTTATGACTGGTGGTCGGTAGAATTAAGGAGGATTTTCTTTTTCATACTTGTCTTTTTTTATTGCAATTAATGTGTATTATATAATAAAGTTTGTCAAAGCTCAATATACATTCAATGTAAACATGGAGTAACTATTTATTAGCTGGTGAGCAAGCAAACTGGGTAACAGTCCAACACGGGCAGCCCTACCCTTAACCCATTTACATGCATTCCGTACAACAGGCAGGGCCAGTATGGAACCCTTGTCTTAGAAAAGGGGGAGGTTGAAGCAAGAGAGAAGTAACCTGCCCAGTCAGCTCTGGCCCAGCCCAGAAGCCAGGCCTTCTGAATTCCTGGTCCAGCCTTCTGCTATCTGCTTCTGCATCTCAAGATTATTTTTTGTTGTTGTTGTTGTTAATCCTCACTGGAGGATGTTTTTCCATTTTTTTCTTTTTTAAGAGAGAATGAAGAGATGGGGAGAGACATGAGAAAAAGAGAGAAACATCGATGTGAGAGACACACATCAGCTGGCTGCCTCCCGCACTGCCCTACCAGGGCCGGGGATCGAGCCTGCAACCGAGGTACGTGCCCTTGAAAGAATCAAACAAGGATCCTTCAGTCAGTGGTCTGATGCTCCATCCACTAAGCCAAACCGGCTAGGGCTCCAGATTACTCTTTCTGAAGCACATGCCCAGTTTTCTACTCCGTGGCCAAAACCTGAAATAACATTTTAAAGCACCAAAGGCGGGGACTAAGGCCGAGTCCTGGCCGCCTGCATTCCTCACATCAGACCCGGGCCTCTGCCTTTTATGTTTGCCTTCCACATTTGGTGGGAGGTAATCAACCAAAGACCTTTTATGCTGTTCTAAAATCAGCCTTCCTGTGACAGGAGCCAGGCCTGCCACTCTGAGATAAGAGGAAAAACCGTCTCTGGCATGCAGGGACTCAGAGCAGAGAGTCTGTGAGGCCGACCTCTGCCTCTGATGCCATGGCATCGTTCTCTCATTCATTCGCCTGCTGGGCCCGTCTCCTGAACGCCCACCCGTCAGACAAAGTGCTGGGTACTGGGAGGGCAGTAGAGACAGAACAGGGCCTCGGTCCTCACGGAGCCTGCAGCCAGCTAAGCTATGAACCACCTCTACGCCTAAGAAACCTTAGCACCCTGTGCCTAACCCAGGCCTAAAACTCAAGGCAGTGGGTTTTCCCCCACAAGTGAAGAAACAGGAAGCCTGAGGCTGGTGAAAGTTTAAACACCTAAGAAGGCCTCAGGCCTGTGCTTCTCCAATTGGACTGTTCATCCATACCACCCGGGGGTCTTGTGAGAATGCAGATTCTGATCGGGTAGGCCCGGGGGAGGGCCTGAGACTCTGCATTTCGGCCCAGCTTCAGTGCCGCCCAGGACTCCTGTGGCAGGCCTCCTCATCAACCCTGGCAGGCGCCAGCCCAGCATCCCGACGCTGCCCTACCCTCCGAGGTCTCCTCCCCAGAACTCAATTCCCAATCTGTAAGCTGAACTGGTGCCAGACTCAGGTTTCTTTCGCTCCACTGCAGGGCCAGGGATGGACGGTCACCACAGTAGGGGTGTCCCAGGTTTGTTTTAAAGATTATACTAGCCCTGACCGGTTTGGCTCAGTGGATAGAGCATCGGCCTGCGGACTCAAGGGTCCCAGGTTCGATTCCAGTCTAGGGCGTGTACCTTGGTTGCCCGCACATCCCCAGTGGGGGGGTGTGCAGGAGGCAGCTGATTGATGTTCCTCTCTCATCGATGTTTCTAACTCTCTATCTCTCTCCCTTCCTCTCCGTAAAAAAATCAATAAAATATATTTTAAAATATATATATATTATCCTTAAATGGTGAATGGACTGGATCCGGAGACATGGAAGCATGGAACAGAGTGTGGAATCTCGGAGGGAAGGCGGGGGGTGGATGGATGGGTGGGAGGTAATCAACCAAAGACCTTTTATGTATATACTAGAGGGTCAACATTGAAATCGTGCACGGGTAGGGTCCCTAGGCCTCGCCTGCTATCAGGGCCATCTTCCGCCCATTCACCAGTCCCCAGTCGCGCCCGCTGCCGACACCCACCCCCGTTCCCAGTGGTTCCCCGTTGGCCATCCACCGATCAGAGCCTGCAGGCTGAGAGGAGGCACCGAGAGGTGGTCAATGCACCTCATAGCGACTGGTTGATCGGCTGTTCTGGTCGTTATGCCGTTATGGTCGCTGGCCTTTTATTATATAGGATGCATAACCCATGGAACACAGACAGTGGGGTGGTGAGGGTGAGGGCGGGGGGCTGGGGTGGGTTGATGACAGAAAAAAGGGGACATATGGAATACTTTCAACAATAAAGATTCAAAATAAAGATTATCCTTAAATGCCCAAGAGTTCTTGTCTGGTTGGTTTTGTTTTTAGTATGGCGGGTAACAGACATCAGAGAACAGAGAGATGAGGGCAGCAGACAGGCGCCAGAACCCCCTGGCCTGTTAATGTGACCCCCGCACCTACGGAAGCTCTCCCAAGCCCGCTATACCTGCCCAGGGCTCACTGTGGGGCTCGGAGGTAACAACAGAAGGTACAATTATACCAACAAAAAAAGAAGCAATGGTAAGATCAGGCAAGAGAGAGCCAAGAAGCAAAAGCACACCCCTGCCCCCAGAGCTCCCCAGTAGCCCCCACAGGGAGGGGGGGTGACAGTGGCTACTGAGGTGACTCATTCAGCAGCTCTTCGATTCTGAGCTCACCCTTAACTGCTGGTTGCAACTATGACTCCTTGGGAAGCCTTCCCCAGGATAGGAGTTGGCAAACATCCTATCTAATAAAAGAGTAATATGCAAATTGACCATCACTCCAACACACAAGATGGCTGCCCCCATGTGGACACAAGATGGCCATCATAAGATGGCCAGCAGGGGAGGGCAGTTGTGGGTGATCAGGCCTGCAGGGGAGGGCAGTTAGGAGTGACCGGGCCGGCAGAGGAGGGCAGTTGGGGGTGATCAGGCCAGCATCCCTCTAGGGGTCCCAGATTAGAGAGGGTTCAGGCTGGGCTGAGGGACACACATACCCCCGTGCACGAATTTCGTGCACCAGGCCTCTAGTTTTCAATAAAAGGCTGGACAGGCAATATTTCCAGCCTTGCGGGTCATGCCATCTCCTGCCACAACTATTCCACTCTCCCACTGTATCAGGAAAGCCCCAGGGACGTGGCTATGTTGTAATAAAACCAGCGGTCCCTTTGGTCTGTCCTAGGGAGTGAGCAGGTGTCCTCTGCCCACATGACAGGTTCAGCGTGGCTGGCTTTATCATCTTTCCTCCACAATCATTAAACGGCTCCCTGGTTTACACACCAGTCTCTCTGAGTCTGGCTCATGTGACTTAATCCCGAGGAGGCTCCTTCCTCTGGAGGCACTCCCTCCCTGGTGTGCGACTTCTTCCCTTCAGAGTTAGGGACCAAAAGGATAAATAAAATACTGGAATCCAATGGTTGGCCTGACTGCGAACAATAGAATGAGCTAAACTGCCTAAATTAGCAAATAAAGCAACAGCTACTGAAAGTACCGCCAGGTTATTTTTTTGAAATTCAAGTTTTCCTTTCATCCTTCCACTAATATACTAGTAAGTTACTTCTCAGTGAGGGAAAGGGCCTTATAAACACACAGTGATAATTTTATAGTTAACATTTGGCGATGGGTCTCCTCTATCATTTTCTTTCTTATAAACAGAATGCGGTTCCTTGAACATAATGGCAAGGTAAAAGCCTCACAGTATGACACTGATTGGAAAATGTCACTTTAGAAAGACACAGGTACAAACACTATTTTGGGAAACATATAGGGGCCTGGGGTGAAGATGGAAAGTGCAAGCACTATAATCATTCCATGACCCTCGGGCAGCGTCTCAAAGCAGCCGGCCTCAGGCGGCCATTTCCTCCTGATCAGCAACATTCCTGACAAAGTCACAATCTTGCAGCAAAGTGAAAAACTCCTGAAGAAGTGGAATGATCCCTGCTAAACTAGCTCTCTGTGACTGCCGCTTTCAGCCTCTCACTGCCCCCTCCCCCCCAATCCATCCAACAAACAGGGCCCAGCACCCACCAGGTGCTCACAGGCACCAAAGAGGGAACCAAAGGAACAAAACCCTCCCCGGAGCTGACATTCTAGTGGGAAGAGGCCATTGAAATACACAGGTGGTGATGGGCGCCCAGGAGAAATCTAAGGCAGGAGAGGGACTCCCGGTAGAAGTGTCGTTTCCAAAGGGGGAAGATTTTAAGGAGGTGAAGGAGCCCGCCCTACAGCTAAACATAAACTTTCATCTACAGGGACTGTCCAGTTAAATCATTACGGTGCATCCTTCATAAGGGGGTACCGTGAAGCCTTTAACCCTTTGCGCTCGCTTGCTTTTTTCTCGATTATTTTATTCTACTCGGGATTTAATTTTTTAAATACCACAGATTTTACAAAGCGCGGCAGTAGAATAAAAAACTGGAGTTTCTTTTCATACAAACTTATTTATTTGGATTTTTTTATATTTCAAATTATTGATACATTCAAAGAGTAATTTGCACTCGACATCCGAGTGCAAAAGGTTAAAAATACTAAGGCAAATCTCAATGTGTCAAGAGTGGAAAGATCTCCGAGGTGTACTGCTAGGGGCTATGTGTTTAGTCTGCTAGACATTTGTGGGGAGAAAATGACCAGACAACTGATACTCTAACCAGGGGAGAGGAGCAAGTCCCCCCAAGCACAGGGTGGGAGAGTGGGATACCGTGGCTGTCTGCTCTGAGCCGTGTAATGTGCAAGGCACTTCACACAAGCCTCACAGCAGCCAGGGGCCAATCTCATTCCTCCCTTCAGACATCTGAGAAAACTGAGGCTCAGAGGCAGAGAAACTTACTGGCAAGTGGCACTGCTAGTAAGTGATAAAGATCTGACTTCAAAGACTGGCTTTTCCACGACATCACCTGACTTGTCCTAAAAGTTGTTTATGTGAATGTCTGGGAGGCCCTGTAACCACAGATGGGGACACTACACCCCACACCTGGAGCCTCCGGGCTTCCTCCAGGAGGACACCCACAGTGCTCTTCACCCTACTCTTCTAAGGCACGCGTGGACAATCAAAGACACCCTGATCCACACAGAGCTAAGGTCAATGCACAAGCCTTTACAAAAGGGTTTCACAAGCCTCCAGGGACGAAACCTCTGCTCTTCCCACTTGGTCCTGTGAACCTCTTCAGTTACCAGGCTACAGTAAGTCAGTGATTCAACTGAAGGATTCTGCTTACTTCAAGAAGCTTACCATCAAGTGGGGTTCGATCCATTAGGGAGGTTTGGGGCAAGATTACCCATTTGAGATAAACTATCACCAACAATATAAGAAATAAGGCCACGGTCATTTTCAAACCCAAGTCTGACACCAAAGCCCACACCTTAACCACCATCAATTGGCTGTACCTCTCACTGCCAGATGTGATTTGCTACTGGCTCTGGGTTAGAAACAGCGAACCATCAAAACCAAGCTAAACAATGACATCTGAAAAGAGCCTTCCCACCTGAAGGTTTTGGATCCCACTCTCTGCTCTCCAGAAGTTTACAGTGAAATCATGAAAGTGGTACCAGCTGACAACATGCAAGAGCTACGAGACCTCCTCCGTGACCAAACTTGAGTCAAGCTCCTCTAAGCCCTCTTCCCAACTAAGCCTTGGCCTGCGGAGCCGTTTTAGCAAAAACCCTGTGAGAATCTCCCCTTTGATAACTAATCAAGTTCCTCTTAGCAATTTTCCTCCACTGACCCTCTTACCCTTATGTCCCAGCTGTCCTCTCTGTCTTCAGAGTTAAGCTCAGTTCTATACCAGAGTCTCTCTCCCCTAATGAAACAGCTGAAATATAGTAAAAACCCGTCTTGCAAGTGTCCGATGCAATATCTCTTTAACACAGGACTTATAACTACTAACTCAGGGGAGATCTGAGGGCCTCTCTGGTCCTTTATTATCCATCTGTGAAATGAGATGGTAGAACTGAATTAGGAAGAGACTGTTCAGTTCTCAGATCCTTTTATTTCCTGTTTAAAGACTTGGGTTAAAATTCAACTAGATCTCATCTGAACTCTCAAATTAAAAAAGTATTTTGGGAAAAAAAAAGTATTTTGTTCAGGTTAATAATTTATTTTCCCTATAGGGAAAATTTCTGATTCAGTGGCAAATTAGATTCTATATCAGAGCATGTCCTTCTAGGGTATCAATATCTAAAACTTCTACTGGAATTTTTCTTACAATTCTAAAAACTTTGGATAACAACAATGCAAATGATTCTTGTCCAAAGACATTCAAATTAATTCTATCAAGTAGAGGATGGACTGACTTCTCCCACTGTAGAAATAAGCCAGTTTTGCCTCCATCTGCACAATCATTTCACTATTTTCTGACCTACAAGTTTCCTCATGAATGAGTTAAATATAATCTTTAACTCACTTGCTCATTCTTATATTTCTATGGAGTGATGGACTTTACCTTTCTTTTTTATAAACTATATTTTAACATTACAAAGGTATAAGCAACTAATCGTACATCAAAATAGTAAAATATTCATTTTTTTTAATGCTCACCTAAGGATATGTTTGTATTGATTTGAAAGAGAGAGGAAGGGAGAGGGAGAGAGAGAAACATGGATATGAGAGCGAAAACACTGATCCGTTGCCTCCCATACCAGCCCGCAAGGGACTGAACTCACAACCTAGGCATGTGCCCTGCCCAGATATTGAACCTGCAACCTTTTGATGTACGGGAAGACACTCTGACCAACCGAACCACCCAAACAGAGCAAAATTCTTTTTTAAATCTACTAATGGTAAGAAAAATTTAGAAATCTAGCAAAGTAAGATTGGCCAATGGTTAATGGTTTTTCTAAATTTTTATTTTCTCTGCTTATTTAACACTTGAATTTCCATTTTTGAAACCTGGTATCATTGTAGTTTATAGTCTTTTCCCGAAATGACTTTTATAGCTACATATTAATTAAGTTAAAATTTGTTCTAATTTATGTTGCAAGAAATTGAAGGGTAGATATTGAACCTCAGAAATATCTTACCTAATAATAGACAAACATGTAAATTGACCGTACCTCCACTGCACTGCCAGCCAATCAGGAGTGATATGCAAATTAATCCAACAAAGATGGCAGTTAATTTGCATACTCAGCCACAGAGTGGCTGGGCAGGACACAGGCATTCTGCCCCACCCCTGGTCTCTCAGGGCCTCTGGAAGCGTGGGAAGGAGGGGCCGGAGCAGAAAGAGGCGGCTCCAGGGCCTGAGCGGAAAGGAGCTGGGCCAGAGTGGAAAGGCGGTGCTGGCAGCCAGGAAAAGGAAAGCCCATTCTAGTACGAATCTTCGTGCATCGGGCATCTACTACAAAATATAACATAAAACATCTTATTACCGTATTTTCCAGCGTATAAGACGACTGGGCGTATAAGATTTCCCTGGGTTAAAAAGTAGTCTTATACGCCGGAAAATACGGTAGATTGTTGAAAGAGAAATCTACCCTTCCCCCAAAAAAGAGCTTACCAAATACCGTATTTTCCGGAGTATACGACTACTTTTTAACCCAGGAAAATCTTATTCACCCAGTCATCTTATACGCCGGAAAAAAACAGTACCTATCAAAGGCCATCAACAGCTAATATTTTAAAAATCTGTAAGTCTCTTTCCCCATAAAACAAACAAAACGTTAAAGATGAAATTTTCCCCATGTGCTGTCCCATTCTCCCCACACCACAAAGTAACCACTATAGGAAGCTAGCATTTCTTTCCAATCAATATATTATTATACTTTTAGAAAACATATATATCCACTTTATAAACAGTCCCCTACTAACAGACATTTAGTCTATTTTGATTTTTTTTTACCATTATAAATGATGTTCCAATAAACACCCTAATACTCTTCTTATACACAAATGTCTGTTTCTCTAGGCTACTCTCTGTAAGTAGAAACACTGACTCTTAAGATATACCCATTTTGCTAGTAGCTACAGTGTTTTTTTTGTGTGTTTTTTTTTAATATATTTTATTGATTTTTTTTTTACAGAGAGGAAGGGAGAGAGATAGAGAGTTAGAAACATCAACCAGCCGCCTCCTGCACGCCCCCCACTGGGGATGTGCCCGCAACCAAGGTACGTGCCCTTGACCGGAATCGAACCTGAGACCTTTCAGTCCGCAGGCCGACGCTCTATCCACTGAGCCAAACCGGTCTCGGCTACCTACAGAGTTTGAAGGTACACTTCCACTCGTAGTGAATCCTTCCTTCAAATACCTAACATCTCTTGATAGCATCAAACTTTATCATTTTTTAAATGCTTTTTATTTTATAGTAATGCTGGTAAATACTAGGTTTGCTTCTAGCCTCCCTTCTGGCCTATCCATTTTGTACCATCCAGGGCAGCACCTGCAAGTGCAGGATGGAACAATGACCTCCCCACCTTCCAAAGACAGGCTTTTCACAGCACCGACTGGTAACTGCCTGGGGAATGGAGTGAACCCATGGGTCAGTCTTCGTCCGAGTCCCGGGGACCCATGTACTCGCAGACAGCATCCTAGTGAAGCCCCACCAGCTGGTTCTCTCTCCGCAGGTGAACCACGGCCTGGCTCTGCTCTCTGTCCCAGCGCAGCAGGTGGCCCACCCTCCCAGCCTGGGGCCCCAGCACCACCATCACTCGGCGGCCCTGGACCTTGGGGACAAGGGTCTCCAGCATGTCTTCCCTGACGCCTTCCAGGACCTGGCCTTCATCTGTCTGACACATACAAGTATCTGGACTGAAAACGTCTTCAATGGTCATCTTGGTGTTATATTTGTGCAGTTTGTCCACGAACCGCACACGCAGGTCCCTGTGCAACCAGTGCTGCCTCCTGGAGGCTGCTTTCTCCCTCTTGGATGTAAGCTCCTCTTGTCGGCACGGAAGGTGTTTCCTCTTCCTCTCTTCTGCTCCCCGCTGGGTGGGGAGGTCTTCATCCTGGAAGGTCTCCCAGGACAAGGCTGTTCCCCCTGGAGAAGCCTTGCTCACCTGGCTGAGATCCAAGGAGTTCTTATCAAATTCCTGCTGGGAAACAGTCCTTAAAAAGTACTCATTCAGCCATAGCCGGTTTGGCTCAGTGGATAGAGCGTCGGCCTGTGGACTAAAGGGTCCCGGGTTTGATTCCGGTCAAGGGCATGTACCTTGGTTGTGGGCACATCCCCAGTAGGAGGGTGTGCAGGAGGCAGCTGATCGATGTTTCTCTCTCATCGATGTTTCTGGCTCTCTATCCCTCTCCCTTCCTCTCTGTAAAAAATCAATAAAATATATATATATAAAAGTACTCATTCACAGTGACCAGGCAGTTCCCCATGACCAAACAAACAACGGCCCGAACATTGTCAGGATCGAGGCCTTCCACCTTACCATGGAGGCCTCGGTGAGGGCCAGAAAGAACCACCACAGCTCCTCTGGGGGCCAGTCCTTGAGGCTGGTCTTCCTTATCCTTCCCGTGTTCCGCATCTGGCCTCAGCAGGCGGAGGGGGCTGGTGAGGGCCAGGGCCTGGAGCTCCATCTGGTTGGTGCCTCGTCCTAACCCTTTAGGCCTCAGTGTGTTGACACGGAGCTTCACCGCTTCACTGAAGGTGCGGCCGATGCCCTGGCCAGGCTTCCAGCCCATGCCCTGCAACATGGCCAGCCCACCGGCCTCCACAGGGACGGCCTCATAATCTGCCTCTCTGGGTGCTGTCTTGGCCCAGGGTTTCCTGTCTGCCCCTTCCTCATTGGGTATGCATCTGTTCGGGATCATGGAGATGGGGAGTGCGGGGTCAACACCCTCATGCTCTTTCTCATCCAGAGACTTCTTGGATTCCTCAGTGAGCTCCTTCACAGCCTGGGACAGCACCCCATCCACCATGGCCTCAGCAGATGGGCCGGGAGCCTGGGTTGGTGGCAGCCTTCCAGGGCCATTGTGAATCAAAGGGATGACGAGTTCCTTGGGGGCTTCTGAGGGATTGACACTCTGCCGTTTCCTTCCTTCCACAATCTTCAAGAAACCCTTCTCTTTGGGAGCCGCACCCCGGCCATCTCCCGGGTCTGCCAGCCGTCTCTGGGCAGCCGTGCGAATGAAGCTGAACGAAACTGGGGCAGGGGAGGGTCCTGCCTGCCAAAAAGCACCCTCTTCAGCGTCTCCCATCATGCTCCTCTTCAAACTTTATTATTTCTAATCCGATGAATATAAAGTGATCTAAGCATGGGTTTAATTTGCATTTACTGGGTTACAAGAGTCCAATATGTTTAATCATTCTGATTTCAACACCTTTGATACATGTGACAATTTCCCCACCATAAATTGGGATTCGATTACCATCTACAAAGCAACATCTGCAGTTTTAAAAAATGCTGGACATTTTCCTTAACTGATAGTCATAGGTTGGAAAATTCAAGGAACAGAGTCCTTCCTCTTCAATGTATTCTTACTGAACAATACTGGGCATGGTGTATTCCATCTCCATAGCAATTCACAACTCCTCTCCCCTCCCTTCCCACTGCCACTCTTTAAACCCTCAGCAATTCTCCTGGGAATTACTGCCATGAGCTCCCTAGGGTGGTTGCTCACTGTCCATTGCTTTCCTACACTACAGGGTATCTAAGGCACGCATCTAGTGAATTCAGCTTTCAGGACAAAACCCAAATCTCTTAGGGCAGCACAGGAGGCCCTGCTAAATGTACTTCTCTCTTCTCAGGGCTCAAGAAACCCACCGCCCACATGAAACCCCTTGTTCCATCAGCTCCAGTATTCCACCTCCCAAATCAGCGCTCTTCCCACGCCTTCCCCATGCTGTTTGCCAGGTGAAAGTCTCCTCCATCCCACCAGCTCCTGCCCATTCCTCAGACTCCACTCAAGCAGCCCTTCTCAGCAAAGTTCGACCGCTTCCCATAGGGTTAATGCTGCCCCCGTAACACTGGAATGGTTCCCATTTACTGAATAATCCCAGCTCGAAAAGCTTAGTGAGGCTTAATACATGTTTGCTCACGAATGCACCTTACAGTAAGGAAAGCTGGGCTCCTCCACTCACTACGTACCACAGGGAAAGTCTCAAATCTGGGGCATTTCTTTCCACCCATAAAGAGAAATATCTGACACCAAGTTCCTTCTTCCAGCCCCCAGATTCTTCAATTCTCACCAAGGAACCGCGTAGGAGGTATAACCTCAGTTCTGTTAGGGGACCAGGTCCAGCTAACTTTCCTTTCCGTGGTTGATGTGAATCTCCCTGCAGTCCCCACCAGGTCAGGCCTCAGAGATCGAGAGCTTCCCGGACTCCTCAGAAGGGATGTTTCTATAAGCTCTGGGCACGTCTGTTGTCCTCGACACCCTTCCCCTTAGGCTACAGAGAACTGGCTGGGGAAGGGTGCAATCCTCCACCTTAAAAGCACCAACAGCGTGAAGTGTCCCTGGATTGTAGAGGTTGGAACCGAGACCTGCCCAGACCCTACAGCCCCAGACCCCGCCCAGCCTTCGCGGAACCTCAGCAAATGCGCTCTCCTCTTTCCGAGCAGGTCCCTCCCGGCTCTTGGAGGTGACGCCTGGGCTTCCAGGCAGAGCACGCGCAAAAGACAGCCCACCACGCCCACCCCCCCCACCCCCACCCCCACAGGATGGCGGGCTCAGAGCTCGCGGGGTTTTCCCCAGGGATTCGTCCTTTCCAGAAATTCTCCTTCGCAGAGTGAGAAACGATTACTCTGAAAGGGCCGGGGGAAAAGGGGGCTGAGAATTCCAGCCGTGAGGCCAGGAGCCTCGGCAGACGCGCGGCCCTGGCCCCGGAAGTTACCTGCGGCGGCAGACCGCAGCGGCGATGGCGGTAGCAACAGCAGGACCGTGGGAACCTCTCGCAGTGCGCAGTCTCAGACGAGCAACCTCCTGCTGTTCGCCTTGCAGTGATTGCAGTGCTGTGACCTCCGTATCGCTTTTAAGGGCCGGCTGCGCCACGCTGATAGGTGAAACTTCGGGGCGGGGCTTCAGGGAAAGCCAATGGGAGGTGGGGACAAGGCCGGTGAGCTAGGGTGACGGGACTACAAGTCCCAGCATGCACCGGGCTTAAGTACCCAGAGGCCCAGGAGATAGTGGAGCTGAGTGCCAGTTAAGCTAGGATTTAAAGTCCAGGGGTTTGGGGGAACCAGAGGCTTAGTGATTCCAGAAATGTCCTTCAAAGGATCCAAACTAGCACGCAGAGCATTTTAACCCGTTCCTCTTCTCTTCCCACAAAGGAAAGATGCTCTGGCTCAACATTAATGCTTTGTTTTCTTTCACTATAGTGCCCTTGTCCCAACCCGCTTCCTGTAAAAACCTCCCATTTTGTACAACTCCTCAGAGAGCCCTTCTAGTTGCTGGATGGGATGTTTCTCCATTCATGAATTGCTTTAAAAAGCCTACTAGATCTTTACATCTAATCTACTATACTTCAATTGCAGTACTTGTTTAAAAACAAGTCCAGTTTTCTTGTGGTGAAGACAATTGACTAAGGACCCTCAGGGCTTAGGCTAATATCCAACACTTACCGTGCACTCAGTCAATAGCTGACACTTGGCTGGAGCCTGTTCTTAGTTGTTTCTTTTCATGTACTAATTCATTTGATCTCTACAACAATCCTAAAGTGACAAGCTAGTATTCCAGGACAAGCGAAAGAGGGAAATAGACAGTTAAAGATCAGTTTGCAGCTATCTAGTAAATCCTATCTTCCCTAAACCAAGGACGCTTAAAGAGTAAATGGTTTGGCCATGTCGGGTAGGCTCAGTTCGTTGGAATATCTTCCGGTGCACCCGGAAGGTTCCATTCCTGGTTAGGGTACATACCCAGGTTGCAGGTGGGATCCCCAGTCGGGGGTGTGTAAGGGAGGTAACCGAGCAATGTTTGTCTCTCACATTGACGTTTCTCTCTCTCTCTCTCTCTCTCTCTCTCTCTCTCTCTCTCTCTCTCTCTCTCTCAAATCAATACAAACATATCCTCAGGTGAAAATTAAAAAAAAAGAGTAAATGATTTGCACTTCTCCCTAACCAGAGGATAAATAGCTTAAATCGCCCTACTCAGGGAGACAGATAGCAGAAATCCAATTAATGCCATTTGCCAGCCATGCCCAAGGACAGAGGAACTTAAGAGAATAAATCTCATTGTGGTATATCAGCATAAAGCTGACATATTCTATTGAGATCCTCCCCTAAGACCTACCCTAAATGCCTAGCCTTTGAAACCCCTTAAAATGAAGGTTTCAGGGTATGCTCTCCCTGGAGCATGCCCGAACCTTCCCCCACCCCCTCTCCTTCCCCAAAGGCATGCATCTCCTAAACTCTAAGGGACCCCATGAGGCTTGCAACCAGGACAGCAATAGGCAACTTGCAGTTCATCACACGAAAACTCCCTGGACCTGTCGCAAAGGCTCTCAGAGGGAAGGCAGGGAAGGGTGTGCAGGTGGGAAGAGATCAACCAATGAACGTGTATACATATATGCATAACCCATGGACACAGACAATAGGGTGGGGAAGGCCTGAGGTCAGAGGCGGGAGCCGGCCGGGAGAAGTCAATGGGGGTAAAAGGGAGATATATATAATACTTTCAACAATAAAGATTAAAAATAAAATATTATTTTATATTTCTAAAAATTAGACAGCAACAGTACTTGGGGAAAGTGTGAAAAAAATAGGTACGGTTTCTCAACCTCAGCAATCCTGACATTTGGTCCTGGTAATTCTTGTTGTGCGTGAAAGGATGTCTCCACAGTGTGGACGAAAGGGGCCACATGCTGACCTGACGAGCTCAGGGGAGGCCTGCATGGCGGGCTTGCAAACTCAGAGACCTAAAGCAACCACAAAGGATGGTCTGAAATTAAACTTTAACTAAAAGCAGTGATGGTGGGCAGTTACATCCTAGGCTGGTATCTTCACTGACAAGGTCAACCTTTCCCTTAACTGAGCCTATGTCTTTTTGCATCTATGATAGCTTACCCTTGAAGTGTCTGGGTAACTTGTAACTTCCCTTTTTCTGGACCCCTTGGAGCACAACCTAATGGGCCTGGGCTCCAGGACAGATACCACAAATTCCTTCATTGTTATGTTAATTGTTCCTGCACCCACCTAAGTGTGTGTCTATCATTTTACTTTTTATCCAATCCCAGGGGTTTTCCTGCATTGCTTTCTCCCGCCTCTCTAGTCTATCACCAATGGATTTCATGTAACCCACCTACGTCCCTTTCCTTTTTTTTTTTTTTAATGATTATATTTGCATTACCAAATACATAAACATGTATTTTATTTTATTATTTATTTATTTTTTTATTTTTAAAATATATTTTATTAATTTCTACAGAGAGGAAGGGAGAGGGAGAGCGAGTTAGAAACATCGATGAGAGAGATACATCGACCAGCTGCCTCCTGCACACCCCCCACCGGGGATGCGCCCGCAACCAATGTACATGCCCTTGACCGGAATCGAACCTGGGACCCCTCAGTCCGCAGACCGATGCTCCATCCACTGAGCCAAACCGGCTTCGGCCATCCCTTTCCTTTGATTGCAATGTATAAATACAGATGTAACCCGCCATTCTCCGGAGCATTATCTCAATTCATTGAGGTTCTGCTTCCTGGCATATGTTGACAGTTTGGCTCAAATAAACTCACAAAAATTCTTTACAGGTTTCAGTGGGTCTTTTTCCTTAACAACAGATTGATCGGCACCTGGGCAGGAGTCATTAGTCATCAAAGCTGGTCCTGATGTTAACCTGGCCTTGTTGCTTTTCTGGGCCTGGAGCTGAAACACAACTCAGGCCTAGATACTATCTCTAGGGCTTACAGTGCTTAAGGGAGTGGTTGTGCAAGGGCTTATATGGGGGTCCTATGAGGCTATTCTCTGGCCCCCTTATTGCTCCCTTAAGGAGGTATAATTCACATGAATAATGATATGCTATCGGATGAAAGGTCAGGGGAGGGTCCGAGCCTCATGACAAGTGATATAAAAGGTCAGGGGTCTGAACCGCATGATCACCCATATGCTAGGGGAAGAAAGGTCACCCTGGGGGTGAGGTCCCACCCTACAGTTTCCCACTGCTAGGCACCCAGGGCCTTTTGCCCTGGTGACCTTCTGTACCTGGCCTATCATTCAGGCTCTGCTTATGCCTGTCTGTCTGCCTACTACAACTTCACCTCTCTATGCTTCATAGTGCTACCAAAAAGGGGGCCTGGCCACTGAGTTTCATTGAAAGGTTGATGGAACTTGGGGACTCAACAAAGGCTGAGTCACATATGTTATCGCCTGCTGGAATGGCTGAAAGGCATTCCCCCAAACCTGAAAAGGATGCATTAAATTGATTGTTTGCTGCCAGAAAGCTCAGGGCATCTTAATCTACATGTTATTGCCTCCTGTTGGCCAAACACCTGAACAGCCATAGGCCATTCCCCAATCTAACAATGGACTCTGTAGACTAACCCTGGCCTTTGAAGTGTATATCTCCACCTTGCCTTAGGACAAATTGTGTTAATAAAAAGCAAGGGGTCCTGAGACAAGGAGAACTTGGTCTTCTTCAGCCAAGCTCCTCTGCACCCCCATATGCCTTTCAAAATGATGTTTCATCTCTGGACTCTTTATTAATTTACGCACAGCCCCTTCTACAAATTCCCAAACCCTTCTAGATGCCGGAATAAGACCCACCAGCATTACTTGATCAGAAACTTCAAGGCTGGTTAATTCAAATTATGTTTTTGGAAGAAGTTTAAACTCCAGTTAGATCGGGTATTAAGTCTATGCTTGGTATCCTGGGCTTTTAACCTGAGTGCCACTCATTTGGGCCTGTGTTTTTCTCTCGTGTGTGTGTATGTGTGTGTGTGTGTGTGTGTGTGTTGTGTGTGTGTGTTTCTCTTAAGACTTAGAACAGTGGTTCTCAACCTTTTTAATGCTGCGACTCTTTAATACAGTTCCTCATGTTGTGGTGACCCCCAACCATAAAATTATTTTCATTGCTACTTCATAACTGTAATTTTGCTACTGTTAGGTGACCCTGCTAGTGATTCTCAACTTAAGACCATCGGGAAACACAGATATTTACAATACGATTCATTAACAGTAGCAAAATGACAGTTATGAAGTAGCAATGAAAATAATTTTATGGTTGGGGGTCACCACAACATGAGGAACTGTATTAAAGGGTCGCAGCATTAAAAAGGTTGAGAACCACTGACTTAGAAGCTTACATGTATAGAGAAATATGCACAAATTACAAATGTGCAAGCTGTAGCTCAATAAATTCTCACAGAGAGAACACACCCAGGTTACCATCACCCAGATAAAATAAACAAAACTGGGCCTGGCCACCTGGCCAGCACCCCAGAAGCTTCCGTAGGCCTCCTGCAGATTTTTTTTTTTAATGTCTCATAATAAAATAAATAAATAAATAAAATAAAATGTCTCATAACCTCCCTTCCCCTAGACATTTAATGATGCTGTTCCCTCTGGCCTCCAGCACCTTTGTTTTTATTCTGACCAAGCACTACTTGTTCTTTTTTCTCTTTTTAATTGTTTTTTATTGTAGTAAAATATATCTAACCTGAAATTTGCCATTTTAACCATTTTGATGTGGATAGTTCAAGTGACATTAATTGCATTCACATTCTTGTGCAACCATCACCACTATCTATTTCCCAAACTTTTCATGATGGCTTCCAGCTCAAAAAGCATTCCATTCTTCCCAGAATAAAATCCTACCCAGCTTATGGCACCTGACTCCTGCCCATGCCCATCCCCATCACCTCATTTCCTGCCACATGACTCACTCCACTCCAGCCAACGGCATCCTGGCCTTGGCACGTGCAGTTTCCTCTTCCTGGAATGCCCTCTCCTTTCCAGTCATGCAGCTGGATCCTGGCCACAGGACTCTCCTCCTCAGAGAACACAGGACAGCACCCACCCCCATCACACTCTCGCCTTTCCCTGCTTTACTATCTCACTTTATACACTGTTTGTTCACGATTCCTCAAAGTCACTGTTTTGTTTTTAAATGATCAGGGTGACCTTTCCTCCCTAGAGGTAACATTTAGGCCTCAGTTGTATTTCAGCTCCAGGCTCAGAAAAGCAACAGAACCAGCCACACTGACCTCAGGAACAGCTGCATTGGATAATGACCTCTGCCCTGGTGCCGGCCAATAATCCAGTGAAGACGCTGACCCTGAAAGGACACATCTCAGAAACCGCTGAATATTCTATTAACATCTTCTCCTAGGACCTCAGCGAAAATCTCCACCCTTAAAACCCTTAGGATAGAAGATCCAGTGTGCTCTTCCGGTCCTTTCCCTTCCTCTTCCCTGTCACCTTCCCCCCTCCCACTTCCCTTCCCGCTTCCTCCTTCCCTTACCCTCCTCCCTTCCCTTCTCATCCCCTTCCCAGCCACCAGGCACTTCACCTTCCTCACTTCCAAGCTCCAAGGGTCCTTCCTTTACCTCCATAATTGTTTCCTAAACCCACTTGTTCTCCAAATTACTTCTTCTACCTCTGTGATGTTACAAATAAATGTTCGTTCTCTTACAGTTTGAGGCTTGGCTCTGAATTCTTTCCTAGCCAGAACTCAAGTACCCAGGTCCAGTCTGACCACACTGGTCTGACACCTGGTGCTGTTCCCACCGCCTACAACACATCCATTGTTTTTTATGGCTTCTGAACAATGAACAATGTTTCAAAGTATTTTTAATTGAATTTATTGGGGTTACATTGGTTAATAAAATTATGTAGGTTTAATATATCATCTGTATATTACATTGTGTTCACCACCCCAAGTCATGTCTCTTTAACATTACTCCCCCTCTTACCCTCTTCTGCCTCCCCCATTTCCCTCTGGTAATGACCTTATTGTTGTCTGTCTACGTGGTTTATTTGTTTATTTGTTTTTTGGAGTGCTGTTTTGTGTGTGTAGTTTTTTTTTTTTTTTTCCTTAATCCTTTCACCTTTTTCACCAGCCACTTATCACCTTCCCTCTGGCAGCTGTGAGTCTGTTTCTGTTTTATTTGTTCATTTATATCGTTCTATAGATTCCACATATAAGTGAAGTCATATGGTATTGTCTTTCTCTGACTGGCTTATTTCCCTTAGCATAATGCTCTCCAGGTCCATCCATGCTGTCAAAAAAGGTAAGATTTCCTTCTTTTTTACAGCGGAGTAGTATTCCATTGTGTAGATATACCATAGCTGCTTTATCCACTCATCTACTGATGGGCACTTGGGCTGCCGACAAATCTTGACTATTGTAAGTAAGGCTGCAATGAACATAAGGGTGCATATATTCTTCCGAATTAGTGTTTCAGATTTCTTCGGGTAAATTAAAAATGAAGTGGATTTGCTGGGTCATAAGGCAGTTCCATTTTTAATTTGTTGAGGTAACTCCATACTGCTTTCCACAGTGGCTGCACCAGTCTGCATTCCCACCAGCAGTGCACAGGGTTCCCTTTTCTCCACATCCTCACCAGCACTTGTTGTTTGTTGATTTATTGATGATAGCCATTCTGACAGGTGTGAGATTATATCTCATTGTGGTTTTAATTTGTATTTCTCTGGTGATTAGTGATGTTGAGTATCTTTTCATAGGTCAACTGTCCATAGGTCAATTGGCTATATATCCTCTTTGAGAGACAGAGAGAGAGAGAAACATCAATTTGTGGTTCCATTTATCTATGCATTCATTGGTGGATTCTTTTTTTAAAATATATATATATATTTTTTCATTTATTTCAGAGAGGGAGAGAGATAGAAACATCAATGATGAGAGAGAATCATTGATCGGCTGTCTCCTGCACGTCCCACACTGGGGATTGAGCCCGCAACTTTGGTGTGTTGGGATGATGCTCTAACCAACTGAGCTACCTATCCAAGGCTATTTACATATGTGTGTGTGTGTGTGTGTGTGTGTGTGTGTGTGTGTGTGTGTAAATATATACACACATATTTTTAAAATTTTTTATTGATTTCAGAGAGGAAGGGAGAGGAAGAGAGAGATAGAAACATCAATGATGAGAATCATTGATTGCCTGCCTCCTGCATGCCCCCTACTGGGGATTAAGCCTGCAACCTGGGCATGTGCCCTGACAGGGAATCGAACTATGACCTCCGGGTTCATAGGTCAACACTCAACCACTGAGCCATTGTGGCCAGGCTACTTATTTTTATTTACTTTTTTTTAATAGACTATATATTTTTAAAAATATATTTTATTAATTTTTTACAGAGAGGAAGGGAGAGGGATAGAGAGTTAGAAACATCGATGAGAGAGAAACATCGATCAGTTGCCTCCAGCACACCCTCTACTGAGGATGTGCCTGCAACCAAGGTACATGCCCTTGACCAGAATCAAACCCAGGACCTTTCAGTCCGCAGGCCGACACTCTATCCACTGAGCCAAACCGGTTTCGGCGTTATTCTACATCTTTACCAGCATCTGGCGTCATAAGTGTTTGGGATTTTGACCATTCTAATAGGTGTATAGTGGTCTCGTTGTTTTAATTTGCCATTACCTAATGGCATACGATGTTGGATATCTTCTTATATGCTTACTTGCCATCTCTGTATCTTCTTGAATGAGGTGTCTGTTCAGGTCTTTTGCCCATTTAAAAGAAATTAATCCTCACCTGAGGATATGTTTTTATTGATTTTAGAGAGAGAGGAAGAGAGAGGGAGAGAGAGAGAGAGAGAGAGAGAGAGAGAGAAACACATCGATGTGAATTGATGTGAGAGAGAAACATTGATCGGTTGCCTCCCCTATGCTCCTGGGCTGGGGATCAAACCCACAACGTATGTATGTGCCCTGTACTTTATTATTTTTTAGTTTTAAGGATTCTCTGTATATTTTGGATACTAATTTTTTATCAGATCTGTCTTTTGCAAATATTTTTTCCCAGTCTGTGGCATGTCTTCTCATTCTCTCGATTTATTTATATTTTTAAAAAGTGTTTTACTGCCCTGGCTGGTGTGGCTCAGTGATTAGAGTGTTGCCTCACAGACCAAAGGGTTGCAGGTTTGATTCCTGGTCAAGGGCATATACCTTGGTTGCAGGTTCGATCCCCAGCCCCAGTTGGGGTGCATGGAGAATTCAACCAATTGATGTGTCTCTCTCACATCGATGTTTCTCTCTCTCTCCCTCTCTCTCTCTCTCTCTCTCTCTCTCTCTCTCTCTCTCTCTTGCCCTCACTTCCACTCTCTGTAAAAATCAATGGGAAAAAATATCCTCAGGTGAGGATTAACAACAACAACAAAAAGTAAAAGCCCTCTAAAAAAAAAAAAAGTGTTTTACTCAACATGGATGAATCTTGAAAACATTATGATAAGTGAAAGGAGTTATTACAAAGGTCATATTTCTTATCATTCCATTTACGTGAAATGTCCATTAGGAAAATTCATAAGAAAGTGGATTAGTGGTTGCCAGAGACTGAGACAGAATGACTGCTAACAGATACAGAGTTTCTTTCTTTCTTTCTTTTTTTTTTTTTTTTGGGGGGGGGGGGGGGCGGCAAGGGGTGGTGGTGGTGATGAAAATATCCTAAAATTACATAGTAGTGATGGGTGCACAACTATGAATATACTAAAAACCACGCAACTGTACACTTCAAAACAGTGAATTTTATGTTATATTAATTATATTTCAATAAAGTTATTTTTGTACTAAAGAGCTAAGAAGTATAAAAATTTAGTTGAATATTTTCTATGGACATTTTAAATCAAAAGTTGGGTTTAGGAGCAGAACATGACTTCCATCCTATCTAATAAAAGAGTAATATGCAATTTGACTGTCACTCCAACACACAAGAAGGCCGCCCCCATGTGGACACAAGATGGCCACCACAAGATGGCTGGCAGGGGAGGGCAGTTGTGGGCGATCAGGCCAGCAGGGGAGGGCAGTTGGGAGGGACCAGGCTTGCAAGGGAGGACAGTTGGAGGCGATCAGGCCTGCAGGGGAGGGCAGTTAGGGGTGACCGAGCTGGCAGAGGAGGGCAGTTGAGGGCAACCAGGCCTGTAGGGGAGGACAGTTGGGGGGGACCCAGGCCTGCAGGGGAGGGCACTTGGTGGGGACCAGGCCTGCAGGGGAAGGAAGTTGGGGGAGAGGGTCCAGGCCTGCAGGGGAGGGCAGTTGGGGTGACCAGGCCTGCAGGGGAGGACAGTTAGGGGCGACCAGGCTGGCAAGGGAGGGCAGTTAGGGGTGACCAGGCCAGCAGGGGAGGGCAATTGGGGGCAACCAGGTCTGCAGGGGAGGGCAGTTAGGGGTGACCAGGTCAGTAGGTGAGGGCAGTTAGAGGCAATCGGGCCAGCAGGGGAGCAGTTAGGCGTCGATCAAGCTGGCAGGGGAGTGGTTAGGGGGTGATCAGGCTGGCAGGCAGAAGCGGCTAGGGGCAATCAGGAAGGCAGGCAGGCGAGCGGTTGGGAGCCAGCAATACTGTATTGTGAGAGGGATGTCCCAGATTGGAGAGGGTGCAGGCTGGGCTGAGGGACAAACACACACCCCATGCACAAATTTCGTCCACCGGGCCTCTAGTATTTAGATAACTTCATTATCATTCTCCCTTTTAACTCAAAAGCTGCCTTCAGTTGCTTCTGGATCAAGACTGGGTGTAAATAAGTAAAGACAGGCATCCCTAATTAATCTTTGCATTCCCCAAGTTCCTTGACCCTTGGGGGACAAGGCATTTTAACATGGTGTATCTCCAGCAACAAGAGTGAAACCGAGGCCCTAGCCAGTTTGGCTCAGTGGATAGAGTGTTGGCCTATAGACTGAAGGGTCCATGGTTTGATTTCAGCCAAGGGCATATGCTTGATCCCCCGTGTAGGGTGTGCAGGAGGCAGCCAATCAATGATTCTCTCTCATCATTGATGTTTCTATCTCTCTCTCCCTCTCCCTTCCCCTCTGAAATCAATAAAGATTTTTTTTTTTTTTAAAAAAAGAGTGAAACTGAGAATGCGACGTTGGAGTCCAGCCCCAGGGTTACAAATCACATGTCCTGTTGCTGCGTCTTAGGGAAGAACCCTTAGTTACCAACACAGTCAACATCTTTTCCTTTAGGCCAGTAAGCACTTCTTAGTCACTTGACAGATACACTTCATAGCCTTTGACTGTCATGTGAAGGTGTGGGCGGGTCAAAATCAGTGACTTACCCAGATTAACTCAGCTCAGTGGAACCAAGCATTTCCCTAGAACTGTGTTGGGAGTGAAGCTTCTTAACATTTTTAAAAATATATATATATTTTTTTATTTCAGAGAAGGGGAGAGGGAGAGAGAGGGAGAGAGCATCAAAGTTGAGAGAGAATCTTTGATTGGCTGCTTCCTGCATGGCCCCAACTTGGGATGAGTCCACAGCAGTTTGTTAGGTACATTTAGATTTCAAAGGACCAGGCCATTCATATGCAAAAGCCTCTGAGCACAGCTTGGATGGGGTGGAGTCTCAGGGCAGAGCAAACAGCAATGGCTTCCTGTCAGCCCTGCCCTAAGAGGCCCCTGGGTCTCAGTGTCCCTTGGTAGTCCCTGCAAGCATCTCTGAGAGAAAGCCGCCCTCAAGTTCCGCCTGCTGCCAGATAGTCAACCACTGAGTCATGCAGGCCAGGCAAAGCCTCTTAACATTTTGACCTGCCCAGAATGTCATACCTTAGTGTGCACAGATAGGTAGATAAAGAGTTCTTACTAGTAGATGCCTGGAATCAAAAGGCACCTTGGAGGCAGCAGTGAGAATGGAAACAGAATGAACTATCCAGATCCTCCACCTTTTCTCATCTTGAAAACGAGAGGGTTGAACTCATTGATCCCTAAGACCTCTTCCCAGTTGAACAAATCAGCTGGTCTATGGCTTCCCAAACTCTTGGACTTCACAGATCAGTACAGTTTTCACAAATTTTCAAGAACTGGCACAGGATGTTTGCTTTTTACTCACCAGAGAAGAATGATTTATTATTTTTTAAAATTAAAAAAAAATCTTTATTGTTCAGATTATTACAGTTGTTCCTCTTTTTTCCCCCCATAGCTCCCCTCTACCCAGTTCCCACCACCCCCCATGCCCTTACCCCTCCCCCACCCCGCAACTGTCCTCATCCATAGGTGTATGATTTTTGTCCAGTCTCTTCCCACACCCCACATACCCCTTTCCCCTCAAGGATTATCAGTCCACTCACTTTCTATACCCCTGATTCTATTATATTCACCAGATTATTCTGTTCATCAGAGTAATCTTGGTTGTAGGTTCTTTCTATTCATCACTTTGAATATTTCTTGCCACTCCCTTCTGGCCTGCATAGTTACTGTTGCGAAATCAGCTGACAATCATATGGGTGCTCCCTTGTAGGTAACTAGCTGTTTTTCTCTTGCTGCTTTTAATATTCTCTCTTTGTCTTTTGCTCTTGGCATTTTAATTATGATGTGTCTTGGTGTGGTCCTCTTTGGATTCCTTTTGTTTGGGGTTCTCTGCGCTTCCTGGACTTGTAAGTCTATTTCTTTCACCAGGTGGGGAAAGTTTTCTGTCATTATTTCTTCAAATAGGTTTTCAGTATCTTGCTCTCTTTTCTTCTGGCACCCCCATAATTCAGATGTTGGTACGCTTGAAGTTGTCCAGAGGCTCCTTACACTATCTTCAACTTTTTGGATTCCTTTTTATTTTTGCTTTTGCAGTTGGGTGTTTTTTGCTTCTTTGTATTTCAAATCTTTGACTTGATTCTTGGGATCCTCTAGTCTGCTGTTGGATCTCTGTATATTATTTTTTATTTCAGTCAGTGTATGCTTGATTTCTAGTTGATCCTTTTTCATATCCTCGAGGGTCTCACTAAATTTATCGGCCTTTTCTAGAAAATTCTTGAAAAACCTTATAACCGTGGTTTTGAACTCTATATCCAGTCATTTGCTTTCCTCCATTTCTTTCATTGTGACCTGTTTCTTTGTCTCCGCATTTTGGCTGCTTCCCTGAGTTGATAGAGTGGCTTTGTGTGCTAGGTGTCCTATAGGGCCCAGTGGCTCGGCCTCCCCAGTTACTTGAGGTGGACACTCTTGGTGCACCCCTTTGTGGGCTGTATGCACAATCTTGTTGTAGTTAAGCCTTGATTGTTGTTGGTATCACTGGGAGGAATTGGCCTTCAGGCCAATTGGCTGTGAGGATCAGCTGTGTCTACAATGGGAGAACTTCTGTGCTGGAGATACTCTTACGAGGCAAGACTTCCTTCAGTGGGGCTTTGGTGCTCACTGAGTCTGCCCCCTGAGTGTATCCCTTATGGATCTGAGGAGTTGTAATCTGGATGGTCCCACTCTGACCCCTGGGTACCCTGCCTCTTGGATCTCCAAGGAGGTGCAAAGTCAGCCACTACCTGAGGCCACCCAGCAGGAGCTACAGAGAGATCTGCAGATTCCTCTTCTTTGTTTGGGTTTTGGAGGTGCCCAGATGAGGCCCAGCTGTGAAGCAATGCAAGCTGCTTGGGGCCTTGGGCCTTCTTTTGGATGTTCTGGGTCTTTCTGACTCAGCTGCAGTTTGTTAGGTAAGTTTAGATTTCAAAGGGCCAGGCCATTCATATGCAAAAGCCTCTGCACTCAGCTTGGATGGGGCAGAGTCTCAGGGCAGAGCAAACAGCAATGGCTTCCCATCAGCTCTGCCCTAGGAGGCCCCCGGGTCTCAGTGTCCCTTGGTAGTCCCTTCAAGCACCTCTGAGAGAAAGCTGCCCTCGAGTTCCGCCCACTGCCAGACAGTTCAGTTTCTCCCCATATGAGTCTGGGTCCCCAGAGTCTCGCCTGGAACTGGAGTTCAGAGCAGTCAGGAGCTTGTGTCTCCCTGCGGATTGAAAAAGCCAGCCGCGTACTCAGTTGCCAGCCCTCTCCATGCATGCACCTCTGTACCTCTGGACTTTATTTCCACAGTTCCTCTGAATCTCAGTGTGCTTTTTCTCTTCCCTTCTAGTTGTAGAATTTTCACTTATCCAGCCTTCCTGTGGTTCTGGATGATGTCCGTTTTGTCTTTTAATTGTAGTTTTGAAGTGGTTGTGTGTGGCAGCAAGTTCAGATGTTTACCTATGTCACCATCTTGGTTTCTCTCAAGAATGATTTTTTTTTTTTAATTACTATTGCTGCCATTTTCTGTTACTTGATTTCCAGAAGAAAAGGACATATTAACTGAAAAAAAAAAATAGTAGTAAGTAACTATTCTCAGAATAAAAGATGGTCCTTGTTAAGGAAAGGGGTAGCAACTTTACTTCAACATAGTGTGAAATGGTTCTTTCTCATTTAAAAAAAACAGCTTTATTGAGATACAATCTATTTAGCATACAATTCATTCATTTGAAGTATACAATTCAATAATTTATAGTAAGTGTACAGAGTTGAGCAACCATTCCCACAATCTAATCTTAGAACATTTCCACCAAACCCAAAAGATCTCTTATACCCACTTGCAATCACTATTGGTTCCCACCCATTCGGTCCAGGCAACCACAAATCTACTTTTCATCTCTATAGATCAGCTTTTCCTGGACATTTCATATATATAATCACGCATCATGGGCCTTTTGTGTCTGGCTTCTTTCATTTAACATATTTTCAAGGTTATCCATGTTGTAGCATGTATCAGTACTTCATTCTTTTTTATGGCTCAGTAATATTTTATTGTTAGAATGTACCACACTTTATTTATTCATTGTTGAAGCAGGTAATCAAGAGCACATGATGACTATCAGTTGACCCTCAAGCTGCACCTGGGCAATTGAAGCTTCCTCACCCTCTCCCTGTCCTTAAGACCAGATTTCCCCTGGAGCTCAAGCTAAAGATTTCAAGAAAGTCCCCTACCTAGAGAACTATCTTCAAGAAAAGGGCTTTGCCCAAGTGCCTACTGAGGAAAACCCTGGCGCTCCAACAAAATGCTCTTGAAGGATCTGGTTCCCTCCATCAGATTTTGCTCAGTAACCACTGCTTAGTACATTAACAACCTCCACTATGTGTTTTTATTCAGTCCCTCGAAACATTGTAAGCACTTCGTAAATGTCGGCTGAATACCAAATGAATGCATGAGAGTTGACCAGAGACCCTCTTGTTCCAACTTCTGGATAACCTTTTTCTAGATTTAATGAAGTCCCTTTCTGACTTTGGATGCAGAATTTTAGAACTGGAATAACTTTGCAAATAAAGAAATCGAGATGCTGAAGGAAACATGACTTGTGAATCATACAGCAAGTTAGCCACCAAGCAGGACTTGAATACAGCTCAACTGATTTCCAGCCCCAAGGCATCTCTAGATGTTGCTACAGGTGAAAGAATCTAAGACTTTGGGCTGAGTCTGGCTGATCTCACCTCATACCCTGAAAATCACTTACCGAATCATTTTCTTATACTTCCTCTCCCAAATAAAACTTATTTTTCAATTTCAGGTTCAGTAAATCAAAGAAATACTATCAGTATTATCCCTTGTCACATCTTCTATCTTCATTCCTCAATGAGCATGAAAATATGTTGCCAAAAGCCACTATTCTCTTTGGCTGATATCCCGTAACCCATGACTTCCCCAAACCAAAGCTGAATTGCATAGTAAAGCTGGATTGTGACGTTCAGGAACACACATGGACATTAATGTCATTTCAAAAGAAAAATAGTTAACACGAGAAAGAGTTCCTCTTTTTCATTCTTTCTCTACAACACGCACTTGGTTAGAAGTGAGACTGCTGACTTAGGAAATAAAAGAATCAAAACAGGAAGCAATAAATTGGCTAACGAAGCATTCTCTCTATATAGGAAGGCTTAATATGCAAAGTGTCCCCTTGGGAGTTAGACCTACTGGGAGTTCAATCATTCTCAATAACGTGCTGACCACCTGGGGCTGCGAGGAATGAAGGAAGGTTCCCGCTGGCAGCCAGCAGCTGCTAGGGACCCTACCTGTGCATGAATTTCGTGCACTGGGTCTCTACTTGTATTCAATAAAAGGCTCCCAAACAACGTCATGCTTTCATACATGAGGCCCTGAATCAATGGAAAGTTATGCAGAGTGTATGAATGAATCTAATACTCATCCTTTTAAGTTTATACTATTAAACTTTCAGGACCTCTTATCTTCCCATATATCATTCAAGGAAGCCTTCTTCATACTATTCCTACCCTTGAACAAATGCTTTTATGTTATTTAAAAAAAAAATCCTTTACCTAAGTCCCTTTATATATCTCTTGGATCATTTGCCAATTTCTTAAATGTTTTTTTTTCTTTTTCTTGTTTTATTACATCAGTTGAGACTTTTAGTACAAGGTTTAATAGCAGTAGGTATTCTTGATTTTTTTTAGATATTATTTACATTACAATTATGAAATATTTCTTTTTTTGTTTTTTATTTTTTAAAATTATGAAATATCTTAAACATAAGACTATAGAATAACAAATGCCCATATACTCACCATCCAGCTTTATCATATTTGTTTCTGACCTTTAAAAAAACAACTTATATATTGCCCTAGCCAGTTTGGCTCAGTGGACAAAGCATCAGCCTGCAGACTGAAGGGTCCCAGGTTGGATTCTGGTCAAGGGCACATGCCTGGGTTGTGGGCTCGATCTCCAGTAGGGGGCATGCAGGAGGCACCCGATCAATGATTCTCTCTCATCATTGATGTTTCTATCTCTCTCTGAAATAAATAAAAATATATATTTAAAACAAACAAACAAATAAACAAAAAAAGCAACTTATATGTGAAGGCTCCTCTGACCCTGCATCCTCCACTCAGAAGTAACCACTGTTTATTATTAATGTTTATTATTACTGTAAATCTTTATATTCTCAATATGCAATTATACATCTATAAAAATTACATGGTACAATGAAAAGAATGAAAGACATTTTCACTTATTACTAAGTGAAAGAAGCCAATTTGAAAAGGCTGGATGCTGTAGGATTCCAAACTATGTAACATTCTGAAAAAGGCAAAACTCAGTGTTTCCCTTAAAAAAATAATAATAAAGTATTTTTTAAATTTTATTTTATTTTATTTTTCCATCACTATTTATCCCCTCTATGCCCACTTACATCTCTACCCATGCAAAAATTAAGTATTTTTAAATTACATAATATTGTTTTACAGGTGTAAATTTTTAAAATAAATGTTATTATTCCATATAGATACTTCTGCAAGAGTAAGCCCTAGGTAAACTATGGACTTTGGGTGACTATTTTTCCTTTCAAGTTATTTTTGATAAAAGTTATTATGTTAGCTTTCAGCTAATTCTGACCAACGAGGCAACTGGTCACCAAATACTCTGTGCAGCATCAGGAAAAAGGTGAACTTGGGTTGGGACCAGCAGTTGCTCCACTCTGGCTGAGCAGGAAAACTGCCACCTAAATGACATCATTTTTTTTGTTGTTTTAACTTTTTAAAAAATATATATTTTATTGATTTTTTACAGAGAGGAATGGAGAGGGAGAGGGATAGAGAGTTAGAAACATCAATGAGAGAGAAACATCAATTCAGCTGCCTCCTACACACTCCCCACTTGGGGATGTGCCCGCAACAAAGGTACATGCCCTTGACCGGAACCGAACCTGGGACCCTTCAGTCCACAGGCCAACACTCTATCCACTGAGCCAAACCGGTTAGGGCTTAACCTTTTATTGTGGAAAATCTCAAGCATTTGCTAGAGTAGACAGCACAGTGCAATGGACCTCCATGTACCGATCAACCACACGCAACATTGATCAGCTGGTGGTCAGTCTTGTTTGATTTGTGCTCTCCCGAAGTCCCCCCAGTCCTGATTACTTTAGAGCAAACCCCAGACATTATTGCATCTCCTCTCTGGTACTCACAGTCCTTGTGCATTCTTCTCCCACATTGAATTGGGGATGTTCTAGGTAACCCGAAGACTGTACAGTGTACAGGATGGTGGAAGTGGTGACTTCTGGCTTCCAGGGTGACCCAGAAAAGATATTGTGGCTTCCTCATTGACCTCTTGCATTGCTCGCTGTGGGGGACAAGGCTGAGGCTAGACGGAGGTAGGCAGGGCATCTACGACACAAACTTTAGGGTGACATTTAATCGCAGGTGCTGACCTTGCCTTTATACCACCTGAGCGTGAGGGCTTCCTTCAGTCTTGCTCTCCAGGTGACTCACTTGCCTCACCCAGGCCTGGGGGGGAAGCCAGCTGCCATTCCTTGAGGACACCGGGACCTCCTCGTTCATAGGTTGACGCTCAACCACTGAGCCATGCTGGCCGGGCAGCTGGGTTCTTTTATATCAAAGCAGCACGACGCCAAATAGGAAGTTGAGAGACCCCCGCCCTTTACTTCCCAAACCCCACTCCAGCCCTCCTGACACTGGGTAACTGTGTGCCTTGCAGGAAGTGGACAATAAAGAAGCAGTCAGACTAAAAAAAAAAAAAAAAAAAAAAAAATTCAGCTCATCAGAGGCCCTCATGAGAGAAGCTAAACCAGAACTGCCTAGGCAAACTGCTCCTGGTAAGAGAAAGTTCATTTGGAAAGTTACCAAGGTAATAGAAATTGTAACCACAAATTAACATTCCAATTAAGCCATAAAAAGATTATGCATTCTGTTTGTGTTAAGGCGGCAGCCAACCTCTGATATATTAAGAATGTGTAATTAAAACCCTGTGTTATTCTTTCTTATCTAGCTTCTTTTTTACAGCTGAAAAGAAAGCTGCTTTGGGGAGAAGGGGATGCCTGGCACACCTGTGAAGATCCACCGGTGTCCGTGGTAAAACTACAAACTCAGCAGAAGGGGAAGACGAAACCTTGAGAAGCAACACTCCCTCAGTCCCTCCTCCCCCCACCCCCTTCTCTTTACTCCCAGGAAAGACGGATTGCCCACATCCGTCCCCCTGGTCTCTGTTCTGTTTTCACTCTCCTCCTCGATAAAAACCCTGGCCTGCTCTGCGAAGGGGAGATGGGTTTCTGAGGATTGGGAAGAGTGCCCCATCTCCTTGGGATGCCAGCACTCCAATAAACCTCTTTCCTTTTACCAGCACTGCTGGGAGCACAGGACACTTGGTTGGAAAGTTTGTAAGGAGGACATTCTGATAAAAGGGAAGAGTGTGGAAGCCACCTGCCCCGTTTATCGGAATTCCGACTTAGGGGAGACTTAGGGGGGTGTCGAAGGCGGCGCCCCCAATTATTCCTTGACCTTTCCGAACAAGTTTGTGCATATGCACACCCCCGGGGTTTGCTGGAATCCTTATGCTTAATCCCTGGGTGCCCTTGCCTAGAGGACAATGTAAACACATGTGTCCTCCCAAGATTACTCACCCAACTGGTTGTATCTAAAGATAAAAATTCCAATAAAAGCTGAAGGAGCCCGGCAATCGAGACTGCTTGGACCCTTGAGCCAGGCAAGCCCCTGAGCCCTCTCCTCCACAGTGAAACTGTGTCGGAGTAATCTGTTCCTCATCCTTTGTTCAGGGGCTGCTGGTCAGCCGGGGCACAGCCCCTGTCTCAGGAGTGTGGCTTGCATTGCAGCAGGCAGCAGAATCCGGGTTTGGTTACACAGTGAGCCCGCTGGGCTTCCTAGGCTCAGGAAACAAGTTACAGAAGCAAAAGAAGGGCCCTTGGAGCTTAGGAGAAAGAAAAGCAAAGGTAACGTGTCTGGGCGGAACAAGAGGTGCAAGGGAAAGGCACCCCTGGGCTGCCAAGAGGGAGAGCATGCAGAAACCGGAAGGACTTTGAGGAGTGTGTTAACCAAAGCCCGAAGGGCCTCCAGGAGGTAAAAGAAGCTTAAGGGAGGCTGACCATGAAAGTTTAAAGGAAAATGAAAATACCATTAGAAATAGGAAGAAAGGGGATTCTTAATATTTAATGGCGGAAAAGTCCCCAGGTTTTCAGATAAAGAATAGCTGTACTTGTGTTGTCTGAGGTGAGAAAGCTGCCAGATTTGAAAGTGGCCAGCGGGGTGAGACCAGACCTGGGTTCAGCAACCTCGGGACTTGAGTTCTGGCTAGGAAAGAATTCAGGCCCAAGACTCAAACTATAAGAAAGTGTTCATTTAGAACATCACAGAGGAAGAAGAAGTAAGTTGTAGAAGAAATGGGCTGAGGAAATAAGTTATAGAGGCAAAGGAAGGCCCTTGGAGCTGAGAAGTGAGGCAGGTAAAGGGGACAGACCTGGGGGAAGTTCGCGGGGGGAGGGAAAGGCACGGGGCCAGCTCCCAGGAGGGAGAGCACCCTGGTCCTCCATCCTCAGGGTGTTATGGGTGGAGACTCTAGGGGAGGTCCCAGGTGGAGACCTCAAAAGCATATCCAGCAGCTTTCCAGGGGTGTCCTTTCAGGGTTGGGGTCCTCCACTGATTGGTCGGTGCCAGGGCAGGGGGTCATTACTCGATGCAGCTGGTCCGGAGGCCAGCCTTGGCAGTGCTTACCTGGCTTTGCTGCTTTTCTGGGCCTGGAGCTGAAACACAACTGAGGCCTAGATGTTATCTCCAGGGAGGAAAGGTCAGGGGGTCTAAACCACATGACTAGCCATATGGCAGGGGAGGAAAGGTCACCCCAGGGATGCGGTCCCACCCTACACTTGTCCCACTGCTAGGAAATAACCCTGGAGAGGTAAAGCAGAGCACGGAGTCCCTGCTAGGCCGCCTCAGCCACCCAGGTCGCGGGGAACAGGCCAGTCGGGAGGAAGACAGACTGAAACAAGCACACATTTATTTGGCCACCTGCTAGGTGGGAGTACAGGCCCTTCAGCTACCCCACTTGCAGGCACTGTATCCCCAAACCACAATTAGCAGACAGTTTACAGGGCAGTGACTTTGGCAGTGCCCCTTCTGGAACCCTGTCACATGACTCAGACATCTGTCCTCTCCGCCCTTTTCCCCCTGGGACCAGGGAGAACCCACTCACTATCTCTCATTCCTGAGACTCTTCCTTCCTTCTTAGCTTCCTGGCTCCTGAGGAAACGGGCTGCTCTAGCCCTGCCCCTTGGCCACTCCACCAAAGTCACACCCAGCCGAAAAGATGAAATCTCCTCTGAGCCGAAACCGGTTTGGCTCAGTGGATAGAGCATCGGCCTGCGGACTCGAGAGTCCCAGGTTCGATTCCGGTCAAGGGCATGTACCTTGGTTTCAGGCACATCCCCAGTAGGGGGTGTGTAAGAGGCAGCTGATCGATGTTTCTCTCTCATCGATGTTTCTAACTCTCTATCCCTCTCTCTTCCTCTCTGTAAAAAATCAATAAAATATATATAAAAAAAAAAAAAAGAAATCTCCTCTGAGAGGTGATGGAGACTCCCTCTCCTCTCAGGCAGGGGGAACTCCACCAGTAATTTCACTGCTTGCAGGCCAGGCATGCCTCCGGAATTTTAGCGGAATAGAATGGCCTGCCTCCCAGGTCCTGGGGTCCTTGAAAGCCCAGTGGGGAAGCTTCTTGAGATGACTTTGGGGAGGAAAGCAGCAGATTGGCCTTGTGGGACAGGCAGGCTGGATGGGAGGGCCCCGGAGGCCCAGGCATTCATTTTGGATGGAGCTGCGACTTTGGATGTGGACTTTGGATAGAGAAGAATGATCAGAAGGACATGCAGGGGAAAACTCAGAGGGACACAAAAATTATCCCTGCCATTTATGAAGCACCTGTGTGCCAGGTTTCGTGCTGGATGCTTACATATGCAATAGGTATCTACCTGTTTCATGGAACTAGCAACTCTTACCCACAGGGTGGGCCCACTGCATGTATTCATTTAACAATGAGATAAGCACCTGGCATGTAGAAGGCCCTGTCCTACGTGAGAAGTATGAAATAGGGGAACAGAGAAAGATGTGGTCCATTGCGTTTGTGGAGGGGAGGTGGACACTAAGTACATAAATAACAGTATATACTCAGCATGCAAATTATTATAAATTTGCATAATTATAAAATTATAATTATACAAAATAAAATTGTATTGAGTGGGGTACCATGCAGAGAAGGACGGGACCTAGTTTACTCAGGGTGGCCAGGGAAGGCATCAGAGGGGAGACTTTTATACTGGGACCTGAAGGATGGGGAGGGACCAGCCATAAGACATGGGATTGTTGGTAAGGGGGACCAGCAGGCATGTGGAAAGGAAATTTCCAGGCAGTGGGAACATCCCAATGCTCCCAAGGTTGGGATGGCTGGAATGTTTGCATACGAGGGACATCTGTTTAAGATGGAGCTTGAAAGAGAGGCCTGGGCCAGATCCTGCAGGGCCTTGTGAGCCAGAGTAAGGAGGCTGGGTTTAATTTTACACATCGTTATTTAATGTATTAATAAACATATATATGGATTATTTAATCACAAAATTTAAAAATATTTTTATAACCATATTTCAATATCATTTTTTAAAAAAATATATTTTTATTGATTACAGAGAGGAAGAGAAAGGGAGAGAGAGATAGAAACATCAATGAGAGAATCATTGATCGGCTGTTTCCTGCACACCCCCTACTGGGGATTGAGCCTGAAACCTGGGCATGTGCCCTTGACTGGAATCGAACCCAGGACCCTTCAGTCCACAGGCTGATGCTCAATCCATGGAGCCAAACCGGCTAGGGCTCAATATCATTTTTAGTATAGTTCCTTTGTCATCCTATGCATATTATTTTATGCATTTAAAAACACAATTCTTCAAAGGGGCATATGTCACAAAAAAGATAAGATATAGGACCCTTCCCTGCACCAGATCTGGACCAGCCTTCCAGAGAATCCCAGCATCTCAGAGATGGAAGAGATTCCTTACTTTAAAAAATATATAATTTTATTGATTTCAGAGAGGAAGGGAAAAGGAGAGAGGGAGATAGAAACATCAATTATGAGAGAGATTCATTGATCAGCTGCCTCCTGCATGCCCCACAGTGGGGACTGAACCTGCAACCCAGGCATGTGCCCTGACCGGGAATTGAACTGGGACCTCCTGGTTCATAGGTCAGTGCTCAACCACTGAGCCACGCCGGCTGGGCTAAGAGACTCTTAAGAAACACCGATACTGAGTGCAAAGGCATTTAAAACTCCCTGGGGTTCCTCAGGAGCTTCTTGGTGGGGGGGGTGGGGGGGTGGGGAGCAATTGGGTGGGGCTCTGCATACCCTCTTCCAGTCTCCACTCTCTTCATCCTCATTCTTCAAATAGGACTGCTCAGCTTTGATTTATTTTATACATGGGATTTAGACAGATTTCCTTTAGAGAAAGAATTCTGTGGCATTCACTTACACCTTAAAATTCACTAACCACTTGTTGAACAGATGGGGAAACTGAGGCCCTGAGAGAGAAAGGGAGCCATCCATTAAGCCCAAGCGAGGCACAACGTGCTGTTTGCTGATACCAGCATGTGCTGTTTCCAGGACAACGCAAAGCTTTTTCTCCACCCAGCCCAGCTGCCAACATGGGGTCACATGGCAGCTGGAGACTCTTAGCAAAAGCAAGGACAGCCTGAGGAAGTGGGGTGGGTGGGGGCCTAGGAAGTTTCATCAGGGGCTCAGTGGCAAAGGAACTATTTTCTGGGAACAATTGAGCATTCCAGAAAACATGGGAAACTCCAGAATTGGCTTGATGCATTTGCAGGAACTTCCAAACAGGCATGGGAATAGGCATCACCCGGGATCAACTCGTGGAAAAATTACATTCTGTGCTCTGTAAACAAAAGGATACAGCAATACTGGTTTCACTGTCAATTCAGATATAATGGACATGCATACATATGTTTTTAAGTACTGAGTGCCCCCTGCTGCTGGTAGATAAAAATGCAGTAAGAGGCTCACAATTTCATTCTTCAAATTTGTTCAGCAAGGAAGTAGAGTTACAGAACCCAGAGCTGCAGGAACACAGGAATCTTCTAATGAGAATCACAAAACCCCTAGACTGAGGATGCTGGGCTGGTGACCTAAAGGCGGGGTTTCAGGCACTTGAAGGGCAAGGCTGTGAAGACTTGGGAGGGCATTCAGCCTCCTAGGGGGTTTAAAGTTTGAAACACTGATTTGTTGTTCCACTTATTTATGCAAACGTTGGTTGCTTCTTATATGTGCCATGACTAGGAATCTAACCCACAACCTTGGCACATCAGGACAATGCTCTAACCAACTGAGCTGCCCAGTGAGGGCTCACCTGTTTTCTTATAGAACCTTTATTATTTTACATTTCACACTTTGATCTATAATCTATTTGAAATTTTATGTATGGTATAAAGTAAGGGTGGCTTAGTCCATTGGGCTGTTATAACAAAAATAGAATAGACTGGGTAGCTTATTAACAACAGAAATTTATTTCTCACAGTTCTGGAGGCTGGGAAGTCCAAGGTTAGCACAGAGGCAGATTCAGTATCTGATGAGGGTCTGCTGTTGGTCCTCACGGATGGTCATAGATGGCCATCTTCTCAGTATGACCTCACATGGCAGAATGGGTGAGGGAGTTTTGGGGGGGTCTCTTTAATAAGGGTGCTAATCCCATTTATGAGGGTTCCATCCTCATGACCTAATCACCCCCAAAGGCCCCACCTCCAAAAACCATCACATTGGAGATTGAGTTTTCAACATGAATTTTAGGGGAATACAAGCATCCAGTCTATAGCAAGGGGTTAAGATTTTTTTACCATGTGGATATCCAACTCAGCCAGGGGTTTATACATTTTATTTTATTATTTTTATGCTGGCAAGTCCAGTCCTCTCCCCCCCCCCTCGATAAAATTGAGGGTCAGAGAGATTAACTCACTCGAAAGTAGTTGACAGCCAAATAAGAACCCAAATCATCTGACTTCTGCGTCTTTACTATTAACATTTTCTTCATCACTTTCTCAATTCTAAAGAGAGTAGACGCTGAAGAAAACAAATCAAGCCCCGATTTGGTAACATTTGCCAATTTCCTCGGTGTAAATATTTTCACCACAAGCAATTTCAAACTGCCAACCTAGAGTCCCTAACCACCAAGATGGGAATACATGTGTGGTGTCACCTGTTCTACAATATCACCTCCATGCAGGTACAATAGGTATGAATAATCCTAGAGCATAGGTAACAGGAAAACAATTACAAGCGGCACGTTTGGAGTATTTATTGCCTTTGTTTGTTTAAAATGTTTTTATTTATTTTAAGAAGAGGAACGGGGAGGGAGAGATGAGAGAGAGACATTGATCAGTTGCGACCCCCACATGCCCCTACCAGGGATTGAACACACAACCTGGGCTTGTGCCCTGACTGGGAATGGAACTGGTGACCTTTTGGTACACAGGACAATGCCCAACCCACTGAGCAACACCGACCAGGGTATTACCTTTGTTTTTAATATAAATTATTTAATCACAGGTTCACATAAGTTTATTTATAGTCATGGCTGTGTTTAAAACCTGGCGTGTGAAGTTCCTGGAAACACTGATCAATCGGCTCTCACGAGCCAGCACAGGCTGGCTCCAGCACAGCAAGGGGGCACTGCCTTGTAGGGTGGCTGAAAGGAAGGGGCCTGTGTGGGTTAGAGTGAGCCCTCTGCCAGCACATACATGGGACACAAGGTAGGAGCTGCTCGGGACCACGGTCAGGATGGAAGTAGAGACGGGGCACTCAGAAACAAACTGATCAAGATCCGGAGAGGTCATGTGATGGGCTTGGGGTCATGCAAGTCAGTCCCAGGGCCAGGACCTGCTGTGCAATAGAGTAGCCACCAGGCCACCTGCAGCAACTCCACCCCCATAGGCAATGGCAGCTGCTGACATCATCTTGGCCATTAAGGAGGCGGGGATTCCGAGCTGCTGAAGCGCATGGCGCCCAGGGCTCAGTGCCAGGGCCAACACATGGGGGAAGAAGCCTTTGAGGTTGGCCCCATGAAACAGGCTCCTTCAGATCTCCCTGTCATCTTCCTGGGGCATGAACTTGGGGTCTGCTGTGCTCTGTGAGAGTCACAGGGCAGGGACAGGGACCCAACACAAAGGAAGGCTTAGGTATGAACACCAGCTAGTGGACTGTTATACCTTTTTTTTTTTGTCAGATCGGCAAAAAAATATTTTGGTGTGCCTCAGAATTTTAGTAACTTGTTTATGTGTACATGAGATGAAAAAGGCTGTTCTAGAGTCAGGATGGAGCCAGACCCTGAGTCCTGGGCGGGGAGCGGAGGGGGTTGATAAGGCCTGAGGCTACAGGGCTTGATAGCTGAGGGTCAGTGGCTCAAACAGTGACCCCAGAGCCAGGTCATCCTACCACGCTGACTCTGGCTGAGATCTTTGAAGACACTTGGTCCATGTCCCCATCTGAAGAGCAGCAAACTGAGGCTCAGAGGGGAGACCTGACCTCAGGCTCACAAGTGAGTGACAGTACTGACTTGGCTTCCAGTGGCGGAGGTATTGGTGCTAGTTCCTACGGAGTTCCCGCTAGCTCGCCATGCCCTGCCCTGTCCACAAGAATGCAGCATGGGCACCAGGGAAGGTGACAGTATCTCCTCTTTATTTCTTTCCTTTTATTTTTTAAAATATATTTTATTGATTTTTTTTTTTTACATAGAGGAAGGGAGAGGGATAGAGAGTTAGAAACATCAGTGAGAGAGAAGCATTGATCAGCTTCGTCCTGCACACTCCTACTGGGGATGTGTCCGCAACCAAGGTACATGCCCTTGACCGGAATTGAACCTGGGACCCTACCCAGTGAACCAAACCGGCCAGGGCTCCTCTTTATTTCTTATCCTTATCTGAGCCATTTTTGGAGGAAGACCACATCCAGGCCCCAATAGATGACCCAGTGACACCCAGGAGGATTTTGGATGACATGGAGAGTCCAGCTGCCCCTGGGGAAGAAGAGAGGGTGAAACCACAGGGGCCCAGGGTGCCCTAGCAGCCCCTGGCAAAGGCGGAGGTCAGAGATCCCAGGGAACCTCAGGCGGCCAGAGGCCCCAGCATCCCACTCCTGCTCCCTCCTCTACTTCCTAAAACCTTAGGATGTCTGCTCTGGGGAGCAGCTGCCCAAAGAGGAGGCATGAGCTCTGGTGGTGAGTCCACCAGTGACAGACAGGGCAGACCTTGTGAGAAATGGCGGACACCTCACCTTCTAGATGAGGCTGGGGTCTAGAAGTGGGGGGTGAGGGGCGGCCCAGGTTTTGTAGGGTTGACTGACTGGAAAAGCATATCTGCTGGGCTGTACCCCTGCACCCACCCCCCTCAAACCAAAAGAGGGGACAGCAGAGGGGAGACAAAGGACCAGGGACCGAGGACCACGAAACTGGAGGGACAGGACAGGTCCTCCCTCAGACTTAGGCTCTGGGCTGAATCCCCTCCTGGCCCTGATCCACCCCTTCATCCCTCCTCCTCCTGCTCAGAACACCTACCTATTGACTGCAGAGTGGCCACCAGGCTGCCGGCAGCAACTCCGCCCCCATTGGCAATGGCAGCTGATGACATCATCTTGGCAGCGATGGAGGAGGCAGCGATGCCTGTGCTGGTGAAGCCCATGGCGCCCAGCACCACGGGCACAGCACCCACGGCCACCACTGCGGGGAAGAAGCGTTTGAGGTTGGCCCCCATGGGACAGGCTCCTTCAGGTCTCCCTGTCATCTTCCTGGGGCATGAACTTGGGGTCTGCTGTGCTCTGTGAGAGTCCCAGGGCAGGGACAGGCACCCAACACAAGGGAAGGCTGTAGGTGTGACAAGCGAGTAAACTGGCTCCCAGGACTCTTCAGGTCTCTGTTTTGCTGTGACACCTGGGAGGCTCACAGCCCTCCTGGGCCCCAGTTGCCCTTGTGGAAACTAAACAAGTTGAAACAAGCAGTGGCCTTCGAGCTTCCCCTTTGGTAGGAAAAAGTGCCTTCCCCGCCCCCAAGCACAGGGTCAGCAGAAGATGACATCAGCGCTGCTCTTCTGAAGAGGTGATGGGGTGGGGGCTCCTGCCCTCTGCCCCTCAGGGCCTGTAGCAGTACGGGGGAGCCCCCACCCCCCCAATCTTACATCTCCAGAGCAGTGCAGTCACAGAACATTCAACAACGAAAATGTTCTGTACCTGCTCCATCCAATACTGTAGCCACATGGCTGTTGAGCATCGAGGTGTGGCTAGTGTGACAGAAAAGTTTTTATTTGAATTCTGGCCACTGTATTGGAGGACCCTACTCAAGAGCACAGCTAACCCCTGGGCTCATTGGAGGAGCTACTAGGGTGCCCAGAGCAGCTCCTGGGAACCAGCCACAGCTCCGCTCCCACATTCCCGACAGCCCTGCCTTCTGGGAGGAAGCCTGGGCTCAGGCAGATGGAATGGCTCGCCCAGGACCACAGGTTTACACCCGGGAGAAGCTGAGCTTGGACTGGGGTGTGTTCATGGCTTCACTTTAGTCCCTGCGCTCTAAGGTTCACCTCTGGTACTCCACCTCTGTCCCCTGCCCACTCCCCCTTACCCACCCGCATCGTGGGGCTCCTGGGAATCCTGGGCTGGGTCGCAGGAGGTTGCTCCCAGAGGCCAGGGCCAGATGGGGGCTTGACCTCCTTCCCAGAGAGACTCACCTCCTAAGATCACGGCTGTACCAACCTTGACTGGAAACAAAGAGAACACATGTGAGTGCGGCATGCTGGCCTCCCCTGCCCTTCCCGCTGCTGCCCACAGTGGGAAGTGGGCTCTGGACTCTGGGTCAGAGGAGAGAGCAGGCCCTGCCTGAACTCCCACAGAGATCTGAGGTACTGAGCATGTGGAGCGGGGATGCCCAGAGCTCTGAGGCGCTCCAGACCAGGAAGGGCAACACCCAGAAAAGACTCCACCCGCTCTTGGAGGGGACAGGATATAACCCCCATCGCTGCCGCTCATTCGTCCCATGTCCTCCGTGCCCTCCTCACCCATGTAGATCCCATACCCACCTATCACACGTGCCCCTTGCAGACCATTAACTCTCTCCCCTCCTCTTCCTCTCTTGTGCTGCACCCCACCAAGTTTCCTGTTCTCTTCACTCCCCGCACTCTGAGAACACCCAGAATTTACAACTTCTCCCCAATCTGCAAACCTGCACCTCCACCCTCCTGGTTCCCTACTTCCTATTTAACTCAGAAAACGAAGGCAACCAGAAGAGAGCTTCCAGAGACTCCCTTCCTTCACCAAGGCTGCCCCTCATTCTTCTTGCCCTCCGGCTTCTGTGCTGAGCAGTGCAGGCTCCTGGCCACCTGGGCCCTGCTCTCTCTGACTCTAGGATGTGCTCCTACAGTGTTCTCCCTTGCTCCTGCACCATCAAAATCTCCCTCTGTCCAGAACCATTCCCAAGAGCATCCAACCAGGCTCTACCACCCACCACCCGAAAAACAAAGGCATCCTCTCCCTCTGTGCCACATCTTCTAGTTGCCACCTCACTTTGATGCACTCCTTATAGCAAAGCTCCTTGAAATCATGTTCTACATTGAGAGGGAGGCAGTTGCACAGTGGTTAGACACCTGGACATAAGGCCATGTGAAGATGGAGACAAACTGGGGTGATGCACCCAGGATTTCTGGCAGCCACCAGAAGCGAGAAGAGGCATGGGACAGGTCCTACCCTGAAGCCTTCAGAAGAAGCATGACCCCGTGGGCACCTTGATTTGGGACGTCCAGCCCCCAGAACTGTGGAAGAGTACATTTCTGTTGTTTAAACCCACTCGGTGTGTTTAGGATTGGCTAGGAGCATTTCCTCACCTGGCCTTCAGGAACCATTCTTTCTCACTTCTCTTCCTACCACACCTGCCTCTGCTTGGTCTCCTCTCTTCTCTCCCTGATCTCTGACGGTGGCATGCCCAGGGCTCAGTCCTCAGACCCCTTCTCAGCTTTAGCTCCACCCCCTGGGTGCCTCACCCAGCCCATGATGTTCAGGACCACCTGCATTGTGATGTCACACAAATTGATATGTCCAGCCCAGACCTACTCCCAGAGCCCTCATGATTGGGATTACATAGTTCCCTTATAGAAGAAGCCCCAGAGAGCCCCTTCATTCCTTCCTCCATGTAAAGTTGAAGCAAAATATGGTTGTCTAGGAAGTGGGCTCTCACCAGACACTCATCTGCCGGTGCCTTGATCTTGGACGTTCCACCCTCCAAAACTGTGAGAACTAAGTTGTGTTGTTTATGAGCCGGCAGTCTGGGGCATTTTGTTATAGCAGCCTTAGGTGACTATGACAGCACACAATCAACAGAGTGGAAAGGCAATCTACAGAATGGGAGGAAATATTTCCAAACCATATATCTGATAAGGAGTTAATTAATATTCAGAATATATAATGAATTCCTATGAAAACAAAATACACAAATAACCCAATTGAAAAAATGGGCAAAGAGTCCAGCCGGGTGGCTCAGCTGGTTGAGTGTCTGCCTGTACACCAACCTGCAGGTTTGATTCCAGGTCAGGGCATGTACCTAGATTTTGGGATTGATCCCCAGTTGGGGCACGTATGGGAGGCTGCCAATCGATGTTTCCCTCACCTATGGAAAACAGTATGGAGGCTCCTCAAACAATTAAATTAGAGTTCCATATGACCCAGCAGTCCCACTTCTGGGAATTTGCCTAAGGACCTGAAAACAGGGTCTAGAGGAGATACTTGCACCCCATGTTCATAGCAGCATTATTTACAATAGCCACGAGGTGAAAGCAATCCAAATATCCAGAGGTTGATGAATGGATAAAATTCTGGCACATGGTTGAACCTTGGGACCTTATGCTAAGGGAAACAAGTGAATCACAAAAAGACAAATACTGCATGATTCCACTGTGGGCGAATAAAAGGGGTTCTATGGAAAGTAACTTCCCAGGTGATCTGATCACACATTCCTAACTGGGCAGGTCATGGTGGAGAGTCACACCCCGGGCCTATGACTTCCTTAGTGAAAGGTTTTATGCCAGTCCTGTCCAGTGTTGTGGTGCATCTAGATTAACACGCCCTTGAAATCCCCGGAAGGGGTTTTAATCCTCAGAACACATCATCCTGTTAACTTCCTGTAGCCCAATCCCCGTCCGGCTTCCTTCAATCTTCCTTTGTCCCCTCCTTCGTTTCAAATGCACAAAAGAACCTGCAAAACTGTTACACTCGGGAACATTTGAGATTTTGCCCCCTGGCATATGTCGTCAGTTTGGCTCAAATAAATTCTTATTTAGACATTTCTTACATCGCCACCACTCAGATGAAATCCCTCAGACGAAATTCCATGTTACGTGGATCTTGCCACAATTTAAAACACACACAGAGTGGACCTTGTGCTGCCCTGTCCCTGGGCTGGCCCCACCTCAGCGGTGACCTGCTCTGCAGGGATGTGTCCTGGGAGCAAAGGATCGACCAGGCTGTGGTGTGTCAAGGGAGGAGGAGCACAGAGGAGAAATGAAACTTACCCAGGCCTTGGTGTGGTGGGACCCATAGGTCCGCTGGCAGTGGACTTTAACTGGCAAAGAGCCAGGCCTGAGCATGTGCCAAGCTGACTAGAAGCTGAGCAGCAGACCTTTGTGCTGAGCCAATGACAAAATCCTACCCCTGCACTTAGAAACAAACTGACCAAGGTTTACAGAGGGCATGTATCTGGCCTGGGCTCAGGCAACAGGTCAGTCCAAGAGCCAGGACCTGGAGTGTAGTCCCTCTGACTCCAGAGCATCGCTGGCTTCATTGCCCACGTACACGGGGCCCCTTCTCTGGTGATCTGGGTGTAGTAGAGCTTCCCACCAGGGACGTGGGCCTCAATGCTGACAGCTGAGAAGGCTGAGCAGAGCAGCGATGGTGAGGTGAGGCCTCAGTGCCCAGGGACCAGTTACCTGCAGTGTTTTTGGGCTGGTCTGTGGAATCAGTTCCAGGCCACATTGGGGGTCTTGAAAAGGGTCCCGGTGGTGGCACCCCAGGAATAGAACCAGCAGAGGATGGCTGGAGAGTTCTTCCTCCTCTGGAAGAGAAGCAGAAAAAGAGCAAACAGAGGGCGGCAGATGTGCGACCAAAGGTCGCTGCCGCAGGCTCTCCATTCTCACACTGCACCTGCGGCAGCGAATCCAATGGCGGCGTCTTTAATGGGGGCGGGACTTCCTGCCGCAGAGGTTCCCAAGTGCATGAGTGTAAGCTCCGCCCCGGAACTGCGGACCGCGCCGCCGCTTCCTGTGGCGTCTGCTGAGGCGGTTGGCCGGGTGGCGACTGAGAGAACCACGCGGCGTGTCCACACGGTGCTTGTCGGCGGGAGAGGAGCTGGAGGTGCGCTCCCGGGCGCCCATCGCCGGCCTCTGCAGGTCGCGATTCGTGAGTGCGGAGAGGGCGGCCGCCGGCCCAGCCAAGCAGCCTGCGGATCTCGTCGGTACCCCGTCTGTGGGCGTCAGGGCCCGGCGGCCGCGGCTTCTCCGCTTCGGGCCGCGGTTCGTGCGTGAGACGAGGCGCGAGCGCGGATCAGGGGGCCGGGCGAGGAGGGGCCCCGCTTGGAGGAGCCCCGCTTGCTCCGCGGGCCGCGGTCTGCGCGCCCGTGTGCGTGAGCATCGCCCGCGCCTCGGGGTCCTTGAACGGGGTGCTCGTGAGCCCGGAGAGCAGCGTCGGTGGGCGAGCCTTCCTGCGGGCAGGTGCGCTCGCCTCGGGAGGCGCCATGCTAAGCGGTTTTGGACGTGCGTCACCTTTTTGTAGTCGCGTGTTGAGGACCCAGTAGCACAAAGAGCCACATCACCCCCATTTTCCTGACGAGGAAACTGAGGCGCCCAAAGATCACCCGTACGTCCAGCACAGACTCAGCTGGCGAGTGGTGGTCGGGCTTTGAACCGGAGTTCACGTTTGTCTTTTTTACAGGATATTTTTCTTAGCTTTTCTGAAAAGGGAAAGCATGGATCGACTTCCGCTCAAACTAGACATGCTTAAATGGTTCTTAACCCCCCTCACAGGTGGTGAAAAACCTGGATGCTTTTGAGCATTTGGCAAAGGCCAGCATGGGGGAACAGGCATTTATTTGCCCTCTCTGGGAAAGACTTGAAAAGGAAGAAAGCTGTGCACTTTTATTAAAGCATCCCCCCTTAAAAAAGAAACAATTTTATTCTGCCTTCAAAATGGCTTGGGTGTGGCTGACTTCATCCTCCATGCTTTGCATGAAACATTTTGTGACTTGAACATGATTAGGCCCTTCTTTTAAAAAGATGAAAGCACATCATCTTGGCCGTTAAGGAGGCGGGGATTCCGAGCTGGTGAAGCTCATGGCGCCCAGCACCAAGGGCTCAGTGCCAGGGCCAACACATGGGAGAAGAAGCCTTTGAGGTTGGCCCCATGGGACAGGCTCCTTCAGATCTCCCCGTCATCTTCCTGGGGCATGAACTTGGGGTCTGCTGTGCTCTGTGAGAGTCACAGGGCAGGGACAGGGACCCAACACAAAGGAAGGCTTAGGTATGAACACCAGCTAGTGGACTGGATGAATCAGTTATACCTATTTTTTTTGTCAGATCGGCAAAAAGTATATTTTTTGGTGTGCCTCAGAATTTTAGTAACTCGTTTATGTGTACATGAGATGAAAAAGGCTGTTCTAGAGTCAGGATGGAGCCAGACCCTGAGTCCTGGGCGGGGAGCGGAGGAGGTTGATAATGCCTGAGGCTACAGAACTTGATAGCTGAGGGTCAGTGGCTCAAACAGTGACCCCAGAGCCAGGTCATCCTACCACGCTGACTCTGGCTGAGATCTTCGAAGACACTTGGTCCATGTCCCCATCTGAAGAGCAGCAAACTGAGGCTCAGAGGGGAGACCTGACCTCAGGCTGACAAGTGAGTGACAGTACTGACCTGGCTTCCAGTGGCGGAGGTATTGGTGCTCATTCCTACAGAGTTCCCGCTAGCTCGCCCTGCCCTGCCCTGCCCTGCCCACAAGAACGCAGCATGGGCACCAGGGAAGGTGACAGCATCTTTCTTTTTTTAAAAATATATTTTATTGATTTTTTACAGAGAGGAAGGGAGAGAGAGAGAGAGTTAGAAACATCAGTGAGAGAGAAGCATCGATCAGCTGCTTCCTGCACACCCCCTACTGGGGATGTGCCCGCAACCAAGGTACATGCCCTTGACCAGAATCAAACCTGGGACCCTTGAGTCCGCAGGCTGACACTCTAGCCGCTGAGCAAAACCGGCCAGGACTCCTCTTTATTTCTTATCCTTATCTGAATCATTCTCGGAGGAAGACCCCCACCAGGCCCCAAAAGATGACCCAGTCAAGCCCAGGAGGATATTGGATGATGTGGAGAGTCCAGCTGCCCCTGGGGAAGAAAAGAGGGTAAAACCACAGGGGCCCAGGGTGCCCCAGCAGCCCCTGGCAAGGGCAGAGGTCAGAGATCCCAGGGAACCTCAGGCGGCCAGAGGCCTCAGCATCCCACTCCTGCTCTCTCCTCTACTTCCTAAAACCTTAGGATGTCTGCTCTGGGGAGCAGCTGCCCAAAGAGGAGGCATGAGCTCTGGTGGTGAGTCCACCAGTGACAGACAGGGCAGACCTTGTGAGAAATGGCAGGCACCTCACCTAGACGAGGCTGGGGTCTAGAAGTGGGGGGTGAGGGGCGGCCCAGGTTTTGTAGGGTTGACTGACTGGAAAAGCATATCTGCTGGGCTGTACCCCTGCACCCACCCCCCTCAAACCAAAAGAGGGGACAGCATAGGGGAGACAAAGGACCAGGGACCGAGGACCACGAAACTGGAGGGACAGAACAGGCCCTCCCTCAGGCTTAGGCTCTGGGCTGAATCCCCTCCTGGCCCTGATCCACCCCTTCATCCCTCCTCCTCCTGCTCAGGACACCTACCTACTGACTGCAGAGTGGCCACCAGGCTGCCGGCAGCAACTCCGCCCCCATTGGCAATGGCAGCTGATGACATCATCTTGGCAGCGATGGAGGAGGCAGCGATGCCTGTGCTGGTGAAGCCCATGGCGCCCAGCACCACGGGCACAGCACCCACGGCCAGCACTGCGGGGAAGAAGCGTTTGAGGTTGGCCCCCATGGGACAGGCTCCTTCAGGTCTCCCTGTCATCTTCCTGGGGCATGAACTTGGGGTCTGCTGTGCTCTGTGAGAGTCCCAGGGCAGGGACAGGCACCCAACACAAGGGAAGGCTGTAGGTGTGACAGAAGCGAGTAAACTGGATCCCAGGACTCTTCAGGTCTCTGTTTTGCTGTGACACCTGGGAGGCTCACAGCCCTCCTGGGCCCCAGTTGCCCTTGTGGAAACTAAACAAGTTGAAACAAGCAGTGGCCTTCAAGCTTCCCCTTTGGTAGGAAAAAGTGCCTCCCCCGCCCCCAAGCACAGGGTCAGCAGAAGATGACATCAGCGCTGCTCTTCTGAAGAGGTGATGGGGTGGGGGCTCCTGCCCTCTGCCCCTCAGGGCCTGTAGCAGTACGGGGGATGCCCCCCCCCCACACACACATCTTACATCTCCAGAGCAGTGCAGTCACAGAACATTCAACAACGAAAATGTTTTGTACCTGCTCCATCCAATACTGTAGCCACATGGCTGTTGAGCATCGAGGTGTGGCTAGTGTGACAGAAACGTTTTTATTTGAATTCTGGCCACTGTATTGGAGGACCCTGCTCAAGAGCACAGCTAACCCCTGGGCTCATTGGAGGAGCTACCAGGGTGCCCAGAGCAGCTCCTGGGAACCAGCCACAGCTCCGCTCCCACATTCCCGACAGCCCTGCCTTCTGGGAGGGCGCCTGGGCTCAGGCAGATGGAATGGCTCGCCCAGGACCACAGGTTTACACCCGGGAGAAGCTGAGCTTGGACTGGGGTGTGTTCATGGCTTCACTTTAGTCCCTGCGCTCTAAGGTTCACCTCTGGTACTCCACCTCTGTCCCCTGCCCACTCCCCCTTACCCACCCGCATCGTGGGGCTCCTGGGAATCCTGGGCTGGGTCACGGGAGGTTGCTCCCAGAGGCCAGGGCCAGATGGGGGCTTGACCTCCTTCCCAGAGAGACTCACCTCCACCGATCACGGCTGCACCAACCTTGACTGGAAACAAAGAGAACACATGTGAGTGCGGCATGCTGGCCTCCCCTGCCTACCCGCTGCTGCCCACAGTGGGAAGGGGGCTCTGGAGCTGGGATCAGAGGAGAGAGCAGGCCCTGCTGTTCCCCCACAGAGATCTGAGGTACTGAGCTTGTGGAGGGGGGATGCTCAGAGCTCTGAGGCGCTCCAGACCAGGAAGGGCAACACCCAGAAAAGACTCCACCTGCTCTTGGAGGGGACATAATATAACCCCCATCACTGCCGCTCATTCGTCTCATGTCCTCCGTGCCCTCCTCACCCATGTAGATTCCATACCCACCCATCACACGTGCCCCTTGCAGACCATTAACTCTCTCCCCTCCTCTTCCTCTCTTGTGCTGCACCCCACGAAGTTTCCTGTTCTCTTCACTCCCCCCACTCTGAGAACACCCAGAATTTACAGCTTCTCCCAGTCTTCAAACCTGCACCTCCACCCTCCTGGTTCCCTACTTCCTATTTAACTCAGAAAACGAAGGCAACCAGAAGAGACAAACTGGGGTGATGCATCCAGGATTTCTGGCAGCCACCAGAAGCAAGAAGAGGCATGGGACAGGTCCTCCCCTGAAGCCTTCAGAAGAAGCATGACCCTGTGGACACCTTGATTTGGGACGTCCAGCCCCCAGAACTGTGGGAGAGTACATTTCTGTTGTTTAAAGCCACTCGGTGTGTTTGGATTGGCTAGGAGCATTTCCTCACCTGGCCTTCAGGAACCATCCTTTCTCACTTCTCTTCCTACCACACCTGCCTCTGCTCGCTCTCCTCTCCCTCTCCCTCTCCCTCTCCCTCTCCCTCTCCCTCTCCCTCTCCCCCTCCCCCTTCCTTCTCCCTCTCCCCCTCCCTCTCCCTCTCCCCTCCCCCTCCCTCACCCCTCCCTCTCCCCTCCCTCTCCCTCTCCCTCATCTCTGACGGTGGCATGTCCAGGGCTCAGACCTCAGACCCCTTCTCAGCTTTAGCTCCACCCACTGGGTGCCTCACCCAGCCCATGACGTTCAGGACCACCTGCATTCTGGCATTCTGATGACACATATTGATATGTCCAGCCCAGACCTACTCCCAGAGCCCTCATGATTGGGATTACATAGATCCCTTATAGAAGAGGCCCCAGAGAGCCCCTTCATTCCTTCCTCCATGTAAAGTTGAAGCAAAATATGGTTGTCTAGGAAGTGGGCTCTCACCAACACTCATCTGCCGGTGCCTTGATCTTGGACGTTCCACCCTCCAGAACTGTGAGAACTAAGTTGTGTTGTTTATGAGCCCGCAGTCTGGGGCATTTTGTTATAGCAGCCTTAGGTGACTATGACAGCACACAATCAACAGAGTGGAAAGGCAATCTACAGAATGGGAGGAAATATTTCCAAACCATATATCTGATAAGGAGTTAATTAATATTCAGAATATATAATGAATTCCCATGAAAACAAAATACACAAATAACCCAATTGAAAAAATGGGCAGAGTCCAGTCAGGTGGCTCAGCTGGTTGAGTGTCCTCTTGTACACCAACCTGCAGGTTTGATTCCAGGTCAGGGCATGTACCTAGATTTTGGGTTCGATCCCCAGTTGGGGCACGTATGGGAGGCCTATAGGGAGCGGCTATAGGTTTAAGCCTCGGATTGACCTGTGGCAGAGCCACAAACAAGTCCCAGGTTAGAAGGCAGAGCTCTCCTAGCATAATTAAGCTTGACCTTATAGCCTCTCTAGACCCTTCCTAGGTAGCTAAGAGCTGTGAGAGATGCAGCAAGTGCTGCCAAAACAAGTGAAACTCACAAGAACATTGTAACTATGTTGACCACTTCCTTGTTTTTATCTGACTTTAAATTAAAGCCTTAGCTTGCTGGCTGGATCTTTTCTATGTCCTCATCCAGGCACAGGAGATCCACGGAGCCCCAGCTATATTCTCTTTATCTGTCTTCTTTAATCCTTCACCGCACCTCCTCAGGTTCAACCTTGACCGTGCTGACACGGCACAGAGGCTGCCAATCGATGTTTCCCTCACCTATGGAGAACAGTATGGAGGCTCCTCAAACAAATAGAGTTCTATATGATCCAGCAGTCCCACTTCTGGGTATTTGCTTAAGGACCTAAAAACGGGGTCTAGAAGAGATACCTGCACCCCATGTTCATAGCAGCGTTATTTACAATAGCCACGAGGTGAAAGCAATCAAATGTCCAGAGGTTGATGAATGGATAAAATTCTGGCACATGGTTGAACCTTGGGACCTTATGCTAAGGGAAACAAGTGAATCACAAAAAGACAAATACTGTATGATTCCACTGTGGGCGAATAAAAGGGGTTCTATGGAAAGTAACCCTAACCCTAACCCTAACCCTAACCCTAACCCTAACCCTAACCCTAACCCTAACCCTAACCCTAACACACACAGAGTGGACCTTGTGCTGCCCTGTCCCTGGGCTGGCCCCACCTCAGCGGTGACCTGCTCTGCAGGGATGTGTCCTGGGAGCAAAGGATCGACCAGGCTGTGGTGTGTCAAGGGAGGAGGAGCACAGAGGAGAAATGAAACTTACCCAGGCCTTGGTGTGGTGGGACCCATAGGTCCGCTGGCAGTGGACTTTAACTGGCAAAGAGCCAGGCCTGAGCATGTGCCAAGCTGACTAGAAGCTGAGCAGCAGACCTTTGTGCTGAGCCAATGACAAAATCCTACCCCTGCACTTAGAAACAAACTGACCAAGGTTTACAGAGGGCATGTATCTGGCCTGGGCTCAGGCAACAGGTCAGTCCAAGAGCCAGGACCTGGAGTGTAGTCCCTCTGACTCCAGAGCATCACTGGCTTCATTGCCCACGTACACGGGGCCCCTTCTCTGGTGATCTGGGTGTAGTAAGGCTTCCCACCAGGGACGTGGGCCGCAATGCTGACAGCTGAGAAGGCTGAGCAGAGCAGCGATGGTGGGGTGAGGCCTCAGTGCCCAGGGACCAGTTACCTGCACTGCTGGAGAAATTCCTTTTTTTGTTTTTGGGCTGGTCTGTGGAATCACTTCCAGGTCCCTTTGGGGGTTCTGATGGGGGTCCCGGTGGTGGCCCCCCAGGAGTAGAACCAGCAGAGGATGGCTGGGAGGGTTCTTCCTCCTCTGGAAGAGAAGCAGAAAAAGAGCAAACAGGGCAGCAGATGTGGGACCAAAGGCTGCTGCCCCAGGCTCCTGAGGAGGCCATGAGGCCCAGAGACCCAACACAGCACCCTCTGCCATTTCTCAACAACTCTGATGTGGGGAGGGGCCGTCTGTGGCAGCTGTGCTAACAGGTGATGGGAATCTTTGGAGATCAGCCCAAGGAGGAGCCAGAGGGAGACCTGGCCACCAAATGAGAGCTGGTAGGTCCCTCACTTCACAGAGGGACAGGCTGAGACCCAGGAGGGAAGAGACTTGGCGCACACCCCCTCTGCTCTGGGCCATGCACCCCAAGCCCTGGGTCACCTCACCCTCCAGAGCCCTCCCTAGGGCCCTCACCATCCGACTGAGACTCCTGCAGGAGGGCGTCAGCCGCAAACCATTCTCCGTCCTCTATGGCTTTATCTGACATCTTGGCTGCAGTGTGGGAACACAAGGTGCACAGCCTGTTGTCACACAGAAACAGAGTGTGAGACCCCAAGTGCTGTGCCTGACTTGTACGGACTGGGGTGTGGGTATGGGCACCTCTCTATTGCCCTGAGCCCTGCCCTCTGTTCTATAGCAGTCTATGGGCCACTTCCAGCACCTCCCCCAACTCTGCACAGACCCCAGCTTTTTAAGGTAATGACTTTGCCTGGCTCCCTGATCTCCAGGGTTCTATTCATCGTTGCCTACTAACCACTGCCCCCTACCCAGTGTAATTCTTAGGACTTGAGAGTAACCTGGATTGGAACAAGACCGGTTGCTCCCAAAGTTTCAGGGTAAATGCGGGCTCAAACCCCTTCCCAGCACAGTCACCTCTGAGCACAGTCACAGCAGCCCTGGATGGCAGCAAAGAGGGAAGCTGTGAGGAGAGTCCTGTTGCTCCCTCCCCTTCCCCACTTCCCAGACCCAGCCTACCTTGGGAAGTAATTGCCTGAGAAGGCAGAGCAGTGGTGGAAGTCCTGTGTGTACTGAGGCGTTTGAGGACTTTCACAAGCTTAATATAAATAGTTCCTTCCTGGAAGATTTACAACCTCGCGAGACAAATGAACCAGATGACTCAATCTCATTCTAGGCTTAGAGCCAGGTAGACCTCACCTTTGCCTTGATGTGGGGAATGTGGGCTGGTCCTCAGGATAATCTAATTCCAACCCATCACCCTGTCCCAGGCATGATACTCAGCTTCTCTAATCACTTGCTGGCGGCTGCCTGGATTTGCAGGGCAACAGGGGAAAGTTTTGTCTTAAGTCAGATGCAATGTCCATATAAACCAAAGCAAATTTGGAACCCTCACTGGAAGGGAGGGAGCCAATATAATCAATTTGCTAATCTTTCACTGGTTGGGAATGCTGGTGGGTGACTCCTCGGTAGTTGTAGAATACAAGGGACTTACTGCTACTGCACTAAGTTAACCCACGCTCTCCGTTCTCACACGGCACCTGCGGCAGCGAATCAAATGGCGGCGTCTTCAATGGGGGCGGGACTTCCTGCCGCAGAGGTTCCCAAGTGCAAGAGTGTAAGCTCCGCCCCGGAACTGCGGACCGCGCCGCCGCTTCCTGTGGCGTCTGCTGAGGCGGTTGGCCGGGTGGCGACTGAGAGAACCGCGCGGCGTGTCCACACGGTGCTTGTCGGCGGGAGAGGAGCTGGAGGTGCGCTCCCGGGCGCCCATCGCCGGCCTCTCCAGGTCGCGATTCGTGAGTGCGGAGAGGGCGGCCGCCGGCCCAGCCAAGCAGCCTGCGGATCTCGTCGGTACCCCGTCTGTGGGCGTCAGGGCCCGGCGGCCGCGGCTTCTCCGCTTCGGGCCGCGGTTCGTGCGTGAGACGAGGCGCGAGCGCGGATCAGGGGGCCGGGCGAGGAGGGGCCCCGCTTGGAGGAGCCCCGCTTGCTCCGCGGGCCGCGGTCTGCGCGCCCGTGTGCGTGAGCATCGCCCGCGCCTCGGGGTCCTTGAACGGGGTGCTCGTGAGCCCGGAGAGCAGCGTCGGTGGGCGAGCCTTCCTGCGGGCAGGTGCGCTCGCCTCGGGAGGCGCCATGCTAAGCGGTTTTGGACGTGCGTCACCTTTTTGTAGTCGCGTGTTGAGGACCCAGTAGCACAAAGAGCCACATCACCCCCATTTTCCTGACGAGAAACTGAGGCGCCCAAAGATCACCCGTACGTCCAGCACAGACTCAGCTGGCGAGTGGTGGTCGGGCTTTGAACCGGAGTTCACGTTTGTCTTTTTTACAGGATACTTTTCTTAGCTTTTCTGAAAAGGGAAAGCATGGATCGACTTCCGCTCAAACTAGACATGCTTAAATGGTTCTTAACCCCCCTCACAGGTACTCTTCACAGTTGGTGAAAAACCTGGATGCTTGTGAGCATTTGGCAAAGGCCAGCATGGGGGAACAGGCATTTATTTGCCCTCTCTGGGCAAGACTTGAAAAGGAAGAAAGCTGTGCACTTTTATTAAAGCATCCCCCCTTAAAAAAGAAACAATTTTATTCTGCCTTCAAAATGGCTTGGGTGTGGCTGACTTCATCCTCCATGCTTTGCATGAAACATTTTGTGACTTGAACATGATTAGGCCCTTCTTTTAAAAAGATGAAAGCACATCATCTTGGCCGTTAAGGAGGCGGGGATTCCGAGCTGGTGAAGCTCATGGCGCCCAGCACCAAGGGCTCAGTGCCAGGGCCAACACGTGGGGGAAGAAGCCTTTGAGGTTGGCCCCATGGGACAGGCTCCTTCAGATCTCCCCGTCATCTTCCTGGGGCATGAACTTGGGGTCGGCTGTGCTCTGTGAGAGTCACAGGGCAGGGACAGGGACCCAACACAAAGGAAGGCTTAGGTATGAACACCAGCTAGTGGACTGGATGAATCAGTTATACCTATTTTCTTTGTCAGGTTGGCAAAAAGTATATTTTTTGATGTGCCTCAGAATTTTAGTAACTCGTTTATGTGTACATGAGATGAAAAAGGCTGTTCTAGAGTCAGGATGGAGCCAGACCCTGAGTCCTGGGCGGAGAGGAGAGGGGGTTGATAAGGCCTGAGGCTACAGGGCTTGATAGCTAAGAGTCAGTGGCTCAAACAGTGACCCCAGAGCCAGGTCATCCTACCACGCTGACTCTGGCTGAGATCTTCGAAGACACTTGGTCCATGTCCCCATCTGAAGAGCAGCAAACTGAGGCTCAGAGAGGAGACCTGACCTCAGGCTCACAAGTGAGTGAGAAGTACTGACCTGGCTTCCAGTGGCGGAGGTATTGGTGCTCATTCCTACAGAGTTCCCGCTAGCTCGCCCTGCCCTGCCCTGCCCTGTCCATAAGAACGCAGCATGGGCACCAGGGAAGGTGACAGCATCTCTTTCTTTTTTTTTAAATATATTTTATTGATTTTTTACAGAGAGGAAGGGAGAGAGAGAGAGTGAGTTAGAAACATCAGTGAGAGAGAAGCATCGATCAGCTGCTTCCTACACACCTCCTACTGGGGATGTGCCCGCAACCAAGGTACATGCCCTTGACCGGAATCAAACCTGGGACCCTTGAGTCCGCAGGCCGACGCTCTATCCACTGAGCCAAACCGGCCAGGACTCCTCTTTATTTCTTATCCTTATCTGAATCATTCTCGGCGGAAGACCCCCACCAGGCCCCAAAAGATGACCCAGTCAAGCCCAGGAGGATTTTGGATGATGTGGAGAGTCCAGCTGCCCCTGGGGAAGAAGAGAGGGTGAAACCACAGGGGCACAGGGTGCCCTAGCAGCCCCTGGCAAGGGCAGAGGTCAGAGATCCCAGGGAACCTCAGGCGGCCAGAGGCCCCAGCATCCCACTCCTGCTCCCTCCTCTACTTCCTAAAACCTTAGGATGTCTGCTCTGGGGAGCAGCTGCCCAAAGAGGAGGCATGAGCTCTGGTGGTGAGTCCACCAGTGACAGACAGGGCAGACCTTGTGAGAAATGGCGGGCACCTCACCTTCTAGATGAGGCTGGGGTCTAGAAGTGGGGGGTGGAGGGGCTTCCCAGGTTTTGTAGGGTTGACTGACTGGAAAAGCCTATCTGCTGGGCTGTACCCCTGCATCCACCCCCCTCAAACCAAAAGAGGGGACAGCAGAGGGGAGACAAAGGACCAGGGACCGAGGACCACGAAACTGGAGGGACAGGACAGGCCCCCCCTCAGGCTTAGGCTCTGGGCTGAATCCCATCCTGGCCCTGATCCACCCCTTCATCCCTCCTCCTCCTGCTCAGGACACCTACCTACTGACACCTACCTGCAGCGATGCCTGTGCTGGTGAAGCCCATGGCGCCCAGCACCACGGGCACAGCTCCCACGGCCACCACTGCGGGGAAGAAGCGTTTGAGGTTGGCCCCCAGGGGACAGGCTCCTTCAGGTCTCCCTGTCATCTTCCTGGGGCATGAACTTGGGGTCTGCTGTGCTCTGTGAGAGTCCCAGGGCAGGGACAGGCACCCAACACAAGGGAAGGCTGTAGGTGTGACAAGCGAGTAAACTGGATCCCAGGACTCTTCAGGTCTCTGTTTTGCTGTGACACCTGGGAGGCTCACAGCCCTCCTGGGCCCCAGTTGCCCTTGTGGAAACTAAACAAGTTGAAACAAGCAGTGGCCTTCGAGCTTCCCCTTTGGTAGGAAAAAGTGCCTCCCCCGCCCCCAAGCACAGGGTCAGCAGAAGATGACATCAGCACTGCTCTTCTGAAGGGGTGGGGGCTCCTGCCCTCTGCCCCTCAGGGCCTGTAGCAGTACGGGGGATGCCCCCCCCACACACACACATCTTACATCTCCAGAGCAGTGCAGTCACAGAACATTCAACAACGAAAATGTTCTGTACCTGCTCCATCCAATACTGTAGCCACATGGCTGTTGAGCATCGAGGTGTGGCTAGTGTGACAGAAACGTTTTTATTTGAATTCTGGCCACTGTATTGGAGGACCCTGCTCAAGAGCACAGCTAACCCCTGGGCTCATTGGAGGAGCTACCAGGGTGCCCAGAGCAGCTCCTGGGAACCAGCCACAGCTCCGCTCCCACATTCCCGACAGCCCTGCCTTCTGGGAGGAAGCCTGGGCTCAGGCAGATGGAATGGCTCGCCCAGGACCACAGCTTTACACCCGGGAGAAGCTGAGCTTGGACTGGGGTGTGTTCATGGCTTCACTTTAGTCCCTGTGCTCTAAGGTTCACCCCTGGTACTCCACCTCTGTCCCTGCCCACTCCCCCTTACCCACCCGCATCGTGGGGCTCCTGGGAATCCTGGGCTGGGTCGCAGGAGGTTGCTCCCAGGGGCCCAGGGCCAGATGGGGGCTTGACCTCCTTCCCAGAGAGACTCACCTCCTCCAATCACGGCTGCACCAACCTTGACTGGAAACAAAGAGAACACATGTGAGTGCGGCATGCTTGCCTCCCCCAGCCCTTCCGCTGCTGCCCACAGTTGAAGGGGGCTCTGGAGCTGGGATCAGAGGAGAGAGCAGGCCCTGCTGTTCCCCCACAGAGGTCTGAGTTACTGAGCATGTGGAGCGGGGATGCCCAGAGCTCTGAGGCGCTCCAGACCAGGAAGGGCAACACCTAGAAAAGACTCCACCCGCTCTTGGAGGGGACATAATATAACCCCCATCACTGCCCCTCATTCGTCCCATGTCCTCAGTGCCCTACTCACCCATGTAGATTCCATAACCACCTATCACATGTACCCCTTTCAGACCATTAACTCTCTCCCCTCCTCTTCCTGTCTTGTGCTGCACCCCACCAAGTTTCCTGTTCTCTTCACTTCCCCCACTCTGAGAACACCCAGAATTTACAACTTCTCCCCAATCTTCAAACCTGCACCTCCACCATCCTGGTTCCCTATTTCCTATTTAACTCAGAAAACGAAGGCAACCAGAAGAGTCAAACTGGGGTGATGCATCCAGGATTTCTGGCAGCCACCAGAAGCGAGAAGAGGCATGGGACAGGTCCTCCCCTAGAGCCTTCAGAAGAAGCATGACCCTGTGGACACCTTGATTTGGGACGTCCAGCCCCCAGAACTGTGGGAGAGTACATTTCTGTTGTTTAAAGCCACTCGGTGTGTTTGGATTGGCTAGGAGCATTTCCTCACCTGGCCTTCAGGAACCATCCTTTCTCACTTCTCTTCCTACCACACCTGCCTTGGCCCCTCCTCTCCCCTCCCCTCCCCTCTCCCATCTCTGATGGTGGTATGCCCAGGGCTCAGACCTCAGACCCCTTCTCAGCTTTAGCTCCACCTCCTGGGTGCCTCACCCAGCCCATGACGTTCAGGACCACCTGCATTTTGATGACACACAAATTGATATGTCCAGCCCAGACCTACTGCCAGAGCCCTCATGATTGGGATTACATAGTTCCCTTATAGAAGAGGCCCCAGAGGGGAATCACCCATGTAGATTCCATAACCACCTATCACATGTACCCCTCATTCCTTCCTCCATGTAAAGTTGAAGCAAAATATGGTTGTCTAGGAAGTGGGCTCTCACCAACACTCATCTGCCAGTGCCTTGATCTTGGACGTTCCACCCTCCAGAACTGTGAGAACTAAGTTGTGTTGTTTATGAGCCAGCAGTCTGGGGCATTTTGTTATAGCAGCCTTAAGTGACTATGACAGCACACAATCAACAGAGTGGAAAGGCAATCTACAGAATGGGAGGAAATATTTCCAAACCATATATCTGATAAGAAGTTAATATTCAGAATATATAATGAATTCCTCTGAAAACAAAATACACAAATAACCCAATTGAAAAAATGGGCAAAGAGTCCAGCCGGGTGGCTCAGCTGTTTGGGTGTCCTCCTGTACACCAGCCTGCAGGTTTGATTCCAGGTCAGGGCATGTACCTAGATTTTGGGATTGATCCCCAGTTGGGGTACGTATGGGAGGCCTATAGGGAGCGGCTATAGGTTTAAGCCTCGGATTGACCTGTGGCAGAGCCACAAACAAGTCCCAGGTTAGAAGGCAGAGCTCTCCTAGCATAATTAAGCTTGACCTTATAGCCTCTCTAGACCCTTCCTGGGTAGCTAAGAGCTGTGAGAGATGCAGCAAGTGCTGCCAAAACAAGTGAAACTCACAAGAACATTGTAACTATGTTGACCACTTCCTTGTTTTTATCTGACTATAAATTAAAGCCTCAGCTTGCTGGCTGGATCTTTTCTATGTCCTCATCCAGGCACAGGAGATCCACGAAGCCCCAGCTATATTCTCTTTATCTGTCTTTAATCCTTCACCGCACCTCCTCAGGTTCAACCTTGACCGTGCTGACGGAACAGAGGCTGCCAATTGATGTTTCCCTCACCTATGGAGAACAGTATGGAGGCTCCTCAAACAAATAGAGTTCTATATGATCCAGCAGTCCCACTTCTGGGTATTTGCCTAAGGACCTGAAAACGGGGTCTAGAAGAGATACCTGCACCCCATGTTCATAGCAGCGTTATTTACAATAGCCACGAGGTGAAAGCAATCCAAATATCCAGAGGTTGATGAATGGATAAAATTCTGGCACATGGTTGAACCTTGGGACCTTATGCTAAGGGAAACAAGTGAATCACAAAAAGACAAATACTGTATGATTCCACTGTGGGCGAATAAAAGGGGTTCTATGGAAAGTAACTTCCCAGGTGATCGGATCACACATTCCTAACTGGGCAGGTCATGGTGGAGAGTCACACCCCGGGCCTATGACTTCCTTAGTGAAAGGTTTTATGCCAGTCCTGTCCAGTGTTGTGGTGCATCTAGATTAACACGCCCTTGAAATACCAGACTATCCCCGGAAGGGGTTTTAATCTTCAAGAGAACACATCATCCTGTTAACTTCCCGCAACCCAATCCCCATCTTGCTTAGCTTCAATCTTCCTTTGTCCCCTCCTTCGTTTCAAATGCACAAAAGAGTCTGCAAAACTGTTACTGTGAGATCTTGCCTCCTGGCATATGTCGTCAGTTTGGCTCAAATAAATTCTTATAGGAATTCTCTACATATTTAGACATTTCTTACATCATCACCACTCAGATGAAATCCCTCAGACGAAATTCCATGTTACGTGGATCTTGCCACAATTTAAAACACACACAGAGTGGACCTTGTGCTGCCCTGTCCCTGGGCTGGCCCCACCTCAGCGGTGACCTGCTCTGCAGGGATGTGTCCTGGGAGCAAAGGATCGACCAGGCTGTGGTGTGTCAAGGGAGGAGGAGCACAGAGGAGAAATGAAACTTACCCAGGCCTTGGTGTGGTGGGACCCATAGGTCCGCTGGCAGTGGACTTTAACTGGCAAAGAGCCAGGCCTGAGCATGTGCCAAGCTGACTAGAAGCTGAGCAGCAGACCTTTGTGCTGAGCCAATGACAAAATCCTACCCCTGCACTTAGAAACAAACTGACCAAGGTTTACAGAGGGCATGTATCTGGCCTGGGCTCAGGCAACAGGTCAGTCCAAGAGCCAGGACCTGGAGTGTAGTCCCTCTGACTCCAGAGCATCACTGGCTTCATTGCCCACGTACACGGGGCCCCTTCTCTGGTGATCTGGGTGTAGTAGAGCTTCCCACCAGGGACGTGGGCCTCAATGCTGACAGCTGAGAAGGCTGAGCAGAGCAGTGATGGTGGGGTTAGGCCTCATTGCCCAGGGACCAGTTACCTGCAGTGTTTTTGGGCTGGCCTGTGGAATCACTTCCAGGTCCCATTGGGGGTTCTGATGGGGGTCCCGGTGGTGGCACCCCAGGAGTAGAACCAGCAGAGGATGGCTGGAAAGTTCTTCCTCCTCTGGAAGAGAAGCAGAAAAAGAGCCAACAGAGGGCGGCAGATGTGGGACCAAAGGCTGCTGCCCCAGGCCCCCGAGGAGGGCATGAGGCCCAGAGACCCCACACAGCACCCTCCGCCATTTCTCAACAACTCTGATGTGGGAGGGGTCGTCTGTGGCAGCTGTGCTAACAGGTGATGGGAATCCTTGGAGATGAGCCCAAGGAGGAGCCAAGGGAGACCTGGCCATCAAATGAGAGCTGGTAGGTCCCTCACTTCACAGAGGGACAGGCTGAGACCCAGGAGGGAAGAGATTTGGCGCACACCCCCTCTGCTCTGGGCCATGCACCCCAAGCCCTGGGTCACCTCACCCTCCAGAGCCCTCCCTAGGGCCCTCACCATCCGACTGAGACTCCTGCAGGAGGGCGTCAGCCGCAAACCATTCTCCGTCCTCTATGGCTTTATCTGACATCTTGGCTGCAGTGTGGGAACACAAGGTGCACAGCCTGTTGTCACACAGAAACAGAGTGTGAGACCCCAAGTGCTGTGCCTGACTTGTATGGACTGGGGTGTGGGTATGGGCACCTCTCTATTGCCCTGAGCCCTGCCCTCTGTTCTATAGCAGTCTATGGGCCACTTCCAGCACCTCCCCCAACTCTGCACAGACCCCAGCTTTTTAAGGTAATGACTTTGCCTGGCTCCCTGATCTCCAGGGTTCTAGTCATCGTTGTCTACTAACCACTGCCCCCTACCCAGTGTAATTCTTAGGACTTGAGAGTAACCTGGATTGGAACAAGACCGGTTGCTCCCAAAGTTTCAGGGTAAATGTGGGCTCAAACCCCTTCCCAGCACAGTCACCTCTGAGCACAGTCACAGCAGCCCTGGATGGCGGCAAAGAGGGAAGCTGTGAGGAGAGTCCTGTTGCTCCCTCCCCTTCCCCACTTCCCAGACCCTGCCTACCTTGGGAAGTAATTGCCTGAGAAGGCAGAGCAGTGGTGGAAGTCCTGTGTGTACTGAGGCGTTTGAGGACTCTCAAGCTTAATATAAATAGTTCCTTCCTGGATGATTTACAACCTCGCGAGACAAATGAACCAGATGACTCAATCTCATTCTAGGCTTAGAGCCAGGTAGACCTCACCTTTGCCTTGATGTGGGGAATGTGGGCTGGTCCTCAGGATAATCTAATTCCAACCCATCACCCTGTCCCAGGCATGATACTCAGCTTCTCTAATCACCTGCTGGCGGCTGCCTGGATTTGCAGGGCAACAGGGGAAAGTTTTGTCTTAAGTCAGATGCAATGTCCATATAAACCAAAGCAAATTTGGAACCCTCACTGGAAGGGAGGGAGCCAATATAATCAATTTGCTAATCTTTCACTGGTTGGGAATGCTGGTGGATGACTCCTTGGTAGTTGTAGAATACAAGGGACTTACTGCTACTGCACTAAGTTAACCCACGCTCTCCGTTCTCACACTGCACCTGCGGCAGCGAATCAAATGGCGGCGTCTTCAATGGGGGCGGGACTTCCTGCGCAGAGGTTCCCAAGTGCATGAGTGTAAGCTCCGCCCCGGAACTGCGGACCGCGCCGCCGCTTCCTGTGGCGTCTGCTGAGGCGGTTGGCCGGGTGGCGACTGAGAGAACCGCGCGGCGTGTCCACACGGTGCTTGTCGGCGGGAGAGGAGCTGGGGGTGCGCTCCCGGGAGCCCATCGCCGGCCTCTCCAGGTCGCGATTCGTGAGTGCGGAGAGGGCGGCCGCCGGCCCAGCCAAGCAGCCTGCGGATCTCATCGGTACCCCGTCTGTGGGCGTCAGGGCCCGGCGGCCGCGGCTTCTCCGCTTCGGGCCGCGGTTCGTGCTTGAGACGAGGCGCGAGCGCGGATCAGGGGGCCGGGCGAGGAGGGGCCCCGCTTGGAGGAGCCCCGCTTGCTCCGCGGGCCGCGGTCTGCGCGCCCGTGTGCGTGAGCATCGCCCGCGCCTCGGGGTCCTTGAACGGGGTGCTCGTGAGCCCGGAGAGCAGCGTCGGTGGGCGAGCCTTCCTGCGGGCAGGTGCGCTCGCCTCGGGAGGCGCCATGCTAAGCGGTTTTGGACGTGCGTCACCTTTTTGTAGTCGCGTGTTGAGGACCCAGTAGCACAAAGAGCCACATCACCCCCATTTTCCTGACGAGGAAACTGAGGCGCCCAAAGATCACCCGTACGTCCAGCACAGACTCAGCTGGCGAGTGGTGGTCGGGCTTTGAACCGGAGTTCACGTTTGTCTTTTTTAGCTTTTCTGAAAAGGGAAAGCATGGATCGACTTCCGCTCAAACTAGACATGCTTAAATGGTTCTTAACCCCCCTCACAGGTACTCTTCACAGGTGGTGAAAAACCTGGGTGCTTTTGAGCATTTGGCAAAGGCCAGCATGGGGGAACAGGCATTTATTTGCCCTCTCTGGGCAAGACTTGAAAAGGAAGAAAGCTGTGCACTTTTATTAAAGCATCCCCCCTTAAAAAAGAAACAATTTTATTCTGCCTTCAAAATGGCTTGTGTGTGGCTGACTTCATCCTCCATGCTTTGCATGAAACATTTTGTGACTTGAACATGATTAGGCCCTTCTTTTAAAAAGATGAAAGCACATCATCTTGGCCGTTAAGGAGGCGGGGATTCCGAGCTGGTGAAGCTCATGGCGCCCAGCACCAAGGGCTCAGTGCTAGGGCCAACACATGGGAGAAGAAGCCTTTGAGGTTGGCCCCATGGGACAGGCTCCTTCAGATCTCCCTGTCATCTTCCTGGGGCATGAACTTGGGGTCTGCTGTGCTCTGTGAGAGTCACAGGGCAGGGACAGGGACCCAACACAAAGGAAGGCTTAGGTATGAACACCAGCTAGTGGACTGGATGAATCAGTTATACCTATTTTCTTTGTCAGGTCGGCAAAAAGTATATTTTTTGATGTGCCTCAGAATTTTAGTAACTCGTTTATGTGTACATGAGATGAAAAAGGCTGTTCTAGAGTCAGGATGGAGCCAGACCCTGAGTCCTGGGCGGGGAGTGGAGGGGGTTGATAATGCCTGAGGCTACAGAACTTGATAGCTGAGGGTCAGTGGCTCAAACAGTGACCCCAGAGCCAGGTCATCCTACTATGCTGGCTCTGGCTGAGATCTTTGAAGACACTTAGTCCATGTCCCCATCTGAAGAGCAGCAAACTGAGGCTCAGAGGGGAGACCTGACCTCAGGCTCACAAGTGAGTGACAGTACTGACCTGGCTTCCAGTGGCGGAGGTATTGGTGCTCGTTCCTACAGAGTTCCCGCTAGCTCGCCCTGCCCTGCCCTGCCCTGCCCACAAGAACGCAGCATGGGCACCAGGGAAGGTGACAGCATCTCTTTCTTTTTTAAAAAATATATTTTATTGATTTTTTACAGAGAGGAAGGGAGAGAGATAGAGAGTTAGAAACATCAGTGAGAGAGAAGCATCGATCAGCTGCTTCCTGCACACCCCCTACTGGGGATGTGCCCGCAACCAAGGTATATGCCCTTGACCGGAATCAAACCTGGGACCCTTGAGTCCGCAGGCTGACACTCTAGCCGCTGAGCAAAACCGGCCAGGACTCCTCTTTATTTCTTATCCTTATCTGAATCATTCTCGGAGGAAGACCCCCACCAGGCCCCAAAAGATGACCCAGTCAAGCCCAGGAGGATATTGGATGATGTGGAGAGTCCAGCTGCCCCTGGGGAAGAAGAGAGGGTGAAACCACAAGGGCACAGGGTGCCCCAGCAGCCCCTGGCAAGGGCAGAGGTCAGAGATCCCAGGGAACCTCAGGCGGCCAGAGGCCCCAGCATCCCACTCCTGCTCCCTCCTCTACTTCCTAAAACCTTAGGATGTCTGCTCTGGGGAGCAGCTGCCCAAAGAGGAGGCATGAGCTCTGGTGGTGAGTCCACCAGTGACAGACAGGGCAGACCTTGTGAGAAATGGCAGGCACCTCACCTAGACGAGGCTGGGGTCTAGAAGTGGGGGGTGAGGGGCGGCCCAGGTTTTGTAGGGTTGACTGACTGGAAAAGCATATCTGCTGGGCTGTACCCCTGCACCCACCCCCCTCAAACCAAAAGAGGGGACAGCATAGGGGAGACAAAGGACCAGGGACCGAGGACCACGAAACTGGAGGGACAGAACAGGCCCTCCCTCAGGCTTAGGCTCTGGGCTGAATCCCCTCCTGGCCCTGATCCACCCCTTCATCCCTCCTCCTCCTGCTCAGGACACCTACCTACTGACTGCAGAGTGGCCACCAGGCTGCCGGCAGCAACTCCGCCCCCATTGGCAATGGCAGCTGATGACATCATCTTGGCAGCGATGGAGGAGGCAGCGATGCCTGTGCTGGTGAAGCCCATGGCGCCCAGCACCACGGGCACAGCACCCACGGCCACCACTGCGGGGAAGAAGCGTTTGAGGTTGGCCCCCAGGGGACAGGCTCCTTCAGGTCTCCCTGTCATCTTCCTGGGGCATGAACTTGGGGTCTGCTGTGCTCTGTGAGAGTCCCAGGGCAGGGACAGGCACCCAACACAAGGGAAGGCTGTAGGTGTGACAAGCGAGTAAACTGGATCCCAGGACTCTTCAGGTCTCTGTTTTGCTGTGACACCTGGGAGGCTCACAGCCCTCCTGGGCCCCAGTTGCCCTTGTGGAAACTAAACAAGTTGAAACAAGCAGTGGCCTTCGAGCTTCCCCTTTGGTAGGAAAAAGTGCCCCCCACCCCGACCCAAGCACAGGGTCAGCAGAAGATGACATCAGCGCTGCTCTTCTGAAGAGGTGATGGGGTGGGGGCTCCTGCCCTCTGCCCCTCAGGGCCTGTAGCAGTACGGGGGAGCCCTCACCCCCCAATCTTACATCTCCAGAGCAGTGCAGTCACAGAACATTCAACAACGAAAATGTTCTGTACCTGCTCCATCCAATACTGTAGCCACACGGCTGTTGAGCATCGAGGTGTGGCTAGTGTGACAGAAACGTTTTTATTTGAATTCTGGCCACTGTATTGGAGGACCCTGCTCAAGAGCACAGCTAACCCCTGGGCTCATTGGAGGAGCTACCAGGGTGCCCAGAGCAGCTCCTGGGAACCAGCCACAGCTCCGCTCCCACATTCCCGACAGCCCTGCCTTCTGGGAGGAAGCCTGGGCTCAGGCAGATGGAATGGCTCGCCCAGGACCACAGCTTTACACCCGGGAGAAGCTGAGCTTGGACTGGGGTGTGTTCATGGCTTCACTTTAGTCCCTGCGCTCTAAGGTTCTCCCCTGGTACTCCACCTCTGTCCCTGCCCACTCCCCCTTACCCACCCGCATCGTGGGGCTCCTGGGAATCCTGGGCTGGGTCACGGGAGGTTGCTCCCAGAGGCCAGGGCCAGATGGGGGCTTGACCTCCTTCCCAGAGAGACTCACCTCCACCAATCACGGCTGCACCAACCTTGACTGGAAACAAAGAGAACACATGTGAGTGCGGCATGCTTGCCTCCCCCAGCCCTTCCGCTGCTGCCCACAGTTGAAGGGGGCTCTGGAGCTGGGATCAGAGGAGAGAGCAGGCCCTGCTGTTCCCCCACAGAGATCTGAGTTACTGAGCATGTGGAGGGGGGATGCTCAGAGCTCTGAGGCGCTCCAGACCAGGAAGGGCAACACCCAGAAAAGACTCCACCTGCTCTTGGAGGGGACATAATATAACCCCCATCACTGCCGCTCATTCGTCTCATGTCCTCCGTGCCCTCCTCACCCATGTAGATTCCATACCCACCCATCACACGTGCCCCTTGCAGACCATTAACTCTCTCCCCTCCTCTTCCTCTCTTTTGCTGCACCCCACGAAGTTTCCTGTTCTCTTCACTCCCCCCACTCTGAGAACACCCAGAATTTACAGCTTCTCCCAGTCTTCAAACCTGCACCTCCACCATCCTGGTTCCCTACTTCCTATTTAACTCAGAAAACGAAGGCAACCAGAAGAGACAAACTGGGGTGATGCATCCAGGATTTCTGGCAGCCACCAGAAGCAAGAAGAGGCATGGGACAGGTCCTCCCCTGAAGCCTTCAGAAGAAGCATGACCCTGTGGACACCTTGATTTGGGACGTCCAGCCCCCAGAACTGTGGGAGAGTACATTTCTGTTGTTTAAAGCCACTCGGTGTGTTTGGATTGGCTAGGAGCATTTCCTCACCTGGCCTTCAGGAACCATCCTTTCTCACTTCTCTTCCTACCACACCTGCCTCTGCCCCCTCTCCTCTCCCTCTCCCCCTCCCCCTCCCCCTTCCTTCTCCCTCCCCCTCTCCCCCTCCCCCTTCCTTCTCCCTCTCCCCCTCCCTCTCCCTCTCCCCTCCCCCTCCCTCTCCCTCTCCCTCCCCCTCCCCCTCCCCCTCCCCCTCTCCCTGATCTCTGATGGTGGCATGTCCAGGGCTCAGACCTCAGACCCCTTCTCAGCTTTAGCTCCACCCACTGGGTGCCTCACCCAGCCCATGACGTTCAGGACCACCTGCATTCTGATGACACACAAATTGATGTGTCCAGCCCAGACCTACTCCCAGAGCCCTCATGATTGGGATTACATAGATCCCTTATAGAAGAGGCCCCAGAGAGCCCCTTCATTCCTTCCTCCATGTAAAGTTGAAGCAAAATATGGTTGTCTAGGAAGTGGGCTCTCACCAGGCATTCATCTGCCGGTGCCTTGATCTTGGACGTTCCACCCTCCAGAACTGTGAGAACTAAGTTGTGTTGTTTATGAGCCCGCAGTCTGGGGCATTTTGTTATAGCAGCCTTAAGTGACTATGACAGCACACAATCAACAGAGTTGAAAGGCAATCTACAGAATGGGAGGAAATATTTCCAAACCATATATCTGATAAGGAGTTAATTAATATTCAGAATATATAATGAATTCCCATGAAAACAAAATACACAAATAACCCAATTTAAAAAATGGGCAGAGTCCAGTCAGGTGGCTCAGCTGGTTGAGTGTCCTCTTGTACACCAACCTGCAGGTTTGATTCCAGGTCAGGGCATGTACCTAGATTTTGGGTTCGATCCCCAGTTGGGGCACGTATGGGAGGCCTATAGGGAGCGGCTATAGGTTTAAGCCTCGGATTGACCTGTGGCAGAGCCACAAACAAGTCCCAGGTTAGAAGGCAGAGCTCTCCTAGCATAATTAAGCTTGACCTTATAGCCTCTCTAGACCCTTCCTAGGTAGCTAAGGGCTGTGAGAGATGCAGCAAGTGCTGCCAAAACAAGTGAAACTCACAAGAACATTGTAACTATGTTGACCACTTCCTTGTTTTTATCTGACTTTAAATTAAAGCCTCAGCTTGCTGGCTGGATCTTTTCTATGTCCTCATCCAGGCACAGGAGATCCACGGAGCCCCAGCTATATTCTCTTTATCTGTCTTCTTTAATCCTTCACCGCACCTCCTCAGGTTGAACCCTGACCGTGCTGACACGGCACAGAGGCTGCCAATTGATGTTTCCCTCACCTATGGAGAACAGTATGGAGGCTCCTCAAACAAATAGAGTTCTATATGATCCAGCAGTCCCACTTCTGGGTATTTGCCTAAGGACCTGAAAACGGGGTCTAGAAGAGATACCTGCACCCCATGTTCATAGCAGCGTTATTTACAATAGCCACGAGGTGAAAGCAATCAAATATCCAGAGGTTGATGAATGAATAAAATTCTGGCACATGGTTGAACCTTGGGACATGATGCTAAGGGAAACAAGTGAATCACAAAAAGACAAATACTGTATGATTCCACTGTGGGCGAATAAAAGGGGTTCTATGGAAAGTAACTTCCCAGGTGATCTGATCACACATTCCTAACTGGGCAGGTCATGGTGGAGAGTCACACCCCGGGCCTATGACTTCCTTAGTGAAAGGTTTTATGCCAGTCCTGTCCAGTGTTGTGGTGCATCTAGATTAACACGCCCTTGAAATCCCCGGAAGGGGTTTTAATCCTCAGAACACATCATCCTGTTAACTTCCTGTAGCCCAATCCCCGTCCGGCTTCCTTCAATCTTCCTTTGTCCCCTCCTTCGTTTCAAATGCACAAAAGAGTCTGCAAAACTGTTACTGTGAGATCTTGCCTCCTGGCATATGTCGTCAGTTTGGCTCAAATAAATTCTTATAGGAATTCTCTACATATTTAGACATTTCTTACATCGCCACCACTCAGATGAAATCCCTCAGACGAAATTCCATGTTACGTGGATCTTGCCACAATTTAAAATACACACAGAGTGGACCTTGTGCTGCCCTGTCCCTGGGCTGGCCCCACCTCAGCGGTGACCTGCTCTGCAGGGATGTGTCCTGGGAGCAAAGGATCGACCAGGCTGTGGTGTGTCAAGGGAGGAGGAGCACAGAGGAGAAATGAAACTTACCCAGGCCTTGGTGTGGGGGACCCATAGGTCCGCTGGCAGTGGACTTTAACTGGCAAAGAGCCAGGCCTGAGCATGTGCCAAGCTGACTAGAAGCTGAGCAGCAGACCTTTGTGCTGAGCCAATGACAAAATCCTACCCCTGCACTTAGAAACAAACTGACCAAGGTTTACAGAGGGCATGTATCTGGCCTGGGCTCAGGCAACAGGTCAGTCCAAGAGCCAGGACCTGGAGTGTAGTCCCTCTGACTCCAGAGCATCACTGGCTTCATTGCCCACGTACACGGGGCCCCTCCTTTGGTGATCTGGGTGTAGTAGAGCTTCCCACCAGGGACGTGTGCCTCAATGCTGACAGCTGAGAAGGCTGAGCAGAGCAGCGATGGTGAGGTGAGGCCTCAGTGCCCAAGGACCAGTTACCTGCAGTGCTGGAGAAATTCCTTTTTTTGTTTTTGGGCTGGCCTGTGGAATCACTTCCAGGTCCCATTGGGGGTTCTGATGGCTGTCCCGGTGGTGGCCCCCCAGGAGTAGAACCAGCAGAGGATGGCTGGGAGGGTTCTTCCTCCTCTGGAAGAGAAGCAGAAAAAGAGCAAACAGGGCAGCAGATGTGGGACCAAAGGCTGCTGCCCCAGGCCCCCGAGGAGGCCATGAGGCCCAGAGACCCCACACAGCACCCTCCGCCATTTCTCAACAACTCTGATGTGGGGAGGGGTCGTCTGTGGCAGCTGTGCTAACAGGTGATGGGAATCCTTGGAGATGAGCCCAAGGAGGAGCCAGAGGGAGACCTGGCCACCAAATGAGAGCTGGTAGGTCCCTCACTTCACAGAGGGACAGGCTGAGACCCAGGAGGGAAGAGACTTGGCGCACACCCCCTCTGCTCTGGGCCATGCACCCCAAGCCCTGGGTCACCTCACCCTCCAGAGCCCTCCCTAGGGCCCTCACCATCCGACTGAGACTCCTGCAGGAGGGCGTCAGCCGCAAACCATTCTCCGTCCTCTATGGCTTTATCTGACATCTTGGCTGCAGTGTGGGAACACAAGGTGCACAGCCTGTTGTCACACAGAAACAGAGTGTGAGACCCCAAGTGCTGTGCCTGACTTGTACGGACTGGGGTGTGGGTATGGGCACCTCTCTATTGCCCTGAGCCCTGCCCTCTGTTCTATAGCAGTCTATGGGCCACTTCCAGCACCTCCCCCAACTCTGCACAGACCCCAGCTTTTTAAGGTAATGACTTTGCCTGGCTCCCTGATCTCCAGGGTTCTAGTCATCGTTGTCTACTAACCACTGCCCCCTACCCAGTGTAATTCTTAGGACTTGAGAGTAACCTGGATTGGAACAAGACCGGTTGCTCCCAAAGTTTCAGGGTAAATGTGGGCTCAAACCCCTTCCCAGCACAGTCACCTCTGAGCACAGTCACAGCAGCCCTGGATGGCAGCAAAGAGGGAAGCTGTGAGGAGAGTCCTGTTGCTCCCTCCCCTTCCCCACTTCCCAGACCCTGCCTACCTTGGGAAGTAATTGCCTGAGAAGGCAGAGCAGTGGTGGAAGTCCTGTGTGTACTGAGGCGTTTGAGGACTCTCACAAGCTTAATATAAATAGTTCCTTCCTGGATGATTTACAACCTCGCGAGACAAATGAACCAGATGACTCAATCTCATTCTAGGCTTAGAGCCAGGTAGACCTCACCTTTGCCTTGATGTGGGGAGTGTGGGCTGGTCCTCAGGATAATCTAATTCCAACCCATCACCCTGTCCCAGGCATGATACTCAGCTTCTCTAATCACCTGCTGGCGGCTGCCTGGATTTGCAGGGCAACAGGGGAAAGTTTTGTCTTAAGTCAGATGCAATGTCCATATAAACCCAAGCAAATTTGCAACCCTCACTGGAAGGGAGGGAGCCAATATAATCAATTTGCTAATCTTTCACTGGTTGGGAATGCTGATGGGTGACTCTTTGGTAGTTGTAGAATACAAGGGACTTACTGCTACTGCACTAAGTTAACCCACGCTCTCCGTTCTCACACGGCACCTGCGGCAGCGAATCAAATGGCGGCGTCTTCAATGGGGGCGGGACTTCCTGCCGCAGAGGTTCCCAAGTGCAAGAGTGTAAGCTCCGCCCCGGAACTGCGGACCGCGCCACCGCTTCCTGTGGCGTCTGCTGAGGCGGTTGGCCGGGTGGCGACTGAGAGAACCGCGCGGCGTGTCCACACGGTGCTTGTCGGCGGGAGAGGAGCTGGGGGTGCGCTCCCGGGCGCCCATCGCCGGCCTCTGCAGGTCGCGATTCGTGAGTGCGGAGAGGGCGGCCGCCGGCCCAGCCAAGCAGCCTGCGGATCTCGTCGGTACCCCGTCTGTGGGCGTCAGGGCCCGGCGGCCGCGGCTTCTTCGCTTCGGGCCGCGGTTCGTGCGTGAGACGAGGCGCGAGCGCGGATCAGGGGGCCGGGCGAGGAGGGGCCCCGCTTGGAGGAGCCCCGCTTGCTCTGCGGGCCGCGGTCTGCGCGCCCGTGTGCGTGAGCATCGCCCGCGCCTCGGGGTCCTTGAACGGGGTGCTCGTGAGCCCGGAGAGCAGCGTCGGTGGGCGAGCCTTCCTGCGGGCAGGTGCGCTCGCCTCGGGAGGCGCCATGCTAAGCGGTTTTGGACGTGCGTCACCTTTTTGTACTCGCGTGTTGAGGACCCAGTAGCACAAAGAGCCACATCACCCCCATTTTCCTGACGAGAAACTGAGGCGCCCAAAGATCACGCGTACGTCCAGCACAGATTCAGCTGGCGAGTGGTGGTCGGGCTTTGATCCTTTTTTACAGGAAACTTTTCTTAGCTTTTCTGAAAAGGGAAAGCATGGATCGACTTCCGCTCAAACTAGACATGCTTAAATGGTTCTTAACCCCCTTCACAGTTGGTGAAAAACCTGGATGCTTGTGAGCATTTGGCAAAGGCCAGCATGGGGGAACAGGCATTTATTTGCCCTCTCTGGGCAAGACTTGAAAAGGAAGAAAGCTGTGCACTTAAAAAAAAAGTGTGTGTGTGTGTGTGTATATCTTTATTGATTTCAGAGAGGAAGGGAGAGGGAAAGAGATAGAAACATCAATGATGAGAGAGAATCATTGATTGGCTGCCTCCTGCACGCCCCCTCCTGGGGATCAAGCCCGAAACCTAGGCATGTGCCCTTGACCAGAATGGAACCTGGGACCCTTCGGTCTGCAGGCCGATGCTCTAGCCTCTGAGCCAAACCAGGTAGAGCAAAGCTATGCACTTTTATTAAAGCTGGCCCCTTCAGCTGTCCCCCTCATCCCCCCCACTAAAAAAGCAAACAATTTTATTCTGCCTTCAAAATGGCCTGGGTGTGGCTGACTTCATCCTCCATTTTGTGACTTGAACATGATTAGGCCCTTCCTTTTCAAAAGATGAGAGCACAGGTTCAGAGAGGATTACGCAGGGCTTTCTTTCCAAGGGCTCACAAGCCGTAAGTATTGGGTCTGGGGTACTTGGCTCCATCGTCTGTGATCCCTCTCTTGCAGCCAGGCGGCCTGCTTTGTGGGTGTATTTCTTTCCTTCCTTGGTGTTTCCTAGCTGGGTGCGTCAGTGTAGAGACGCCTTTGTGTCCTCACTTCTTTGCAGGGCCTGGCATTCTGTAGGCTGCTTAGAAAATATCTGTTGCCTCAGAAGCCATGCTTCTCAGTTGCCAACGTAATGGAACATTTCTCTCTCCTTTTCAGCCACCATGAAGTTGAAGGACACAAAATCAAGGCCAAAGTCACCAAGCTATGGCAAGTTTCAGAGGAAGGGAATCAAGGTTGTGGGAAAATGGAAGCAGGTGAAGATTGACCCAAACATGTTTGCAGATGGACAGATGGATGACCTGGTATGCTTTGAGGAACTGACAGATTACCGGTTGGTCTCCCCTGCCAAGAATCCCTCCAGCCTCTTCTCAAAGGAGCCCAAGAAGAGAAAGGCCCAAGCTGTTCCAGAAGGAGAGGAGGAAGGAGAGTGTAGCTCTGCAAAGAAAAAGATGAAGTTGAAGAAGAGCAAAGATGTGGAAACTGAAGGAACCAGTGCCCAGCCCGAGTGTGAGGTCAAAGAGGCTGAGCCAGAGCCCCAGGGAGATGGCGCAGTTGGTCCTGATCCAGAGGTAGGAGAGATGGCATCAGGAAGCCCGGCCCTGACTGTTCCAAAAAAGAAGAAAAAGAAAGAGAAGAGAAAATCGGAGCCTTCCCAGGGAACTACTCCAAAGGTGCCCAAAAAAGCCAAGACATGGCTGCCTGAAGTGCATGACCAGAAGGCAGATGTGTCAGCTTGGAAGGATCTGTTTGTACCCAAGCCAGTTCTCCGTGCACTCAGCTCTCTAGGCTTCTCTGCACCCACACCAATCCAAGCTCTGACCTTGGCTCCGGCCATCCGTGACAAACTGGACATCCTTGGGGCTGCTGAGACAGGTAAGGGCACCTTATCTGCACTGAGCCTTTGGCTGCTAAGGCTGGGTGACTGGGAGGAGGGGATGTTGGGAACATAACCAGGAAAGCACTGTTAAATGAAGGTGTTTAGAAGTCAGCCAGCTCTGAGTTGTAATCTGCCTGTTCCTGATCAGTACCTTAGGCAAGTCACCCTATCTCCTGAGCAGTATATGCCCATTATAAAATAGATAACAGCAGCCTATTTCTTTTGTGTGTGGGTTAAATGTAAATGCCACAGTAAAGTAAAATTGAAGTCATTGTAAGTGATCTGCAAGTGGTAGTTTTTTCCTGTTCTTGAGGCTTTTCTAAGTGGCTCAGAGGAGTAGAGGAGGGCTAAGATCAGCCCTCTGGAAAGGTAGATCTTCATTAGTGTAAGGAAGAAGTGTCCAGTTCTCAATTGTCCAAAGATAAAAAGTGCTGCTTTGGGAGTTGGTGAGTTGATTGTCACTGGAAGGATCTGAGTGTGGTGGATGTTTAGTAGGTGGATTTTGTAGACAGATTTGGCATGAGCTGCCTGTTGGGATTAGGCATTGTTTAAAGTTCCCGCATTCCCCAAGTCACCTAAGACTTTGTGAAGCAATGACAGGTTGACTTTCCCTGGGTGGATTAAACTACTGAGTGGGGGGAGGAGCTTATACTGCCTGGAACTGTTAGTCCAACTAGACCAGTGGTAACATACGTGTGTGTGTGTGTGTGTGTGTGTGTGTGTGTGTGTGTATGTATGTGTGTATGTATTTCAAAATTGAACTATCAGCTATTAAAGTGTGAATACATTTTTTTAGGACATCCTCTATATGCATATGTATGTATGTATGTCTGTGTGTGTATATATACACTAGAAGCCCGATGCACGAAATTCATGCAAGGGGCTCGGCCCTCGCAGCCGTGGCTTTGTCCAGAAGGTCATCCAGCTGTCTGGTCTAATTAGCATATTATGCTATTATTATTATTATTATTATTATACTAGTGGCCTGGTGCACGAAATTCCTGCAGGAGAGGGGGGGGGTCCCTCAGCCTGGCCTGCACCCTCTCCAATCTGGGATATCCCTCTTGAAATCCGGGACCTGCTGGCACCTAACCACTCACCTTCCTGCCTGTCTGATTGCCCCTCACCACTGCCTGTCTGCCTGATCGCCCCCAACTGCCCCCTCTCCCCCACTTCTGGTCTGATCACCCCTAACTGCCCTCCCGACCCCTGCCAGCCTGCGCCCCCCCAACTGCTCTCCTCTGCTGGCCTGTTCACTCCCCATTCCCCCCCCCCCCCGCCAACCTGCTTGCCCCCAACTGCCCCCCCGCCAGCCTGTTCGCCCCCACTGCCCCCCCTGCCGGCCTGATTGCTCCCAACTACCCCCACCCCCCCACCCCACTGGCCTGCTCACCCCTAACCACCTCTGCCTCGGCCCTGCCACCATGGCTTTGTCCGGAAGGACGTCTGGCCTCCTGGAAGGTCTCCTGTTCTAATTAGCATATTACCCTTTTATTAGTATAGATACACACACACACACATACACACATATAAATAAAGTGAGCCATATATATATATATATATATATATATGTATAAATTATATATATATATAATTTCAAGTTTCCAAGGAGCTATGTTAAAAATGTAAAAAAGAAGAGGTGAAATTAATTTTAACAACATATTTAACCAATTTTATAAAAATCATTTAAGTATTTAATTTATGTAGAATTGTTAATGAGCTACTTTGCATTTCTTTTTATATTAACTTTTGAAAATCTGTATTTTGAACTTGCAACACATCTCAATTTAAAGTAACCACAGTTTAAGTGCCCTGTAACCTTATGTGGCTAGTGACTACTCTATGTTACGGATAGGACTAGACCCGTGGTTGGCAAACTGCAGCTCGCGAGCCACATGCGGCTCTTTGGCTCCTTGAGTGTGGCTCTTCCACAAAATACCACGGCCTGGGCGAGTCTATTTTGAAGAAGTGGCATTAGAAGAAGTTTAAGTTTAAAAAATGTGGCTCTCAAAAGAAATTTCAATCGTTGTACTGTTGATATTTGGCTCTGTTGACTAATGAGTTTGCCGACCACTGGACTAGACCATCTAGACACTTAGTGCCTTCTGAAAGTGGTCAGGAAGCTTGGGATGAGTTCCTGTATAACAGACACATAGATGGAAGAGCGAGGAAACCTCATGAGAGGGGAATGAAGGTAATAATGACTTAGAACATTTACTTAGAATTTAAAATGTGTCTTGCCCTATGTTAAGTTCTCACAACCACCCTGAGGTAAGTTCCATTATTCCCATCTTACTGATGTGGAAACTTGGCATCACAGAGGATAGACAGAGTCACTACACCTGCACAGCTGAAATCTGTGGTGCCTGGATTCTAGACTGGATCTTTGTGCTTTGGTATGTGCAGAGGCGTGGAAATGGGTTTCTGGATGGCTGGTAGGCAAGGTTCTGTGAGCCACTGTGGCTAAAGCCTGACATTGGGAGTTATACCACAGCTCCTATCAGGCCATCGCATGGAATGTTGTGAATCTGCAGGTTCAAGATTCAAAAAAGCTTGGGGCTGTGGACAACTGCTGCCCATGTAATGAGTATACCCACCACCCCACAAGATGCTTTGGACCTCTTTGTAATCTCTCCTTCCCTGGCCTCCCTCCTTTTTCATCCCCAGGCAGCCTCTTATATTTCCACTAGAGGCCCGGTGCATGAAATTCGTGCGGGGGGGGGGGGGGGCGGGGGGCGTGGTGTCCCTCAGCCCAGCCTGCACCCTCTCCAATCTGGGACCCATCAAGGGATGTCTGACTGCCCATTTAGGCCTGACTGCCCGTTTAGGCCCGATCCAGGATTGGGCCTAAACAGGCAGTCAGACATCCCTCTCACAATCCAGGACTGTTGGCTCCCAAGTGCTTGCCTGCTTGCCTTCCTGATTGCCCCTAACTGCTTCTGCCTGCCAGCCTGATCACCCCCTAACCACTCTCCTGCCAGCCTGATTGATGCCTAACTGCTCCCCTGCCAGCCTGATTGCCCATAACTGCCCTCCCCTGCAGGCCTGGTCACCCCTAGCTGCCCTCCCCTGCAGGCCTGGTCACCCCCCCCCCAACTGCTCTCCCCTGCAGGCCTGGGTACCCCCGCAACTGCCCTTCCCTGCAGGCCTGGTTGCCCCCAACTTCCCTCCTCTGCCGGCCTGGTCACCCCTAACTGCCCTCCCCTTCAGGCTTGATCACCCCCAACTGCCCTCCCTTGCAGGCCTGGTCCCTCCCAACTGCCCTCCCCTGCTGGCTACCTTGTGGCAGTCATCTTGTATCCACATGGGGGCAGGATCTTTGACCACATGGGGCAGCCATATTGTGTGTTGGAGTGATGGTCAATTTGCATATTACTCTTTTATTAGATAGGATTTTTCCTCTTCCTGTGCTTTTCATTTTATATTTTACAATGCATTAGGAATCCCAAAATACATTTATGTTATTTTTGCTTTAGATGGTCAGTTATTTTTAAGAGAAGTTCAAATAAGAAAAAGGCATCTTTTGTATTTATTCATGTTACCATTTCTGGTGCTCATCATTCCTTTTGTTGATCCAAATTTTCTTCTGCATGAAAGACTTTCTGTAATATTCTTTTTTTTACTTCGGCTCTACTGATGATAAATTGTTTCAACTTTTATATGCCTAAAAAAGTCTTTATCTTGTATTTGCTTTGAAAGAAATTTTTTCTGAGTGTAGAGTTCTAGATTTTCAGTTATTTTTTCAGATCTTCAGATACAAATATTGTTACACTGTCTTCTAGCTTTCATTTTTCTGTTGGAAAGTGCTATTTTTCTTTGAAGTTTTGTGGATCTGTTTTTGCTCTTTTATTCTTCTTGTTTCTGCTTATAGCACCTCATTTCCTTGTGAGTTTTTAATACTGAGAGCTGTTCGTTTTCCTCTGAAAATTCTTTGGGAGAGTTCTTTCAGGCCTATGATAAAGGTTTCTTTGTCCAGAGTTCATTTTCTTGTTTCTGCTTCGGCTTTGTAACTTTGGAACTACTTTAAGTTCTCAACTCCAGGAGTTTTGTTTTGATTGTTTTGACCACCCACATGATAGAAATTTGGACTCCATATACATTCAGAGGCCATTCATTCTTGTCTAAGCATACACAAAAGTATGCCAATTTAAAATTTTCTCAAAAACTAAGATTTTATTTTTCTTACTTCCTCCTTCCTCACCAAAGAAAGGTCTTGGGAAAGAACTATTACATATGTTCATTTCTTATAACCCCCCCCCCCCGCCCCCAACTCCCCCCCCGCCCCCAATGTGTTCTTTAGCAACAACAACAACAAAACACACATACAACTTGCCCATCTCTTTAGGGTTTCATTGCTTGGACATTTGTCCTTAGTTCATCATTGGTGACGTTAGGTTTCAATGCCAGTTTGCCAGATTTTCCTCAGGCTCCTAATTATAGGTGCAGTGCTGTAAGGGAGCCTATGCAGGGTGGGGGGGCTTTGGGTTGGTCAGGGTGGTACTTTGCCATTCCAAGGGTTCCTTATTCTGTGTAAAGAACCCCAGACAAAAATATGTGCATCTGTTGATTCACACTGTTTTTGCTTGTTTTGTCTGTTTGCTTTACTTCTAAGGCAGTGGGAAAACGCTGGCCTTTGCCATTCCCATGATTCATTCAGTGCTGCAGTGGCAGGGGAAGAAGCCTACCCCAGCTCTGAGTAACACAGCAGCGCCACCTGGTGAGACTGGAGCTGAGACTGGGTCACCAAGCAAGGCTGGAACTGAGTCTGGATCCTTGTGTGATGAGCTGGGGATAGAGGGTGAAGCACTGCCCAGTGAGGCTGGAACGAAGGCTGGAGCAGCACCCAGCAAGGCGGGAGCCAAGACTGGAGCTGCCGTCTCAGACCAGGTGCTGCCCTTCTGGGATGATGATGCTGGTGAAGGACCTTCTTCCCTAATCAGGGAGAAGTCCATCCCCAAACAGGATGAGGACAAAGAGGAAAAGCTTGATGAAGAACAGACTGGAAAGCTACAACAGAAGTTTGATGTCAAATCCGTCACCTGTAAATCACATGCAAAGCGTCCTCTACTTGGGCTGGTTCTGACTCCCACCCGAGAGCTAGCTGTCCAGGTCAAGCAGCATATTGATGCTGTGGCCAAGTTCACAGGTGAGGTTTAATTCCATGTAATGAGTATTTCCTGAGAGGGTCCTAGGTGCTGGTGTGCAGAGGTGAGCGAGCTGTGGCTATTGCCCTCTAGGGAAACTTTTCTTGTCTGCCAGACAATTATGCTCTACAGAAAATTGAGTGCCACTTTCTCAGTTGTCCTAAGACACATAGCTAATGCCATTCTAGATGCACAGGAAATTAATTTGTTGGGTATAGTGGATACTTAGGGCAGGTTTTGACAAACTACCTGATTTTGTAAATAAAGTTCAGCCCACCAAGGCAGAGTGAAGTAGAGTTAGTAGTTGTTGTTTTTTAAAGACGTTTTTATTGATTTTTAGAGAGAGAGGAAGGGAGAGGGATAGAAACATCAATGAGAGAGAAACATCGATCATCAATCAGCTGCCTCCTGCATGCCCCCTATTGGGGATTGAGCCCACAACCTGGGCATGTGCCCTGACTGGAAATCGAACCCGTGACCTCTTGGTTCATGGGTCAGTGCTCAATCTCTGAGCCATACTGGCTGGGCAGTAGTTGTGACAGACCATTTAGCCCACTAAGCCAAAAATGTTTATGATTGACACTTTAGGGAAAACTTTGCCGACCTTTGCATTAGAACTTAATTCTCTCTTGCCGAGGCCGGTTTGGCTCAGTGGATAGAGCGTCGGCCTGCGGACTGAAGGGTCCCAGGTTTGATTCTGGTCAGGGGCATGTACATTGGTTGCGGGCACATCCCCGGTGGGGGGTGTGCAGGAGGCAGCTGGTCGATGTTTCTCTCTCATCGATGTTTCTACCTCTCTATCCCTCTTCCTTCCTCTCTGTAAAAAATCAATAAAATATATATTTAAAAAAAAAAAAAGAACTTAATTCTCTCATGGAATTCCTTTTGGGGAGAACTGCACAGTGGGAGTGTGTATTTTATAGTAAAAGCAGCAGTTACTTACCAACCCTCACTGGGTGTGAGGTACTTAGCTAAGCGCTTTGACTGCCTGCTTCTGTGTGTTTCTTCCACACTGGATACCTCGAGAAGTCCTCCACGAGGGAGGAGAGAACACCAGGCACTGGAGGAGACTCAGATGAATTCTAATTGAGGGGAATGGGCAGGCTTCCCCGGGAGGTGTGTCACAGCCACAGGTAACATTATTCCCAGTTGTGCAGCATTGCTCAGTTTTTCTGGAGCTGTTGTGGTTGGAGAGGGGGGAGTAGAAAGAAAGGAGATTGGGGAAGTAGGCAGATCCCAGATCCCAGACTTGGAAAGTCCTCTAGGAGTGGCACCAGCAGTCAGGCCATGCCAGCTCTTTCAGCATCCCCTGCAGAGGGGAGCTGTGCTGGTTTGCCTCTGCTAATCTGGGGGTGCCTGTGTCAGCTGTGGAAGAAAGCAGCTAGACTGAATAACGGTGTCCCTTATGTTTGTGTACCATAGGAATTAAAACTGCTATTTTGGTTGGTGGAATGTCCACGCAGAAACAGCAGAGGATGCTGAACCGCCAGCCTGAGATTGTGATCGCCACTCCGGGCCGACTGTGGGAGCTAGTTAAAGAAAAGCACCCTCATTTGAGCAACCTTCGGCAGCTCAGGTGAGAGACAGGAGCTCCCTCACCCCCTGTTCTGAAGTGGGTCTGAGGTGATCTGGTAGTGTGTGCAGTGCCATCTCTCTGTCACAAAGTGTCATGATGTGGTACCACCTAAATTTTGGCCTTCAGAAAACCAAACATGCATGAGGGAGATTAGTTGAGGCCCTCACGGTGTGTGTGTGTGTGTGTCTGTGTGTGTGTGTGTGTGTGTGTGTGTGTGTGTTGAGGGTGGGGGTGGTAGTAGGATGCTCTAGATGATTTCTCTTACCTGCTATTAACCAGCGAATGTGGGACTGTCTGGATCTGCAGGTGCCTGGTGATTGATGAGGCTGACCGGATGGTTGAGAAAGGCCACTTTGCTGAGCTCTCACAGCTACTAGAGATGCTCAGTGACTCCCAATACAACCCAAAGAGACAGACACTTGTTTTTTCTGCCACACTGACTCTGGTACATCAAGCTCCTGCTCGAATCCTTCACAAGAAACATACCAAGAAAATTGACAAAACTGCCAAACTTGACATCCTCATGCAGAAGATTGGCATGAGGGGCAAGCCCAAGGTCATTGACCTCACAAGAAATGAGGCCACAGTGGAGACACTGACCGAGACCAAGATTCATTGTGAGAATGATGAGAAAGACTTATATCTGTACTACTTCCTGATGCAGTATCCAGGCCGCACCTTAGTGTTTGCCAACAGTATCTCCTGCATCAAACGCCTCTCTGGGCTCCTCAAAGTCTTAGACATCATGCCGCTGACCCTCCACGCCTGCATGCACCAGAAGCAGAGGCTCAGAAACCTGGAGCAGTTTGCTCGCCTGGAAGAGTAAGTCAGGCCTGTCCCCAGAGCCCAGCCTCTAGCCATTGGGTCAGGGTTGCCAGGATGGTGGGGAGATGGTGGGAAGCTACCTTCTGTTATGGGGCCTTACCAGTATAAGGTGCCCTTGTTTTGAACAGTATGAGGCAGGCTTACCCTGTCTAGTACATTTGGTTGCTGGTAATGCCCAACAGAAATGTCCTTAATAATGAACAGTGGTGACAGTAGTACCTACCATAAGAATAGAGTAAGTACTATGATGCATTTTCGATACATCACTACATTCATTCACTTCTAACATTCTTGAGAAGAAGCAGAGTAGATTGATGGTAAGAGAACAGATTGGAAGCAGATTGCCTGAGATCAAATCCTGGCTGTACCCTTCTAGCTGATCAAATTCTGTTTCAGTTTTCTCATAATTAGTGTAATATTAGAAGCCACTCAGAGGGCTGTTGAGAAGATTAAGTGGATTTGTACGTATAAAGTGTTTAGAACAATGCCTGGCATGTAGTATATACTTGCTAAATGTTAGTTTTACTATCACTTGTTATCGTTATTCTCATTTTATAGGTGAGAAACAGTAAGGACTAGAAAAGCTAGGTAGCTTGCCCAAGGTTTCTCAGCCTGACAGAGCTGGGCCTCCGACCAGAGCTCATGCTGTGCCTTACATGCTGTGCTGTCGTTGACCATCTGCTTCAGGGCCAGACGATGCTCAGGCAGCAGGGTGCAGATTATCAAGCTGAGGGCCTGGCATTTGTCCACAGTGTTTTTTTGTCAGGTTACAGGGTGATTAGTTTCTAGAACAAGTGTCTGGTTTACCTCCCTTTGAATGTTGGTAGGTAGAGTTATTGGTTTACTGGATCAGGGGTTGGCAAACTGGCCAACAGGCCAAATCTGCCTCAGTGCCTGTTTTTTTGTTTATTTTTTGTTTTTTTTTGGTGTTTTTTTAATTGATTTTTTTAGAGAGAGAGAGAAATATCCATTTGTTGTTCCACTTATTTATACATTCATTGCTTGATTCTTTTATGTGCCCTGACCGGGTATTGAACCCGCAACCTTGGCATTTGGGGACAATGCTCTAACCAACTGAGCTATCCATCCAGGGCTTACTGCCTCTTTTTATTTTATTTTAACTTTTCAAAATATGTTTTCATTGATTTAAAAATATATTTTTTAATTGATTTCAGAGAGGAAGGGAGAGAGAGAGAGAGAGAAACATTGATGAGAGAGAATCATTGATCTGCTGCCTTCTGCACGCCCCCTACTGGGAATGGAGCCCACAACCCAGCCATGTGCCCTGACCAGGAATTGAACTGCTGACCCCCTGGTTCATAGGTCATCACTCAAACCACTGAGCCACACTGGTGGGGCTGCCTGTTTTTATTAGTAACTTTTTATTGGGACACAGCAAGGCTTATTCATGTATTGTCTGTGTCTGCTTTTGCATCATAACAGCAGAGTTGAGTACTTTCAACAGAGACTATTCACCCACAAAACCAAAAATAATTTACTACCTGGCCTTTTATAGAAAGAGTTTGTTGACCTTGACTTAGAGCAATGGTTTAATGTTTGACAACCTTTAATTTGCATCATATTCCCCATCCCTACCTCAGAGATACAGGGAGTTTGGACCCTGAAGGGCCCAGAATCTTGTTTTTAAGACCTCAAGTGCTTTCGACTTTCCTCGAGCTGTACATATATTAAGAAACATCACTCTACACATACTATCAAGTGCTTACTATGAACCAGGTGCTGTTCTGGGGACTGGTAATAGCACAGTGAACAATGCAGTCTCCTGGAGATTACATTCCAATGGAAGGAAATAATAAGTTGAAAAGTAAGTATATAAAAAAAGAAGAAAAGTAAGGATATGGCTTGTCAGGTGGTACTAAGTGCTAAATAGTCCAGTTGTGTGGGGAGTTGTGCAGACTGTGTGAGTGTGTGGCCAGGGAGGCTTCTCTGAGAAGGTGAGGTTTGAGCAGAGAGGGGAAGTAAGGACATGTGAGTATCTGAGGAAGACCTTTTAAGACCTTAGGTATAGCAAGTGCAAGGGCTTGACGACAAGGGCATGTTGGGCATGTTTGAGGGAGAGCAAGGACATCTCTGTGACCGGAGGGAAGTAAGTGGGAGGGTGACCGGAGATGAGGTCACCGACCTGGAATATGTGTGGCTTCACGGAAGTCACTTGAGGTGGTCTTCAGTATTGCAGAGTGTGGCTTGTTGATTACGGCCATGTATGTACCTTGGGAAGTTAATCTCTCTGAGCCTAGGTTTCTGAATCTGTAAAAGGGAGATACGTACATAATATCTCATAGCGTGTTTGTAAGGGTTTATAGTGCTTAGAGTACTCAGCAGGTGGTAAGAATTTGATTAGTGATAGCTATTGGGTATTATTAATGAGCTTTCTTTCTCTATCACAGTTGTGTTCTCCTGGCAACAGATGTGGCAGCTCGGGGCCTGGATATTCCTAAAGTCCAGCATGTCATCCATTACCAGGTAAGGGCATCAGGGAATTTGTAGATAGTTCCCAGAACAGTATCAAATGGGGAATTTTTAAAGCAAAGGTTGGGAGAGGGAGGAGGAATTGTTGGTCCCAAGGCCTCATGCAACAGAGAATACCACTGGCACCTAGTGAACAACCAGCTGCTGCCACTTGGCTTTGTCTGATATCAAAGAGCCCCTCTCTTTTACTTGGGCAAGCTACATGGTATTTCCGGGTAAAGTCTCAGTTTCTTCCACGAAGTGGGGATAATCAGTTTAGCATATAGAGCTTGAGCTTAAATCCCAGCTTGAGCAAGTAGTTTAGTCTCTTTGTACCGCAGTTTTCGCATTTGTTAAGTGGCAGTTATAGTATCTAATTCTTAAGTTCTTATTAAGGTAAAGTAAGTTATTACATGTGAAGAGCTTAAAAAGCTATGTAGCACAGCGTAAGCACTTAAACAAATCTTAGCAGCTCTTGATACTGACGTCAATATTAGTGTACACCCCTAGTGAATATCACGGTTTGATGTGTATTGGCTGCCTCATTGTTGGTTACTTTTGGCCGTGTTACTTGGCATCTCTGGTTTCAGTGCCATTGTTTGTAAATGGAGTAAACGCTACCTACCCCATAGAGTTATTACTGAAATTAAATGAGCTGATGCTGATGAAGCACCTAGCACAGGGAAAGCGCTCAAATAAAAGATAGCTATTCTGGCATTATTATTTCTCCTTTTTTGTCTTTCTTGCTTTAAAAAACAAATTTAGGGAACCAGTTCAATTTAGCAAATCTCCTTTTTGGGGAAGAGGCTGGGTCGGTCTTTGTAAAAGATATCTGGTGAACACTATACAGTTCTAGTCCCTAAGAAGTAGCATCTCCACTAGAGGAGATGAAGTGACTGCAGCCATAATTTAAGGCAGAAGACAAGTAGAAAGTTTCAAAATATAATGGGAGAGAGCCCTGGCTGGGCGGCCCAGTTGGTTAGAGCATTGTCCCAATATGGTGTTTTACATATATATACACACATGTGTGTGTATGTATGTATAGATATATAATGGGAGGGAGAGGTAGCTTCTAGTTTGGGAGGTTGGAAAGTGCTTTCTAAAAGATGCTTGGCTTGTAAAGGTAGAAAGGATGTGAGCATGTAGAGGTAGGAAAGGAAGGAGGAAAGAACACGGGGAAGTGGGCAGTTAGCTGAGTGAGAAGAGGTGGGTATGTTGGGAGAGGAAAGTGAAGAGTGACTGCCATTTTCCACTTGAGTAGTCTGGGGGCCTGAACCAGGGCAGGGGCATGGGAGGGCAGAGCCTGCACAGTGAACGGGCAGTAAACCTGGGGACAGTTTGAATGGGGGACTGGGAAGGGCTGGATCAGTCCACGGTGCTGGAGAGGTTTCTAGCTGTCTCGCTGAGAGGGAGGAGGTCCCAGCATTGGCCTGCTGGTCCTGAGGGGAGGAGCAGTGCTTGGTGATGGCCACAAGGTGACCTTCCCGTTCCTCCCTTGGCAGGTCCCTCGCACCTCGGAGATTTATGTCCACCGAAGTGGTCGAACTGCTCGTGCCACCAACGAAGGCCTCAGCCTGATGCTGATTGGGCCTGAGGATGTGATCAATTTTAAGAAGATTTACAAAACCCTCAAGAAAGATGAGGACATCCCATTGTTCCCTGTGGAGACAAAGTACATGGACGCAGTCAAGGTAACAAGTGAAAAGCCAGTGCTAGTGAGGGGAGGGTCGTGCTCCCTCACCTTGGAAGTATAACCCTTGGAAACTAAGTAATGGTTCTTCCAAGAGCTAAACAAAGGGGTTCATTAAAAAAATGGAACGGGGCCCTACCAGTTTGGCTCAGTGGATAGAGCGTCGGCCTGCAGCTGAAGGGTCCCGGGTTCCATTCTGGTCAAGGGCATGTACCTCGGTTGCAGGCTCCTTCCCAGCCCTGGTCAGGGCTCCTGCAGGAGACAACCAATTGATGTGTTTCTCTCACATTGATGTTTCTGTCTTTCCTTCTCTCTTTCACTCTCTGTTAAAAAAAAAAAAAAAAGAGGAATGGGGCACTGTACCTGGCATAAGGGCGAAAGACTGAGTAGCCACAGATGAGGCATTTTCTTCCTGACCCTTCACTGTCTGTCTCTGAAGCCTCCACCACCTCCTCTGCACGCAGTGAGCCCTGCTGCCTGGACATCCTGCGGTGGTTGCAGGGAAGGGAGGTCAGCGTGGCTTGCTGAGGCAGATACTCAGGCTTTGTCACAGTCCTGAAGCGGATGCCAATAAGTCCCACCTTTGGGGTTTTATTTTAACTTAGCAGGCATTCCCTGCTTACTATGGGCCAGAGTGCATCAAATAGCCCAGTTGGTTAGAGCGTTGTCCTGATAAGATGTTTTACATATACACACACACACACACACACACACACACATATGTATGTATGTATGTATGTATGTATGTATGTATGTATAGATATATAATGGGAGGGAGAGGTAGCTTCTAGTTTGGGAGGTATAGATATATAATGGGAGGGAGAGGTAGCTTCTAGTTTGGGAGGTTGGAAAGTGCTTTCTAAAAGATGCTTGGCATGTAAAGGTAGAAAGGATGTGAGCATGTAGAGGTAGGAAAGGAAGGAGGAAAGAACACGGGGAAGTGGGCAGTTAGCTGAGTGAGAAGAGGCCGGTATGTTGGGAGAGGAAAGTGAAGAGTGACTGCCATTTTCCACTTGAGTAGTCTGGGGGCCTGAAAGCGGGTGCATTCTCTGTGGAGGTCCACTGGCTTGTGAGGCCGACCAAGTGCTAAAATTCAGGACAAATGGAGCACTGTGGTCCAGTGGGCACATGGTCGAATTGGTAGGAGATGAGGTTTTCTCCAAGCCTCCTGAAGATAAAACTATGAAGAGGTGAAGAGATGAAATTCTAGGAACTGAGGGAGCAGAGCAGTTGGCTCCTCTGGCTCAGCAGGCATGTTAGCCATGTGGGGAAATCGGTGGGAGATGCAGATGGAACGATGGAGACGCAGGTTGAAGGAGATGGAGAGGAGAGGTGGAGCTGCAGGTGGAAAGGTGGGGGTGCACAGGATAACCTTGAGTAGGAGGGATAGGAGCCACCCTGGCTTTTGGTGGCTCCTTTCCTCACATCGCAAGCTCTGTCTGTCTGCTGCCGTCACTGCAGTCTGACCACAACACCCACGAGAGGGAGACGTGAAGTGCTTTTCTCAGAGGAGAGCGTGAACGAGAGGGAAGGCAGTTCTGTGAGTGTTTCGCTGCGGTTGAGAGCTGGGCCCTAACTTCAGGCTGTTGGGGTGCTTCAGGGTCTCAGCTCAGCCGTGGAAGCCAGCTGTGGTGCCCGGGGAAGAGTGTCCTTTGGACACTGTAACTGCAGTCCGCCTAGGAGGCTCCAAGGGGGCAGTTCAGGGTTGTTTGGATGCCGGCTCTTGTGATTTCCTGTGTGCCACGTTTCACGAGTGCCCTCTGCCTTTTTATGAGGAACCACTTGTTTCCAAAAAGGATCACAAGAGCATGTTTTTAAAAAAATACATTTTTATTGATTTCAGAGAGGAAGGGAGAGGGAAAGAGAGCTAGAAACAACAATGATAAGAGAGAATCATTGATCAGCTGCCTCTTGCACACCCCACACTGGGGATCGAGCCCGCAACCCGGGCATGTGCCCTGACCAGGAATCGAACGTGACCGCCTGGTTCATAGGTCGACGCTCAACCACTGAGCCATACCGGCTGGACTCAAGAGCATTTTTAAACAAGCTTAAACAGACTTTGCTTCCCAGAGGCCTGAACCCTTTGTCAGATGAACACTTTCTGTTCCTTCCCCCCAGGAGCGAGTCCAGTTAGCTCGGCAGGTTGAGAAAGCCGAGTATCGGAACTTCCAGGCTTGTCTGCACAACTCCTGGATTGAGCAGGCGGCTGCTGCCCTTGAGATTGAGCTGGACGAGGAAATGTACAAGGGTGAGTGGGCTGGACGGACCTTGAGCAAGGGCGAGTTTAGCTTGTTTTCCCTCCACTCTTCCTTGTTGGAACCTCCCCACACCATGGGTCCTGTCACTGTTGGCAAGATGCCTTTTCCTTCTTTGTGACCGGCCCTTGTCCCAGATGAGCCTAAAGTCCTCGGCCTTGCTTCCCTCTGTCTTGTTTGTCTGGGGCCTTCCATTACCACCCACATGTGGCCAGACTGCCCATGTTTGAGTGCTGGCCTTTTCCCTTAACTGGATGTTACCAGGTCAGGTTTCTTAATCGCCCTGTGCCTGGGTGTCCTCATTTATAAAATCTGGGTTATAAAGTACCTACCTCACAGGGGGTCAAGTTATTAACTATTGTCATTACTACTCTGCCTGTCTTCCAAGCGAACGAAGCACTTGGGTCATCAGCTCACCTGATCTCCATGGTCTCCTGGCATAAACAGCAGGATAGTTATGCTGTGCATAGGGAACTAGGGTCACAGAAGAGAAGTCATTTGTGCAGGAAAACAGCCCCACCACCAGGTGTTTCCTGAGCCCCTAACTCCGAACCTGGGCCCGAGACTCAGGATTCAGGGATGCATCAGTGTGGTCCCTGCTCTTGAAAGTTCCCGAGTCTCAGAAGTGGCAGAAGCACATCTGGAACCGACAACATGAGAGTTAGGCCCATTGCTCTTCCCAGCCCACAGTGAGTAGCTCAGCTGGGGTGTTGGCATCTCGGTGCCAAAACCAAGAGTCAGAGGCAGACATACTACTGTGTACTCAGCATAGAAGCAGGAACCAAACCACTGGGCTTGATGACAGTGAGCTAGTCCTCCTGGTAGCTCGAGCTTGGGGCCTGGGCTGTAGATAGATGAGGTTCTGCTGCCCTTCGAGAGGACAGGCCGGTGTGAGCCCTTGGGCTGTGCCTGCCCCTGCAGGGTAGTCACAGTGCTGCGGGGAAGACGCAGGGGAGCTGGGCTGCATAGACGTGTCCTGACTCCTGAGGGGTTTGTAGCTTCGATTTGTCAAACCCCAGGCTGCAAGTGGGTGGGGGTGTAGAAAGAAAACTGATAACATGTCTGGAGATTTGGGTTCTAATCTGTTTGACAGCTAGCTCTGTGACTTTCAGCAAGTGACCTCTGAATTTCTTGGACTGTAAAATTAAGGTAATTCCTGTCTTAGAGGGTTTTTGTGACAGGTAAAGGACAGAGTGGCCCTGAGTGGCCCTCCTAAACTGTTAGAAGTCCGACAACAGCAGCGTCTGCAGAGAACTTCTGAGTCTGCCCCTCCAAAAGAGTTCCAAAACACTTCTCCTCACGATATCCCCATCAGGGGAAGTCCTCAGGTAAATGTGATCTTTCCGTACTGTGTTTCAAGGAGGAAAAGCTGACCAGCAAGAAGAGCGTCGGAGGCAGAAGCAGATGAAGGTCCTGAAGAAGGAGCTGCGCCATCTACTCTCTCAACCGCTGTTCAAAGATGACCTGAAGACCAAGTATCCCACTCAGTCTGGCCAGCCGCCCGCGCTCAGGCCTGCTCCGAGGAACGGTGAGTCCGCTCTGAGCTGCCTCTCCAAACAGAAGAAGAGGAAGCCAAAGCCCAAAACAAAAGAGCAGCAGCAGCAGCAGGAGCCCCAGCCAAGTACAAGTGCAAATTAACTGCCCTGAGGCAGCCTGCTGTGGCCACACGTGGTCTGTGCTCTCTGGTTCTGTGGGCCACCTTCACCTTTCCTTTCACTCCACTGTCAGCCCGGTTACAGAAATCTCTCTCTCCCCATGACGCCCCATGGCAGGAGGGACCTCATGCAGATTTGTGTTGTTTTAAAGTAAGAATTCTGTGCAGCAGCTTATGTGTTTCTGTATTTCAGTGTTTACAGGCTTGTATGTTTAGCTTGATTTCCTTAATTAAAAATAACCAGCATGTCATCCTGTGTTTTTAGCCAGAATATGGGGGATTCTGTCCTAGTCCTCGGCTGTAGGATGCACATGAGGGGTGTCTCACCCCACTGGGCAGTGTGGATGGAGCAGGAGACCAGTGCTTTGCAGATCAATGTGAAGTCATTTCTGTCTGGGTCCTCACACGTGCTCCCGCTTTTCCCCACAGCACCGTGGTCGGCAAACTGCGGCTCGCGAGCCACATGCGGCTCTTTGGCCCCTTGAGAGTGGCTCTTCCACAAAATACCACAGCCTGGGCGAGTCTATTTTGAAGAAGTGGCGTTAGAAGAAGTTTAAGTTTAAAAATTAGTCTCTCAAAAGAAATTTTAGTCGTTGTACTGTTGATATTCGGCTCTGTTGACTAATGACTTTGCTGACCACTGCCCACAGCAGAACCCTTAGCTCGGGCTCTCTACCACTCGCTTCGCTCACAGCTTTTGTTTTGTCTGAGCCAGCCCAGGTGTGGGTAGGAAGAGGTTGCCGTCCTCGGGTGGGCTCCAGGACAGTGAGCCTAAGCAAGGCTTCCTGAACATCAGAGCCACTTGTGGGGAAGCCAAGACTAGTATGCTGACTGGTGTGTGAGCACTCAGACCTGCCCTAGCCAATTTCTCCCCTCATCTCTCTCTCCAGCCCCTTTGTGACAGAACTGGTTTGCTTCCCATGATTCCATGCGTCCCTTCTCTTGTCCTGAGCCTTTGCATACGCTTTTCCCTTGGCCTGATTGCCTTCCCCATCCTTGAGCCCTGCTTCCTGTCTGTAGGTCCCTGAGCCCCCAAGAGAGTGAAGTGCTCCTGCTGTGGGCCCCCGAGTACCCATGCCCACCCTCTGCACAGTGCTTGCCACTCAGATCACCTTTGCTGAGCTCGAGAGCAGAGGCTGCTGCTTATGGCCTCTGCAGCCGCGGGCGGTGTGTAAATGTGCCGAGGGAACCAGCGACCTCCCGGTGCCACCCCAGCTTTCTCTGGTCGGTCTGGATGAGGAGCTAATATTGCTGCAGTTGTAGGAGAAGCGCCGATTTCTGTACAGCTAAGTCTGGGCTTCTAAACGGGTTTCCTCGGCCTCATGTTGGCAGGATGGCAGCAGTATCCCTCAGCCCCTTTGGAAAACTACAACAGGATAGTTGGTCTAAACTCAGACTCCAGTGTCATTGCGTGTGGACCAACTACCGGTAGGCACTGCTAGCTTCTTTATTATTTGTCAGGTCCCTGAGACGTTCTTATGTCCTTCTTGTAGCGGAGAAGACTGATTAAGCCTTGCTTAGGCTCACACAGCAGCAGGTGGCAGAGCTGGGTTTGGAACCCCGAGTATTTCCTTGTGGGCTCAGAGCAGGTTAAACATAAGACAGCAGTGTTGCCAAAGAGTATCTCCTCAGTGTCACCGGAGAGAACGCAGAAGACAAAAGCTGTAGTCCGTGAGGTCAGCGCCTGAGTGACAGCTGTCAGGACAGCAGGGGGCTCTCCATTTTCCAAATGACACATGGAGATTCAGGGAGGTTCAAGGTCCCTTAGCAGCACCTGAGCCATGAGAGGCCCGGGCACTTGTCACAGGCCAAACAGATCCACCAATGTCCATTGACATCCTGCCCATACCTTCCTTCTAATGGCAAATTATTATTTTTACTAGAGGCCCGGTGCCCAAATGCGTGCACAGGTGGGGTCCAGCAGGCCCACCCGATTGGGGTGGATCTGGCTGGGTGGTGGTGGGGGTGGGAGGGACACAGGAGGTTGACCAGCCAGGCCCGCCTCCTGGTCGGATTCCTGGTCAAGGGGACAGTTTTCATATTATCCTTTTATTATATGGGATTTTGATGGTATAACATGTTATGGGAGTAGGTTTTATTTTTTTTTTTTTTATTTTTTTTTTTTTTTTTTTTTTTTTTTTTTGGGAGTAGGTTTTAAAAGATGAGGCAGCTTCCCAGGCAGGTCTGCTCTCTGACCGGATGAGGTGAAGCTTTGTGAGGCCTGTGGTTTGTATTGATGCCTCCAGCCCAAGGGCAGGACTTCCTGAGTGTCTGGATCTTCCACCGAACAAGCGCCCTCCCCCCCCCCCCCCCCAAATCCACTCACACACTTAAGTCCCAAATACTAAGCAGCCAGGACAAAAGTTGTTATGGAAACCATTTTAATGCTAGGAAATGTTCTCACCAATTGCCCAGGGAAGTTGTAGGGCCTGGCCCACATCCCATGGGACCTAGGGCCCCTGGGCAGCCACTCAGAGCTCGCGCCCCCACCCCCATTTCTGCCCAGTGTGGGAATGTGTTTGATTCTTAGACCATGGTCTGGGAAGCCACAGCGTTCCCCCATCCTGCAGTGTCCCGCTGCTGCCCTTGGGAAGGGTGGGTTGAGAACATCCCCATCCATAGATCCCTAGAATCTCATTCAGTAGTCCTGTCTCCATCTCACTAAGGTGGGAATTAGGGCTCCGAGAGGTGAAGTGTTTTGGCCAAGGTCACATAGCTAGTAAGTGACACAGTTGAGATTCAAACCCAGGCTGCCTCCAGAGCCCCTTTGTGCTTAAAATAGGATCTAGGTCAAAAGCAAGGATAGTCTGTTCTTTCTGTTGCTAAATATTTCCATTGATTTACAAAGTGTCCTTTGGAAAGAAAGTAATAAATATACAATTATAAAGACAAACTCAAAGCTTTTGGTCTGGAAAGAGATGGCTGCATGGGGTGGGTGGAGAACTGTCCAGGAAGAGTGACTGTTAGCATGGCTGGGCGCTCTAGACCAGGTGGCTGGATCGGAGCAAGTCACACACTGTCCCCGGCTTAGGACTTTTTGACTGTATGACAGTGCAGACGTGCGCTATGCATTCTGTAGAAACGGCGCTTTGAATGTTGATCTTTTCCCAGGCTAGCCATGTGGTAGGACCCCTATTGTGACGCTGGGTGGCGGCGGCAAGCCGCAGCTCCAGGTCAGCCACGAGTGCACGAGGGCAAACCACTGATGCTCTGTGGTGGACTGTCACCGGCACTGTTGTCTTCTCATCCCAGCGTGCCTACAAAACACCCATCTATGTCTCCTGCTGGTGAGAAGAGGAAGGCAATTCTTGAGATGAAACTCAAGATAAATGCCCAACTCGAGGCTGAGCACATGTAAGGTGGGCGGCTAAACTCTGATGCCCGGTCGGTTAGGTGGTAACTGCATTTTCGACTTAAAATATTTTCATCTTAGGATGGTTTTTTTGGGACGGAACCCCATCCTAAGCCGAGTAGCATCTATACTTAAAGTGCCACTCCTTTCTCTCCACAGTGCTTCCCTCAGAGGAAGTAACTTGGCCCGCCTCTCTTGGGCATTGATTCTAAAGCGGTAGGCTCTCCCCCATGAGCTCTGGCGGGCCCTCGGGCCTAGAAGCACACCATGGGCAAGTCTCAGGGCATTTCTCCAGCCGCTCTGCCAAAGGGAAAACTGCTTTTGTGGGCGCTACACAAGCCACGACAGCAGAGAGGTGGCGGCCAGGGCTACTGATGCTGTGCTTGAGAGCCTGGCCGGGGCTTAGGACCCCCCTCACACCTGCAGAGTGGCCATGGGATGCTGATATTCACAAACCATGTAACACGTCCCCCCACTCGTCCAGTGCACTCCCAGCCCAGCACTCCTACCCAGAACCGGGTGAGACACTGAACCAATTCAGAGGTAAGGGTAAGATTTATATTCCTGTGGACAGTGACATGATCACTTAGCCCTTGGGTTCAAATTCCAGCCAGCGGCTGGTGGGAATGTGGTCCCTGCCGGAATGAAAGCACCTGACATCTGTCTTGGCCACGGCAGATGCGTGAGTCAGGTGTGACGCTTGTGCACCAGGACTGGGAGCAGTCCGCTCCAGCCCCCGTGCATTGTGCATCGTCACACCCGCCGACGCGCACTGCAGCACCAGTGGTTTCTAACAGCTCCCTGCAGAATGGAGCCTGTGAGAAGAAGGAAGTAACCCGTAGGGCAGTTCCACACCCTGCGTTCTCCATTTCCTCCCGCAGAGCAAGACAACTAGAACTTGCTAGCAGTGCCCCGGCCAGCCAGGGCTCTTCGAGGTCCTGAGGCAGCAGGTGAGGTTCTTAGGGGGCATGTCCAGGTAGAAGAATGAGGAGGCTGCCCGCCAGGGCTCTTGTCTCCCAGGCAGTTTCCAAACAGAAGTCTCCCCACTGCCAAGTCCTTCGGCTTGCCTGGTTCTTTCCCACCTCACCTCTCGCCAGCCCATACACCGAGCGAAGGAGGGACAGAGAGAACCTTAAAAACGTGTCTGCTCTGCTCGGCTGGTGTCCGCGGCTGCGTGTGCCTGTGTCCACCTGGCTGGGTAGCTAGAGTCTGCTTCCAGGATATGTTGGGGACGAACAGACAGCTTCCAGGTCCCAGACCCTGATTTTTCTCCAGCGGTGGTCCAAGTGGGGCCGGCGGCAGAACCCTGAAGGGCCAGGCAGGCAGGCCAGGCAGGCAGTCCCGGCCCTGAGAGAGGTAGAGGGGCCCCGACAACTTGCACTTCATGCTGAAGACCCCTTTCTAGACTTTGGCATAAAAGTCTCCATTTCCTTCTTAAGTCGGGGGTAAGAAAGCACTCCTATCGTGAATGTTGGCACTGGAGCCTCACATTCACATTGGCCTCAGTGGCCCACGCTTCCTGAAGCCATCCATCCAAGTCCAGTCCGACAGCTGAGTGGACTTGATCCTTTTGTACAGAACTGGGAGTCGGCTGGCCTCGAGCTCTTCCTCCCCACCAGAGAGGCACTGCCCCTGGTGGAGAGAAAGCGAGGGCCTGGCGGTTCTACAACGGAATGTGAACACTGGCGGGAACGAAGGGAGGAAGGCCGAAGGCCCAGGCCCAGAGAGGGGAGGGGACCTGCCCAAGGCCTCGGGAACTGGGGCGGAGCCAGGGCTCCTGGCTTCTTAGCCCCGAGTTAAAAAGCATTTGACTTTCCATGAAAATAAATACTAAAAATATTGCCAAGTTACCACAGCCCATATTGGTAAGCCTCATTCCCTGTGACTTTGCCCAAGAGGCTGTGTTTTCTGTTTTCTAACGACAGTCTAAATCGCTTAAAAAACTGAAAAGCCGTAATGTTCCATTCAGAATGCAGTCCCGTTAGGTGACAGGCTCCACTTCATGGCCTAAAATTAATCACGTTTATCGGCTGCATAGAGGATGTTGTAGTGGGAAGTTTTATAGAGCAGGTAAACGGAAGGGGTGGCAGCCTCGGGGAACACGTGGTGGTTCAGGGCCGTGTCCATCTCGTCCACGTACTCCACCTGCAGGGCGATGTTCAGCGCCTGGGACAGGGCGGTGATCTGGATGTGGTCACACTCCATGGCCATGGGCTCCACTTCCTGCAAAGGCCAAAATGAAAAACCCCAATTTAGGGAGGAAGCCCGGCTCTGTGTTCCTGGGTCAGAGTGTCTGCCACTGAGCCCCTGCTGGTGGTGGCCACGCAGGAGTAAGGCCCAGGAGCTACATCTCCCGGAGCAATCCAGATTTTCCTCTGAAAATGGCCCAGTGTTTAAATGTTGGAGGAGCTCTTTCAGGTTCATGCTATACATCATAAACAAAACATCTTGGGGCAAATGTGACTTTGGGGTTGCTACTGCTTAATTATGTCCACAGTCCAGTCCGAAGCCCTATTTCTCAGATGGGAAATCTGAGGCCCAGAGCCACACAGTTCAGGCAGTTCACGGAGGATGCTGCTGGCTGGCTAATCAGGAGGATGCTCCTGGCTAGGAGGCTGGTACTCAGGTGCTCAGGAGAGAGGGTGGAGAACAGAGCCCGGGGCTGGGGGCCGCGTCACCAAAGCCCGAGACCCGGAGGACCTACATGAGTGCAGAAGTCCTTGATGTCCATCTCCTCGTCGATGAAGTGCCGGAAGAAGTCTGCACGGTTCCTGATGAAGGCGGAGGTGAGCAGGCGCAAGAACTGCACGATTCTGTCGGAGGCGCTCTGGTCGTTGAACACCTTCAGCAGGCTGGCCACCGAGCCGTCCTTCTCCACCAGCTCCACCACACTGTAAAACTGGGCCCGCGGGGGTCAGCGCGGCACAGCCAGACCCGCGCCGCCGCCCTCCGCCCTCGGGACGCCTGCCACCACACGTCCACTTTTAAGTCCTCAAGTCAAGATCGCGCCAAAGCTAAGTAATGAGTGACTCGGCCCGGAGTCAGGTCTAGCGCACAGCAGTGGGGTGTCCCTCCATCACTCGCTGGGATTGTTACTTAGAGATTCAGCACTGAGAGCCCCCGCTTCAGGAATGGGGTCAGGGGAGTGGGGTGGAGAGGAACTGGGGGGAAGAGATTGAGGGGGAGTTCCCTGCTGAAAGCTACACTAACGAGGTGCCTCCTCCCAGAAGGAGGGCAGGGCTCTGAGCTTCCTGTCACCCCACATCCCCACCAGCAGGAAGCACCCTGCAGTCCTTCCCAGCTGGGAGGAGCAATGAAGCACAGCCACCGAGCCGTGGGCTGGGAAGGGGCTCAGGCCAGAGCCCATCCTGTCTGCTGGGCCCCCTGGAAGGCCCAGCCGTCGCCGCAGGTTAACTCACAGCATTAAAGAAGTTTCGGAACTTGTGCTCCTCAAAGCCGGCAGTCAGGAGGTCATTTGGGGTCTGCAGGACACGCTCTTTGAACCTAAAGGGGTAGATGGATGCTCACAGGGAAATAGGGAGCGCTGCTGTCACTGTAGCTGTCATCCCCTCACCAGCTGACCCCCAATACGAGAAGGTATGTCCCTAACAGGTGAAGGACGTCGCTGCCTCTCAGCACTGCCTTGTGGACCACACACTGACTGGTTCTGTCCTCACTGTACAATCCAAGGAGGTGGGTATTATACCCATTTCTCGGATGAGGAGGTGAGGTAATCACCACCTGCTCCCAGACAAAGGCCTCTTGGCTCCGTCCCTCCTCTGTCCCCAGGGTTCATCCCCATCTCTGGCCTGGGCCATGCCTAGCCTTGCCTTGCTTCTGGTCACTTCTCCACAGGGACCTCCGAGTGACCTCCACAGCCTTCCCCCTCAGCACCTGTGTCTGGCCTAGCTCACCAACCTCATCTCTAACCCAGTCCCACAGCCTCCCTCCCGCCCCACAGCCATTCCCCACGTGCCTCTCACCTCTTAGTCCCCACTGTCCCCTCAGCCAGGACACCCTTCTCTGTAGTGTGCTAGCGATGGTTTGTACCCATTCTCAAGAGCTAATTGTTACATTTTTAAGAATTTTGCCAGCCAGATGTTAAACACAGCCATTATTTAAAAATCAACTTATGTACACTTACAATTAAATTATGCTAAAAACAAAGATAATATTCAAAACTCATCATTTTACTATTCTATGCTCTTAAGGTTCTCTGTCGGTTGTGTACATATGGTAGAAACACACTGTCACTCAGAAAATGCAATGAGTGACTCATTCAAAATGAGGACCAGGTGGCTTAATTTCTTTCCCCTTGGAGAGGAGATGATGGCCTTAACCTAGCAGGTTGTCTCAACCAGGGTGTCTCTCCTCCCCCCCCCCCGTCCCCTCCCCCGCTTCCCCGCCCCAGGAGATCCTGGCAATGTGTGGAGACATTTTTGGTTGTCCTGACTTGAGGAGGGTGCTCCCGACCTGTAGTGGGTGGAGGCGAGGGATGCTACTAAACATCCCACAGAGCACAGGACAGAGGCCAGCCCCACGGCACAGCGGTCCCGCCGCCATGTCCGCAGTGCCGCAATGGAGAAAGCTGCCTGGCCAAGGGGTTCGGACACCGGGGTCCACAGGTCAGCCCTGAGTGCTCTGTGACTGTTAGGTCCTTGGCTCCATCCCGGTCACTTGGCTGCCCCCACCTCCAACGTGGCAGGCAGCTGGGCATCCCCGGACATCAAAGCCGCTGCCAGGCAGCCCTCCAGCTCACTCCCTGGGTTAAGTGGGCCGTGCCAAGGAGAAACCCTCAAGGAAATTCAGCACCGACGTAGCAGGAGCCCACCCCGCCCCACTCACTTGAGGACCTCTCTGCTCTTCCCCAGCAGCGACTCCAGGTAGGAATAGCCCAGAGCCCGGTAGAAGCAGTTCCCATCCCCCTTGGTCTTGCGGATGGCCGAGAACCGTTTGCTGAGTTCCTGTGGGGAGACAGGGCAACGTGGACATCTGCAGCAACACCCCGCTGTCACGTGCTGTCGGGCGGCCCGCCCTCCCCCAGGAACACGTCTCCCGCCCCTCCGGCTGCCCGCCCTTCACAGTCTCCCAACCTCATCCTTCTAATCCAGGGTCCTCACCTGGATTTTCCTCTGGTAAATCCTGTTTTCAGGATGATCCCGGAGAATTGAGAGAATGTCACATTTTTCTGATATTAGGTGGAAAGATGTTTCACTCTGAAAGCACAAGAAGCAAAGCTGGGGCCATTTCAGAAGCAACTGATGGGCCCTCACCAAGGTCAAAGCCTCTGAACTGCTAGTTGCCTGACACAGTGACTGCCACCTTCCCCCAAAAGGCACGTGTGAGCCGTTACCAGCGTCCTGAATGCCCTGTTCCCTGGACAGGGAGTCAGGTTGGCCACTATGGAAGGCACCATCTGGTACCCGCCGGACTGATTCATCTTCTAGAACGTAATGCCTCGAGCCTAGTGAACCTTCCTGCTGGAGCACGATGTTCCCTTGCCTCCTCTGTCCTTCCCACCTCACTCACTCATCCATTCCTTCTTCTAGTCACCCAACAATTCCCGAACACCCAGCCTGCACCAAGCAGTGCTAGAAATGCAGAGGTGGTAGCATCGGGCCGGATGCACCACCTACTGGTGAGAGCTCATGTTGCAGCCCAGCTGGGAGTCCAGGTCAATTCCAACCCAGAGAGAAACCTCCTGACCCAGAGGCTGGGCCTGGGGCCTCAGGATGGCTGAGAAGTCCCCTGGCAGGGAGCAGGTGACGGCAGCAGCGGGAAGCTCAGAGCCAGGGAGAGTGCAGGAGACTCTGTCCTAACGACCACTCCCCTCAGGCCATGTCTCTGCCTTCCGCTTTTCCTGCCAGACTCAGGGCTCCGATGAGTGGACCTGCATCCCTGCCTCCAACGCGCCCCGGGAACAGCTCTGATTTCAGCACAGAAATAACGTAGGGGAATTTGGTGTGAAAGCCACTGGCAGTTAAGTTTAAAGTCTGTGGCCCTGGTACCTGTGCACAACCCAAGGAGACAGTTCTTATGCAACAGTTCTCAGCTGAGAGGTCGGCGTTAATGGGGAGTTTTGTAAATGAAAAGCCAGTTTTCTGTCAATTTATTGCCATCGTTTTTGAAAGAGTGCCCCCACCCCACACGAGCCTTTCTGGGGCGGCCTCTCAGCCCCGGTTCCTGTACCCAGCATCCAGGACAGAGAAGTGCTACGACTCAGAAGCATTTCGGGGGGCCTGGATGCCCCTACCCGTCAAAGTGTCCCAAGCCACACGGGCCTTCCTTGGCACAGGACAGCTTGTCAGACCTTCTGAGACCTTCTGTTCACCTGGCTGATTCCCAGGGCCCATCCCAGGCCTTGGAACAGGGGAGGGGATGAGACGGTCGTTGAATATATTTCACTCCGTCTGCACCTTCTCCCCCTCCATGAAGAGAATCCCCCTGACCCTTGCATGTGCCTTTCGTTACTACCTGATGGCTCCTCAACAGCCAGGCCTCAGGCTCACACCTCCACCTGTACCTCCTGCCGCCCTGCGGACCCCCATCAACATACCCGTCAGTGCATCTGTGAGCACCATCCAGCCAGGTCTGAGGTGCTGGTGGGCCTCATGGGTCCACCCTGGGCCCCTGCGGCCAGCCCAGCCTCCCTCTGAGGCCACTCTGCAGGGCCACCCTGGGCTGAGTCAGCCTTGTTAACCAGGCCCAGCCGCCCCGAAGCCACAACTCATGGCGTGGCCACAGCCTCCAGTTCCTGACTTCTAGAGGCCAGAGCCTCCAGGCTCGCCCAGCAGCAGGGCAGGCCCAGAACCTGGCCAACCTCCCTCCTAGAAGGTACCATCACTTCCAGAGGCTTCCAGGGGCTCAACCCTGGCTTTGCCTGCCTGGGGCTAGGTCTCCAGAGTGGGCTGGCTCAGGGGCTGTAAGGAAATGCCCTTTTAAATGTCTACTTTAGGAGCGGTGTGTAATATACAAATACTAGAGGCCCGGTGCATGAACTTCATGTACGGGGGTGGTTGTGGGGTGTCCCTCAGCCCAGCCTGCTCCCTCTCCAATCTGGGATCCCTTGGGGGATGTCTGACTGCCGGTTTAGGCCCAATCCCAGGACTGCTGGCTCCTAACCACTCGCCTGCCTGCCTGATTGCCCCCTAACCACTCTGCCTGCCAGCCTGATAGCTCCCTAATCACTCCCCTGCTGGCCCAATCACCCCCAACTGCCTCCCCCTGCAGGGCTGAGGGGACTGGGGGACTGAGGCTGGATGAGGCGGGGCTGAGGGGACTGGGTGCCGCCATCTTGTGAGGGTGTGGCAGTCAATTAGCATATTCCCTCTTTATTAGATAGGATGTGGAATGATCAAAACATTTTTACTCAGGTGAGTAATCAAACATGCTTGGAGGCCAAAGACTTAGGAAAGGCCTAGAACCCCGAATGAGTTTCCTATTGCTGTCTCACAAATTAGCACAGACTCAGGAACTGAAACAGCACGGACTTATCATTACCTGTGCTTCCTGGAGGCTCTGGGGAGAACCCATTTCCTTACGTGTTTCCATTTCTAGAGGCTGCTGGCACTCCTTGCTCATGATCCCTTCCTTCCATCCTCCGGCTCCTTCTCACTCTGACCCGCCTGCCTTCCCCCTTATAAGGACCCTTGTGATTACACATGGGCCCCCCTGGTAAGTCAGGGTATCTCCCCTTCTCAAGAGCCTCAACTTCATCACACCTGCAGAGTCCTTGTTGCCGTGTGAGGTACCCTGTTCAGGGGTTCTGGGATTAGGATGTGGGCACCTTTGGGGGGCTATGACTCAGCCCACCATCCAAATGCCCCTTCTCTGTTGTTTAGCTCAGAAAATAGGGAAGACCCTGTGCTTGGGCCCCCATATGTCTTGGGTCACAGTTATTGGCTGGCCTTGCAGAGACCCTGAACTAGAGACTGGCCCCCCTTTTATTTGATGCCTGAACTTGTACAATATCCTCAGAACTTGACCTCTTCCTGGAGATCTGGCCTCAAGCAGCCATCAGCCACTGGCATGTCTGACCAGCATCCCCAAATTACTGTGCCCCTACCTGCTCTCACTCCACCTCGGCCTCCCCTCTCAGGGGTCCCCAGCTCCCCAAAAGGCCCCTCCAGCCAGCAGAGCTCCCACCAAAGACCCAGGAGTCCTCTTCACCTCTCCTCCTCCCCCGTCAACCCTGCTCCTGGGTCCAACCTGAGCTGCCACCATCTCCCCCAGCCCCAAGAGGCTGCAACAGGATCCCTAATGGACTCCTGGCTTCCAGCCCTGCCCCCATCCCGACCATCCGACACAGCACCCAGGGCAGGCTGCTCAACACGTAAACCAGGCGATGGCATGCCCTTCCTCAGCACCCCCAATGGCTGCCCGCCCTCAGGAGAAGACTGAGAGGACAGCTCCCAGTCCTCCACCATCTGGCCTTGCTCTCCTCCCTCTGCCTGAGCCCCAGCCACAGTGACACTCAGTGTGTTCCTCCAACAAGACACACACGTTCCTACCTCAGAGCACCCACACCTGCTGTTCCTGCTGCCTCCTCACGTGACTCGGTGACGTCACCTCCTCGGAGAGGACTTCCCTGCCCACCCAGTTTCATTTCTTCAGAGCATCCTCTGACACCCAGGTTCACTCTTTTACTTGCACACTGTCGCCCTCCACTAGGATGGCAACTCCATAAGGGCAAGGACTCTGCCTGTCAGGACTAGATCCCCAGTGCCTGGCACCCAGAAATGCCCCAAAACTGCATACTGAGTGGATGAGCCAGTCTCAGACTCCAGCCTGGCCATCCTCCAGCCCCATGCCCACTGCACTGCCAAAGTCAACCGTCTCTCACTGGTCAAAAATATGTTATGGTTCTTCCCATTAGAATAAAACCCAACCCCATGGCACAACGTGTTCTGACCCCACCTACTTTTCTTTTTTAAAATGTATTTTTATTGATTTCAAAAAGGAAGAGAGAGAGAGAGAGAGAGAGAGAGAGAGAGAGAGAGAGAGAGAATGAATCATTAATCAGCTGCCTCCTGCACGCCCCACACTGGGGATTAAGCCCGCAACCCAGGCATGTGCCCTGACCGGGTGTCAAACCATGACCTCTGGTTCATAGGTTGATGCTCAACCACTGAGCCACGCCGGCCAGGCCCCACCTAGATTTCTAGACTCAGCTCACCCCCCAGCTCCCTGCACCCCCACGGACCACTATCCTTCCCTAGAATACCCGCTCTGACCTCTTCCTGGAGATCTGGCCTCACATTCGTAACCATATTCCCAGGCCTCTGAGCATGCGGTGCCATCCTGCCTGGGATGTACTTCTCCCAGGATCCCTCCTGAAGGTACATCCTTCAACACCCAGTTGCCAAGCCCTCCTGGTGCAGTCCTGCCAGCACTCGCCCTCTCTCTGAGGGTGCTGGCTTCCCACGGTGCCCCCAAAGCCCTGGGCAGACCTCAGGCCAGGACCAGGAGCCCCGGAATTGCTTTGTGTCCGGCTATGCCTTCACCAACAGGCACTGAGAGAGGGCAGGCCCTGGTCTTTCCCACCAGTGCCCAGCAGGACTCGAATCTTGTTTGACAAATAAAAGAACAAAGTCACAGAAGGGCCCTGTGGTTTTCTGTTCACTACTGACACCCAAGCATTCACCCAACGTTAAATGCCCTTCGAGTGAGCATGGGACCCTCCCCACCCCCAGCCCCACCAGTGGCAGCCCCGGGCCTGGTCCTCATCCTGGCCCTGGTCTGCCCCCGGGTCCTGTGTCTTCTGCTGGGACTCTTCCTTGCCTTTGAAACGGGAAAGGAGAGAAGACGCTGCATTTTCCAAAGACATTCTCCTCTGCCCACCACGCACACACTCACCACCACTCACCACGCAGCCCAGGGTCCACCACGGTGCCTGGCAAACAGCAGGTGCTCAATAAATGCTGAGTGAATAGAAGAGAACAGACCCACGCAGCCTGTGTCTCCTCCGCCCCGCCCCCCCACACACACATTATTAGGGAGGTGTGGGTGCCTTGGAGATGTCCTACTTAGTGGCTTCATCACTTCCTCCCTCTTGGAGGCACCCAAGCCTCGCAGTGATGGTGACCGGGTGAAGGTGTGATGCTCTTGACCCCACCTGCCCTCTACCTTCCAGTCTCACGAGTCCAGGGCAGGCAGAGCGGCGGGGTCAGAGGTCTCACAGTACAGCACAAAGGGCGGAAGTTGAGGCCCCAGACCCCACTGTCCCTGCTGTTTAATCTCAGCTGCCCAGTGGGGACCAGAAGGCACGCCAGCCCCCAGCTCCAGGTTGGCTAAACCCATTATTACCCCGTCTCAGGCTACTCCCTAGTGGGTGATGCAAAGACACCCGGGCCCCTTCCCAGGCGCAGCAGAGCCAGTCAGCCCTGGGGCACTGGGCAGAAGCAGGAAGCTGGCGCTTCCTGATGCCCCGGAGACCTCAGCCACACCTCGGCAGCGAGCTGGTTTGTCCAGGACAGCTAGGGCTCGGGTGACCTGACTGCCCACACCACACCCAGAACGTGCCAGGCCATGACCAGGCTTTGACCCATGACCCTGTCCAGCAGCATCCGGCAGGAGTGACCCATTTCCATGCCCAGACATGGGGGTGGGGAGGAGACCGAGCAAAAAGAACCAGGCACCTGTGCACACCTATTGCCAGGACTCAGTGATCACAGGAAAAGCCGTACCCCCTCATGTGGTCCTCACAGCAGCCCATTTTACAGATGAGCAAAATGGTGCTAGGGAGGGGAATGGACCAGCCAGAGCCTCCCGGCTTCCCAAGGGGTGGAGGTGAGCTCTGAACTCAGGTTCTGTGACTCCAAGGGCCACCCACCTTTACACTCCCCAGGCCCCCTGGGACAGGGGACTCACAGGGAAGGGTTCATTCAGGCAGTCAGCACACGCAGCACCCTGCGGAGGCCTGACCCCTCCCCCAACCCGGGAAGGTGCACTGATGTAACACAAGAGCACTGGACTGCGAGTCCCGAGTCCCAGGTTCAAGTCCCAGGCTCACCCACGTCCCAGGCTCGTTTCCCCACCTGCTCAAGCCCCAGGCTGGTCTCAGCTCAGAGGGTCTTTGGGGCCCTTTCTGCTCAGACAGGACCCTGACCCAGGGGTTCCTGGTTAGGGCTTTGCCCTAACTCCTAAGTCGTGTGCCTGACAACCTGAGGCAGCCTCTCCATGTGAGTCCTGACTCCAAACACCTTCGCGGGGCAGACGGGACGCTCAGTGACCCGGCCACCGCGCACCCCCCAGGTCCACTCGTGGGCCTTGGGAGGGGTGTCTCTGATGGCTGAGCAGCCCACTGGGGGGTTACTTAACAAAGAGGCTGCCCGGAGCCGCCCCCTGACCTGGTTCCCGTGAGGGCACTACCTTGCGCCGGCAGGACGGCGGCGCCCTCGGGGACACCTGAGACTAACGCGCCCGGGCGGGGGCTTGGGGGCCAGGCGGGGTCCCCTTCGCTGTGCGTCCGTGGGGGACGGCGGGGTGCGTCCCGGGCCCTGCAGGGCCTTCCGAGGAAGGACGGGGGCCCCCAGCACCCGTCCCGACTCAGTATTCCCGGGGTCCGAACGCCACGGGTCCGCGCTGGGACCTGAGCCTCGCGCCCGACTCCCGTCCCGCGAGTGCACATGCGCCACCGTGCCCACTCCCCGCTCCCCCTTCCCCGCCTCCCCCCACGACCACTGACCATAGTGACCGAAGCTGTCGGGCCAGGTCCCGCCCCAGCGAGGAGCGATCCGGTGCGGGAGGGCGCCGCGGAGCCACTGGCTGGCTACGCCGTTGGTTCGGGCGGCAGGGGCCTCGAGGGCTTGGGGGAGAGTGGAGGCGAATACACCCGACCGCTCCGCAAACCAGAGGCCAGACCTACACTGTGTCCCAGCAAGACACACGCCCCGCGATTGACGTCTGAGGCGGGCAATCAGAGGCCGGGGCACAAAACGTCACAGAAAGTGGGCGGACCTTCACGCGCCTTCAGCCTATGCGTTAGGGCCCATTTGACAGGGTACCGCCCCCTTTTAAAGACACAGAAAGCTTTTAAGTAAGGAAGGAGTTAGCACCATCGGGAAAGAGCGGTCTTCATTGGTAAAGGCTTCATTTGTAACCAAAAACTGCAAATCGAGGTCTTCTGAAAGATTAGCTGGCCCTCATTCATTCATAAACAACGTCATATAAGTAACAGTTTACTGAGATCAGAGAACAGGCACTGAGGGAACATGTGTCCAAAACAGCAACGGCCTGCCCTTGGGTAGCTTCTAAATGATATTTTACCCGCTTCCAACTCATGAATCAGTAGGTTGCCGGGCCCCCATGAATGTGTGTTGAATAAATGAGTTTCCAGTATTGTTGATTCTGGGCCTCTGGAATTGTATGGCCATAGATGAGGCACAGAGCGTGAACCAGGGTTGGTGACTCACCTGGCAAACAAGCTCATTATTACAAAACATCAAACAAAGAAATATGTTTCATTCAAAGATTTAGTCACCCGCCCTTGGCCCCTGGAGGAGGCGCATTAGGTGGGGGAGAGGTTTGTGGAGAATGGGGCTGCAGTGTCTTGCATGTGCCCTTTTTTACCAATATTAATTCTTCCAGGAGCAGGCCATAAGCTGTTCCCTTCCACTCTCACCCCCCTGCTCGGGCACCAGGCGAGGCTCCTGGGCAAACACAGGCCTGTGTCTTCCAAGTGCATCTGTTGACTAGGTGGGAGCCTGGGGCCAATGGAGGCTTAAGGAGCAATCGCACTAATGGCTAACATTTACTGAGCACTTACTGTGTGTCAGGCACTGTCCTCACCTCTCAGCCTATATTATCTTTCTTAACTCGCTCACAGCTAGTGTAGGGAGGTAAATTCACAGCACCATGGGGAGTCGATCCCATATTGCACGCCCCTTGCCCTTATTTTTGGAGAGTTTCTGCTCTTTGTTTTTCACAACCTAGGAAGCCAGAGAGATGACAAAGCCGTCCATGCTGCTCAGCTAGGAAGAGGCCGGCTGGACTGGATCCCCGGACTCCTGACTCCTCAGCGAGTGCTCATTCCAGGCTGTTAGGCTTCACTCAGTGGAGGAAAGCCTGAGTCAGAGCGGTCACATGGGTGAGCGGTCACATGGGGTGCAGGTGAGGAGTCTGCCCGGGAGAGGAGGAAAGGCTTGTGGAGGCATTGTCTGGGGACTGGTCTCAGGCTTAGCCCTGGTTGAGCCCACATCTAAGGCATTTGGGGTCCCCAGGAGGAGGACCCTGAGTGAGCTGCGGCTTCTAGGGACCCTCGTGTTGGATCGCTCTAAGCCCTGAGCCCCTGGCCCACTCTCCTCCCTGCAGCTCCAAACTGAGTCAACCTTGCAGTGTGGGAGGGCACTGGGCTGGCTTGCAGCAACGCTGGGCCCCCGGCTGGATTGACTCTGTCACTCTATGCTGTGTGGCCTCAAGTGACTTCCAAGCCATCTCTGGGCCTGTGATTCCTCACTCAATGAGAGGGCTGGACCATCAGGGGGATTAAAAAAAGATTTTTAAAAACCGTTTTTAGTAGTGAAGCTTTTAAACAACACACAGTCTTATCCAGAACCTCAGTGTACGCGTATGGAATCTTCCCTCAACTCCAGCTCCCATCAGCAAGGGGAAGTGTTATCTCTTTAATCTATGACCAATCAGGCTTCTCCCCGAGCTCTCTCTAAAGCCTGATTAGAAGAGAAAAACCGTGTACAGAGTCCAGCTGCTTTTCAAGCTGGGACTGAGTTAAAAGTGTAAGCAGGGCTTCCGGGGGCCGCCTCATAGCTGGAGGTGAACAAGTTCTGTCTGAAATGAATTGGCTTCGTCTCCCTGCACCTGTTTTACCTGGTGTCCAGGCGTCTGGGGGAGGGGTCGGGGGATGGCTGCTATGGCTTCAGAGGTTTGGAAAAGGGGGTCTTGTCCTCCAGTAAAGGACACCCCAGCACCTGGGGCTGGGCCCTGGGCCCATGGGCTGGCCTTCCTCAGAAGGTTGTCCCCATCTCACTCTCTACAATGTGGCCCCAACCCGCCTTTCTCATCCCCTCTCCCCGTCACTTCCCCGGGTGCCAGCACATGAGCCTAAGAGGATGGCTTCAAGCGCTCAGAACCTTCCCCATGCTTTCCCCGCTCTGAGCATTTGCTCTTCCTGAATGCCCATTTCACAGGCTCCACACGTCAGATCCCCACCACCCCCTTCAAATTCTGGCCCCTCCCCCCTGACGCCCGCCCAGATTGCCGAGCTGGTCAGGAATTCTTCCGCATTTCCACCACCTCATGTCTGTCCTTCTCTGATGCTGACCCCTTGCAACTGTGATTTGGAGGGGGCAGTAGAACATGGTAATTACAAGTGTGGGCAACGGCATGTAGTATATTCGTGTCATGATTCCCATGGCATTTCTCCTTGAGCAAGTCAGACCTCTCTGAGCCTCAGTTTCCTCATCTGTGAAGTGGGGGTATTCATACCCATCACAAAGGGCAGTTGGGAAGGCTACTTGAGATGACCATGAAAAGCACTTGACACCCAGTGGCCAATACAGTCACACGCAGGTTACACACAGAGAGGGGGAATGTATGTGATAGAAGGGGTGGGGAAACTTTTTCCCCGCCCAGGGCCATTTGGATATGTTTATAACATCATTCGCGGGCCACACAAAATTATCACCTTAAACATTAGCCTGCTCTCTGTGGTCTAACATTTCATTGACTCACCCCTAATGCCTTGGCAGGGCCAGACCACGTGGTTTCACGGGCCTTATACAGCCCTGATCTTTCCCCACCCCTGTGTACTTGGTGTCCGGTACGTGGGCCTGGTATGGTGGTTATTGGGGCCTGCCCCTTGGGCATCCTTGTGTGACTAACGCTAAAGGGCACAGGTAGGGATTGCTCCTGGCAGGAGGAGCCCCGAAGACTTCTGTGTCAGCGTCTGGAAGGAGGTCCCCTGCCTTCTTCCTGGATCATGAACCGAAGCTCTGTCGGAGGGACGCAGGCAACCATCCCCACCGGCAGGAGCTGTTCAGCGCAGGCCCATCCTCCCGGCGTCTTGACACGGTGCTCTTCTGCGCCCTTGGCTTCCCCTGCCCTACAGGCAGGTGCTCTGCAGGGGGACCAGGGCCCAGTGCACCCCTCCCCTGTGCACAAGTGAACCCTGTGCCCCTGGCCGCCCCACCTCTCCCCTCCCATCAGAGCCTGCCACCGAGAGCTGGAAAACTGGTTGAGATACAAATCCGTGTGTTGCTTCACTGCTGGGGAAGGTCAGAGGTCAGAAAGAATCAGAGCTATTGTTAGCCTGCGTGCGTACACACACACACACACACACACACACACACACACACACACGTTTCCCCACTCCCCCTCAGGGAGCTGAGCTGTGAACCAGCCCTGGAGTCGGTGGGCTGCCCTGCACGCCGCCCCCCCCCCCCCCCCCCCCCCCGCCTCAAGGTTGCAAAAGAGGCTTTTATTTTTGAGAAAACATCTTTCTGGGAAGAACAATGGAATTTGGGAGATTGGAGAACTGGGGAGGTGGGTTTGGCTGAATAGGAAGAACTTCCTGGAATTGGGGAAGGGGTGAAAGCAGGTGTCCCCGAACAAGGGGCATTCCTAGCACTCTCCTCACTCCCCTGGCACCAGAAGGACCACGAGAAAGAGGCCTGCACTGCCCCAGGGAGCTCAGCCCCCTGACCTTCGCCCCTCCCTTCCAGGCACGGGATGTTTGGGTGAGTGGTTGTTGTGAGCCGGGAGCATCCCGGAAAGGAGTCACTCCCAGGTGTCTTTCCGCAATGCCAGGTTTGTTAGGGGAGACTCGCCCATAAGCCAGTACAGTCGCATGCAGGTTACACGCAGAGAGGGGAGCTTAAGCGACAGGAGCGAGCAGAGCGAGACACTGGTGGTGTCTGCAGGTGGAGAGACAGGCTTGGTCTGAAGCCAGGTGCCTGCAGGGGCGACACGCGTCCAGGGGAGTGGAAGCCCGGCTGATCTCTGAGTGTGACCCGTGGCACAGCCCAGCGCGTGCGTCAGGTGGTCGGAGCTCTGAGTTCTTACAGCCCCGGGGGTGGAGTCCCACTCAGGTTGGTGCTCAGTGGTGTTAACGTAAAAAACCCACTGAAACCTGTAAAGAATGTTTGTGAGTTTATTGGAGCCCAACTGTCGACATATGCCGGGAAGCAGAACCTCAACGAATTGAGATAATGCTCCCGAGAATGGGGGGTTACATCTGTATTTATACATTGCATTCAAAGGAGGGACATAGGTGGGTTACATAAAATTCATTGGTGATAGATTAGGGAGGTGGGATAAAGCAAAGCTGGGAAAACCCCTGGGATTGGATAAAAAGTGAAATGATAGACACACACTTAGGTGGGTGCAGGAACAATTAACATGATAATGAAGGAATTGGTGGTATCTGTCCTGGTGCCCAGCACATTTGGTTGTGCCCCAGGGGGTCCAGAAAAAGGGAAGTTACAAGTTACCCAGACATTTCAAGGGTAAGCTATCATAGATGCAAAAAGACAGATAGGTTCCGTTAAGGGAAAGGTTGACCTTGTCAGTGAAGATACCAGCCTAGGATGTAACTGCCCACCATCACTGCGTTTAGTTAAAGTTTAATTTCAGACCATCCTTTGTGGTTGCTTTAGGTCTCTGAGTTTGCAAGCCCGCCATGCAGGCCTCCCCTGAGCTTGTCATGTGGCCCCTTTCGTCCACAGTGGAGTCCTTATCTGAGAGTCCAGACTTATGGTTTGGGGCCTTCTGGACCCCTCCTAAGGGCGTTCCCGTCGCACCCCATCACCTCAGTCTTGACCTAGCACTTAACACGACTGCCATGGCTGACCGGGACTCCACACTGGCTGCCCACGGTGCCCAAAGAGTCCGCTCTGCTCTTGCTGTGGACAGTGGTGTGGCGACAGGACCAGAGACGGCTCCTTCGACAGAGACTTACTGCACATCGCCGTGTGACGGGCACTGACTGCACATCTGTGCCCAAGGCTGACAAAAACCGCTGCCCCCACTCAGCTTCCGTCCAGTGAGGACGGGCCCTCCAGTACTCTCCCTGGGTCAGCTGCCCAGGACCACACCCCCCAACAGGGTGAGGGAGGATGGGGAGGGAGCCCCCAAAATGATGGAGATTTAATTTCCACCAGCCCAGGGAGATGGGACACAGTGAGAGGTAATGTTAGTGGGGAACCCCAAAAGGAATGCGGTGTTTCTCGTACCCTCAGAGAAGGTCCCGCAGAGCCAGCTACGTGCATGCCAGGCTGGTCCAGCTTTTCCAATGTGACACAAGAAAACCTGGAGGAGAAACCATCTCACAAGGCTCAGCTATCCCATGTCACTGCTCACTTTTCAGTGGAAACATGACCCACGGCCCCTCGAAGGCCCAGGATGGGCCCATTTCCCAGCCAGCTGCCCATTGGTGGGCTCCTCCAGGCCTGGGTTTAAAAGCTAAAATCTCTTCAGCTCAGAGAGCAAGTGCTTGTACCACGTGCAGGTTCCTGGGCTGGGCAGGGAACACTGTGGCTGCCTTGAAAGGAAAAAGCAGAGGACGTTTAGGCATGGGGACAGCGGGCAGCCCTGGGCTTGTAGGGAGCTGCCTGGTGCAGTCCCAGCCTCACCTCCCGAAGACTGGAAGGTGTCCTAGGTACACACCTGGGGCAGGTACATGACCTCTGTGATGCCCAGCCTCTCGTGGCCCCAATGACCCCACCTTCTGTGCTCACAGAAATAATCCCCTCCCCTTGAGTGTGGGCTGGATTAGTGACTTGTGTGTGATGAAGAGAGTACAACGAAAGCGATGCAATGTTATTTTTGAGATCAAGGTAACAAAGACCATGCTTGACCTCCCTTCTCTCTCACTCGCTACCTTGTGAGCTGATGTATGGAGATGTCCCATAGGGCAAGGAGCTGAGGGAGGCCTTCGGCCAGCAGCAGTGTGGGTGAGCTTGGAAGCTGATTCTTCTCCAGTTGAACCTTCAGATGAAACCACAGCCCTGGCTGACGGCTGGATTGAAGCCTTGTAGAGACAGCCTGAGCCAGAGGACCCAGCTAAGCCATGCCCAGATTGCTGACCCATAGGAATAATAAGGAGGTAATATATGTTCATTGTTTTATGCTGCTAAATTGTAGGGCACGCTCAGGACCCTGTGCAGCCCTCAGCTGGAGACATCGCTCCTCCCAGTTCACAGCCCCTGCAGTAGAATCCCTGGATTGGAGAGCTGGTTCCATCCTTAGAAGCCACACCCTCCTACTTACCTCAGAGCAAATTAGACTAGTGCCTTCCTGTGCACATGGGTCCCCCAGGGGTCTTGTTAAATGCAGCTTCTGCCTTTCTCACCAGCTCCCACGTGCTGCCCCCATGCAGGTCCCCGGACGACACTGAGTAGCGGGATCTGCAGCAGCACATTCTAACTCGTTCCTTCTGGGAACTGTTGCGCAGCTTTGAATATGAGCCATTGACTCCTGCCTGCACCCTCCTGCAGTCTGGGAGCCCTTGGGGGATGTCCAACTGCCAGCTTAGGCCCGCTGCCACGGAGGTGGGAAAGGCTCCTGCCACTGCCACTGTGCTCACCAGCTATGAGCCCGGCTTCTGGTGCACTGACCACCAGGGGGCAGCTCCTGCATTGAGCGAATGCCCCCTGGTGGTCAGTGCACATCATAGCGACTGGTTGTTCCACCATTCGGTTGATTTGCATATTAGCCTTTTATTATATAGGATTTTTTTTGTTTTACCAAACCGGGTTTATAGTCTACTTTTTTTATTTTTTAGAGTAAGTTTTTAATGATTTAGAATCATTTCAGCCTACAATGTCTCCAGCCCCATTGTACTCTACATTCCTTCATTTAAATAGTACCAATATGACAGAGCAGTAATTGTAAAGAAACTGAACTTGACCTATTTCAGTTAAACCATCCTATGTAGACAACTGGATTTTTTCATCTCTGTTTAAAATTTATTTTTAAAAATTTTTCAATCACAGTTGACATTCAATATTATTTTGCACAAGTGTACAGCATAAGTGGTTATATATTTACATAATTTACAAAGTGATTCCCCACCCCCACTCCATAAGTCTAGTACCCACCTGGCACCATACATAGTTATTACATTATTGACTATATTCTCTATGCTGTACTTTATATCTCCATGACTGTTTGTAACTACTAATTTGTACTTCTGTATAGTCTACTTTTATATTAAAAAAATCCTGCTTATTTCACTTTGCTTTACATCCTATTTTGTTTCACATAAAATAATTTTGGACTTGTAATTTAATGGCTGCCGAATTATAAAATCACAAAGTTTGGGCATTATTTTCTAAACTCTTCCTCTGAGATATTTAGGTTGTTTCCAAATTGGCTACTATAAACAACAATGTGGTGGACATCTTTGTACAGCCACTTCATTACATCTGTAACAAACATTTCTTGCTTTTATTTGCTCGGTTCCAGGCCCCACCTTCCTCTGATGACAGTAACTTGATTTCCCTTTGGGGAACCCCACTAGTCCCCTTCTTTCAGTCCATGAAGTTCATGTGGCACCCACCACCAGCTCCAGGGGACTAGCTTCTAGCCACCTCAATAAAACTCAAAAATTTGACCCAGGCCTGGACAATCAGAGTATAGAATCCCCCCTAATTATAGAGTTGGGTTAGAATGGACTCGGTAGCCTAGGCCTGGCCAATTAGGGATTTGTGTAAAGGGAGCCACATGACCCACGGTGATCCAATCAGAACGAACCCTGGGACTTGCCCCGGACCTACTGGGAAGAGACATTCTCTATTTTCCTCTGACTTCCAGGCCTAGGTGGTTGGCCAGCTTGTTAAAGCGGAGCGTGAGAATGAAGTCCACATGTAGAGAGCAGAGGCCAGAGACAACGGCGGACTGGATTCTGCGGACAATGAGCTCCTGATTAGGCTGTGCCCAAAGCTGGAATCCCAGCCTTTCCATGTCAAAGTTCAATGCATTCTCTTGGTGGCTTAAGCCCAGTTGAGTTCGGCTTGCTGCCATTTGGAACCAACTAGCTCTGGCTTTATTAACTTAAATTTCTTGACCTAGAATTACTGAGCCAGAGGACATAAACATTTTAAGCCTCTTGAGACCTATCAAATTGCTCTGCAGAGAGCATCGCAGTGTCTGTGAGCTTAAATCACAAGCAGTAGCGTACTAGCTTAAGCGTTTTAGGTGGGCAGAAATGATATGGATTTTATTTTTAGTGACCTGGAATATGTTTCATGTTTATAGGCCATTTTTACTTATTTTGTGATTTGTTAAATAGGAACAATTGGTGTCAATTTTCTTCTTCGTAAGAGTGTTTAAAATATCGAAAATTGTTCCTTTTTCACATTTCTCAACATTTCCTCCAGTTTATTGTCTTTGAATATTTTTGTGTATTCTGAGGTAGATGTATTTTTTAAAATATATTTTTATTGATTTCAGAAAGGAAGGGAGAGGGAGAGAGAGAGAAACATCAATGATGAGAATCATTGATCAGCTGCCTCCTGGGGCTCACACCTCACACTGGGGATCGAACCCGCAACCCAGGCATGTGCCCTGACTGGGAGTCAAACTGTAACCTCCTGGTTCAGAGGTTGAAGCTCAACCACTGAGCCAGGCTGGCCATGCAGTAGATGTATTTTTAATTCTTTTGTGTCAAATTATTTTCAGGCGTCACTCTGTTGTTTTCATGCTTCCAACATCCTTCCCAGCTGAAGATCAGGCCAACGTGGACCAGGTTTTCTCCTTTTTGACGTGTCAACACCCAGTATCTCTTGCCTGTGTTTGGAGATCCGTCTGCATCAGAACCCCCTGGGGCTTGTGAGATTGTAGCTTGATGGCCAGGCCACGGCCACACCAGGTGCCTGTTCTGATCATCCTGCTTCGCGAGGAGTGTGGCAAAGCACCTGCACTTGACCTACGAATGCACACCAGGTGCACAGCAGGCAGACGGCAGGGGACAGGACGACGCCCAGCTCTCCGCAGAGCCCTGGCAGGCAGAGCTACAGAGCCAGCCAGCCATGCCTGGGCCCATAGGGGGGGTACTATGTCCAGCACCTGGCAGGAGAGCAGGCAGGTTAGATGGAGTGGGGGCGGCCCTCCCAGAATGCCAGGTGCACACCATCATGCAGATGGGGACCTGGAGTCCTGGCAGGGGGAGATGTGCCCCAGGGGGGTCAGACCCCAGCTTAGGCATTTAGGATTGGCCATGACTCTAAGGCCCTGGGACCCGCAGCATCAGCGTCACCGGGCATCTGGTTAGAAACGCAAATTCTAAGGCCTCCCCAACCCAGACCTGCCGGGCCAGAAGCCCTTGGGGTGGGGCCGCGCCCTGTGGCAACAAGCCTCCCTGATGCGTGTGCAGGTCGGAGAATCACTGGCCTCACGGGTACCCACGTAACGGAGGTTAATGGGATACTTCAGGTCTCTGGAAAGTGGTTGTGGGGGGAGAGAGGGAACTGTGAGCATGAATGTGAGGGGTCTCTGCAATGGACTGAACGTTCACGCCTCCCCACCCCCATTCATCTGGTGAAATCCTAACCCCCGATGTAACCGTGGGGCCTTGGGAGGCGAGGAGGCCGTGAGGGCTCTGCTCTCATGAATGGGATTAGTGCCCTTACTGCAGAGGCCGCAGAGAGCTCCCTCCCCGCCGCGGTGGGAGGACAGCAAGGGGACAGTCCAGTGAACGGGGCAGTCCTCGGTGCCTTGATCTCGGACTCCCAGCCTCCGGAACTGGGAGAAACGGATGTCTGCTGTTTAAGCCGCGCAGGCCACCGTCTTTGGTGACAGCAGCCGGATGGGCGAGTCATCCTCATGTGTGACTTCTGGACCGAAGCCCAACCCCGTAGCCTGGCCTCGGGGGCCCCACACGGCTTCCCAGCCCACCTGCTCGGACTGCCCGCCAGGTTCTTCCACCCGGGAAGTCCCGCCCCTGTGTTTCCTTCACCTTCTTCAGCCCTCCCAACCCCCTCCTCCTGAAAGCTGCCTCAAGCCCTACCTGAGATGTCCTCTCAGCCCCAAAGACCCGTGAGATCAGAAACGCAAAAGGATGCTCCCTCCTCAGACCCCCTGTGTTTGAACTGCTCCTTAGACCTGACCGCACTCAGCCGCCTGTCAATCATGTTTAGCTCCTCTAATGACCTCGGTGGCCAAGTCCTCCCCCCACCCCCAGCCTCCCACCCCCTCTCCCAGCAGCACCTGGAATACAGCAGACCCCCGTGTTTGCTGAGGGAGTAGCAGCATCGTTTCTGAAATGCCCCTTGGAAAGTTCAGTTGCTGCTTTACCGCAGTTCACTGCTCAACAGCTGCTCTTCACCTTCAACTTCTACCTGCATCGGTTCTCACCGGCAGACCTCCAGCGCCGAATTCTTTCCACAGCTGCGTGCGGGTTGCTAGGATGATTTGACCCCAGCGACACAGTAAAACCAAATGAGCGCCCTCCGTGCAGACCAGCTTTTCCAACCTTGACCTAGAATGTTAATCTGGAGAGGGGCCTCCTGAGACACCCTCTCGCCCAATTTTACAGGTGGGAATACCAGGCGAGAGGGGCTTGGCCTGGCCAGGGCCTCCCGAAGAATAGCATTCCTTTCTGGTATCTCTGGGGGGCCGGGGGGGGGCAGAAGGCACCGACTTGGTATTCAGATTCTGGGGCCAGTGATGAAATGCCCCTCCCACCCCCACTGCAATTCAGTACCCTCGGTCTACTGTGCTCCCCAGTCTGCTGCATGCAAGGCGAGCTCCCCTGCACCCTACAGCTCTGGGTGGCTCTTTACAAGAGTTTCCGTGACTCAGACAGGCCGACAGCCGGGCAGAGCTCCGTGGTCTCAGGTGAACCCACCAATTACGCAAAGGCAGTCCTGGCTCCTGGCTGCTGGTCTCCAGCCTGGGACGTCCCACCTGGCTGCTGCCTCTGACTCAGGAACCCCCTCTCTTCCCCATGGTCCCAGGCAGACCTCATCATGATCCCTGCCAATCCCCCAGTGTAGGGAACAGCACCCCCATCCCGGCTGGCCCCAGGACCCCACCCGTCCGCTCACTGCCCTCAGGCGGGCTCCCCCGGACTCAAGGGCGCTGGTGGTGAGAAAAGGAGGCCAAGCAGGTCAGGAGATGGTCGTGATGCTGGCCGGCCTGGTGGCCGCCGGCGGGTCAGCGCAGGCAGGGGCACTCCGAGGTCTCGGTGTTGGGAAAGGGGGCCCTTGGGACGATAGCTTGCCTCGGTGGACATTTTCTGAAGGGTCTGGGGTGACTTCTGAATCGCTGGTCCTTGTGGCTACCACCTGTCCAGCACACTCTGGGTTCCATGAGCAGTAAGATAAATTTCACGGTCTCCATTTTGTCCAATATAAATTTCTAGGAGGAAAAATAAGTCTCTCATTCTTTATTCTTGACACCACTTCCCAGGGACCAAAGCACCATCAAAATCTGCCCACATCTCCCTTCGCTTTCACAGGAGCCCTAGAAAGGACGTGGTGTCGGTGACAATTGGTGGATGAGCAAACCTAGGTTCAGAGAGGTTAAGTGACCTGCCTGAAGCTGCACAGCCCAGTGGTGGCCGAGCTGGAGGACTCAGAGTCTAGATCTTGTGTGGCTTCTTGCATGTGGTTGCCTGCCTCTTACCACTGCTTCCTCCATAAAACACACCCTGGCTGCCCTCGCCTCCCTCCCTGAGAGGCATCCAGTTCTTGAGGACCAGGCAACCCTTTATCTGCCCCCACCCCCAGCTCTTCACCTAGCACAATGCTGAGCGCATGCAGGTGTCTCTAAAAGTAAGTGGGGGGATTAGTACAGGAGTCCATTGGGACCCCTCGACATTACTTTCTTATGGGAAGGTGACATGAATACACTGTAACTATTCAGACACATGTACCCTTCTTCAAAATTGCATCATTCATTTTGCAGCCCGAAAGGAGGTAAGCCCCGGGGGATGCCAGTTATGTGGCCTTCAACATGAATGGTGCCTCTGCGCTCTGCCACAGAGGGCCCTGCTTCTGCCCGTGACGTTCTTAAAACAAGCGCTTCTCGACCAGGATGCCAGCTCGCTCACCGTTGACGGCAGCTACTGGACAACATGGGAGAAGGGGCTTGCCTGTCTGTGCTCCCGAGAAGCTAAGGACCCTGTGTGAATGTCTCCACTGAACCGACCTCAGGTGAGGAAAGCTAGTCATGACCTGGGACGAAGCCAGTCCCGAAGATGGCAGACGGGGGAGGGGGGAAGGCCAGGTCCTTGTTGGTGCTCCTGGGCCTCTGTCACACCAGGCCTGAAACCCGCCACCAAACATCCGCTCGAGATGCAAGACATGCCTGTGAGAAGAGTCCAACAACCTCAACGAAGAACATGGTTGAATGACTCGCACCTGCGGATTTCAAAGCTTCCTACAAAGTTACAGGAGGCAGGACAGTGCGGTACTGGCATCAGGCCCGACAAATAGGTCACTGAGTCCAGAACTAGCACTTCTCCTGTATGGGCAATTGATTGCTGGCAAGGGCGAGGAGACAAGTCAATGGGGGAAGAATCATTTTTTCAACAAATTGCATCAGGACAACTAAATATCCTTATGCAAAAGAATGAGATTGGATCCCTATCTTATATCATATACAAACATTAATTAAAAATGGATAATAAATCTAAATAATAGAGCACAAACTACAAACTTCTTAGAAAAAACTTAGGTATAAATCTTTATAACTTTGGATTAGGTAGGCAATGTTTTTCTTTTTTTTTCTTTCTTTTTATTTTTTATTTTTTTAGATATGATGCCTAAAGCATCATAACCAAAGAAAAAATAGCTAAATTGGATTTATAAAAATTAACAACTTTTGTGCTTCAATGGATACCATCAACATGAAAAGACAATCCATAGAATGAGAGAAAATATTTTCAAATTATATACTGTAGAAGGGACTTGTATCCAGACTAGGTAAAGAATTCTTACAACTCAACAATGAAGACAAATGATCCAATTTAAAAATGGGCAAAGGATCTGAACAGATATTTCTCCAAAGAAGATACACAAATAGCCAATAAACACCTTATGAAAAGATGCTCAACATTCCTAGTCATCAAGAAAATGCAAATGCAAATCAAAACCACAATGAGACACCACTTCACATCCACTAGGATGGCTAAATTGCAAAAGACAGACAATACCAAGTGTTGACGAAGAAATGAGGATATTGGAAGCCTCATACATGGATCCTAGGGTTGTAAAATTATGCAGCCACTTTGCAAAAACAGTATGGCAGTTCCTCAAACTATTAAACAGAGTTATCACATGACTCAAATTCCACTCCTAAGTATATACCCAAAGTAATTAAAAAGACATGTCCACAAGAAAACATGTTCATGAATGTTCATAGCAACATTATTCATAATAGTAAAAAAAATAAAAATAAAAATAACTCAAATACCTATCAACTGATGAATGGCTCAACAAATTGAGGGTTAGCCAAACAATGGACTATTTTCAGTCACTTAAAGGAATGAAGTATTGATTCATGCTCCTGTACGGATGAAACTTGAAGACATTACGTGAAGTAAAAGAAGCCAGATGCAGCATGTATTGTGAGGGGTGATGAAAACGTTCAGGAATTAGATACTAATGATGGTTGGGCAATTCTATACTGAAAACACTGAAGTGTGCTCTTTAAAAGGGTAAATGTTATGATATCTGAATTACATCCCAACAATATTGTGATTAAAAAAAAATATGCTCTGTTGTCAGTGGGAGCCAATTTGATCACATGTTCTCTGTCGCTGAGCATCAGCATTATGAATGATGGGGGTTTGGTCCTACTGGGGGCAGTGAGAAGGGAAACGTCCATGGACTTGACCGAGAGTCTTAAGTGTAAATTGAGGACTCGTCACAGAGCTCCCTTAAGTCACCGGAATGCCCCTCCCAGCATTCGCACATGTAAACGTGTGACCTCATGTGTGTGCACTTTGGTGTGTGTGTTTGCGGGTGTCAGTGTACATTTCATGTGTATTGTTAGGTGTGCAGAGAGCACCTGTGACTGTCTGTATGCGTGTGTACACGGTGTGTGTGTGTGTGTGTGTGAGTGTGTGTGTAAGCGTGTGATGTGCCAGGGTGGGCTGCACATAAAGGCCGGGCAGGGCAGGGGTTATTGACACCCACCTCCGACCTTGCACCCCACAGGTGCTCGTCACAAGTTTGTTGAGAGACTAATGGAGACCCTGAGACCTCATGGGCACCAGGAGCCCATGCAGCCGTGTAGAGAGGGGCTAATGGGGGGGTGGTGGGGGCTAACCACGAATGCACCCTGAATGGGCTGAGGTTGGGGCCAGCCTGGGAAGCAGGGAATGTCACCTGAATCAGGTCGAGCTTGGAGAAGAGGCCCATGCTCTTGGGCACGGCAGGGGCCGAGGAGCAGCACTGCTGGGCCATGTTGTCGATGGCCATTTGCATATAGTTGAGCAGCTGGCTCTGCAAGAGGAGCGGGAAGAGGAGGCGGAGGCAGCGGCTCAGCCCTCTCCCAGAATCCCCTGGCCCCCTAGCCCCCTGGCCCCCTGGCCCCAGCTCCTCAGGTCAGGAGCCAGGAGCCACCTTCTCAGCCTGGTCTGTGCCCCACTCCCAAAGGGCTTTATTCAGTCCCTCCCGCCCGCAGGGTCTGAGGGTCCTCCTGGCTGGAGATGTCTGTGGTCCCCACCTGGGGCAGGGGCTGGGCAGGGGCCTGGAGGCACCCAGCGCTCCTCACTCCGGGCAGCGCCTGCGTCCTGGACTTCAGGCCTCCAGGGTGGTGATCAGCTGCGGCCGCCTTGCTTCCCACCTTAAAAAGACCCGGAGGGGCTCTCTTACCCGCAGCCAGCCTTCTCCCTCTCCAAGCTCCTGGGTTGGAGGTCAGCAGCCTACAGACCGCAACTTCCATGTCTTCCCAATTAGGGTCCTACGGGGCCTGGGAAGGTCCTACATTCGATGACCACACCTGCCCAGGTGGAGTGTGCCCAGAGCAGCCCTGTGCCCCAGGCCTCAATCCCTGCGCCCTCCCAGCAGCCCCTGAGGCCGGAAGGCCACAGTTCCGAGCATTTTTCATGGGCGAGGACTGGGGGCGGGGGTCAGGAGGGTAACTAGTTCACATTCCGAAGGCCAATAAGAAGCAGCTCGAGAGCCTAAGCTCAGAAATCCTGGCCCTGGTCACGAACTTCGACCATGACCTGCTCTCCTGAGCATCACTTTTCTCATCTGTGAAATGGGTATGGGTAAAACTGAGCAATAGTTCGGAGTGCCTATTCTGGGTTAGGTCTTGTGCTAAGCCCTCCCTGGTAACGATCCAAGACAGTGCACAGCAACCACTCATTTAAACGTCATTATTATCCATCATAAGCATGATAGAAGGACTGATCAAGCAGCCAGCATATGCAGGGCCCTGGGCCTGGGCCGGGGATCCCAGCTCTGGTTCTTGGCAGAGCCGGGTCCCAATTATCTGTGGCTGCAGTTTTCCCGCCGGTAAAGTAACACCTGCCCCACCTTGGAGAAGCCCTTCGAAAGCTAGCAGTGACCATGGAGTGCAAGCGGGTAAGTGGTGTGTGTGTGTGTGTGTGTGTGTGTGTGTGTGTGTGTGTGTGTGTGTTGAGGGTGAGGAGACAGCAGCCTCCACCCCCGCCCCCGCCCCTGGGCCAGCAGACTGGACTCACATGATAGCTGCCCGTGTCTTTCTGGAAGGCGACATCATGTCCCGACTGCCGCTGCTGCTCCTGCCTGCGGTGACACCTCTTCTGCAGCTGGCACAGCCGGATCTTGAGGGTCTGTGGTGAGAAGGGCTGGGTCACTTCGGGGCAGCGAGAAGCTCACTGCCCAGGGCGGTCTGAGTGAGGATGGGGTGGGAGGCGGGGCCATTGGAAGCACCAGGAGATTCAGCACAGGGCATGTCCAGGCCGCCTGGGGATAGGATCCCAGCTCAGCCCCCAGAACCCCGTTTTCCTCGTCAGACCCAGAGCCATCGGTCTGTGCCCTCCTGGCCTCAAGGGGCTGCTGGGAGGGCAGTGGGGAGCAAGGCTGCGAGCGGCCACCGCGCTGTGCTGAGCACAGTCCCAGCTCCAGGCCCCATGGAGTTTGGGAGACACGGGCATCCGCAGGGTCCTCACTTCTCTGAGCCTTAGTTTCCTCACCTCGAAAATGGGAAGGACAGCATGGCCGCAACTAAGGTGTTAATCCTCAAGAGGGCATTAAAAATACCCTCAGCAATGAGGATCAATCATATGTTAATGCAATGCTTTTCAAAAAAAATCAAAGTTAATGCAAAAAAGTTCACGATGAACAAAATACTACAATTTTTAAAGAAGATAGGAGCCAACCCTGCAGGTACACACTCCTCTCACTCACTCGCCCTCGCTCAGCGCTTGGAAGAGAAGCACCTGCTGGAGGTGCTGGGGTGAGATTTGAAGGCGATAAAGCGTGTAAAATGCCTATTGCGCTGCCCGCCACCCATTGAAGGGCCCTGGTTCTCCAAAGGAAAGAGGTACAAAATGGTGTAGGTCTTCAGTGCTGCCACCAGGGGGAAGACTCGCTGCAAACATCACCAATGGTCCTTTGCAAGAAGTCCATCAACCTGGCAGCCTCCCTCTCCCGCTGGTGTCCCCTTCCCCTCTCTGTCCCCAGGCCCCCGCTGCAGCACGCACAGGACTCGTGCCATGCCTTTGAGCGGGCAGTTCCTTCTGCCTGGAATGCCCATCCTTCCTGGTGAAAGTCCTCTTTATTGCAAGATTAACCAAGAAGGACACACAGAGAGAGGACTTCTTGGGGCCACTCCCTTTGAGACGGTTTGAGTTCGGTGTCTTTCAACAACCTAGTGGCCAAGTTGCATGGCCCCCATTTGACAGATGAAGAAACTGAGGCTCAGCGTGGGTACAGATTTGCCCAGGGTCATGCATCTAGAAAAGCTGAGCTGGAATGTGAACCCCACCAGGCTGTCTGAATCCAGAACTCGTGGCTTTTCTACCACAAAGGAGACCTTGTGAGCATAAGCCGAGCCTCAGGAGATATACCCCAAGCCAGCCAGCCAGCAGAAGGGCAGAGAAAGGGATACAGAGCAGGTCTCTGGAGTGACAGCCCCACCCAGGGCCTCTCAGCAGCCCACCCCTGCTTCAGGGGTGGGGAGGGAAGGGGGCCCTGGGACCCCCACTCTCTGGGCCAGTGGCAACGGGCCGGGCTGCAGGCAGCTGTTACCGGAATTAGAGCTCGATGGCTCTCCTCGAGGGACTCCAGGCTCTGGTGGACGGCCTGGCTCATCTTGGAGAAGGCCTCCAGATGCTTCTGGATGTCCTGGCTGACGGCGAAGAGCTTCCCATAATGCTCCACCAGGGCCTCCACCAGGGCCTCCTCCTGGGCCTCCTCCGTCTCCTGCCCTTCACTGTAACCTGTGGAGACAGTGCTGTGGTGGGATGGTGGGCAGGAGAGCTGGCCCTCACCCGCCCCTTCCGTGGGTGACGCTAATAAGGTAGATGGGGCTTCTGCTGCTGCCCCAGAACTCCAGCGGGGCTCAATCCCCAGTAGGGGGCGTGCAGGAGGCAGCCAATCAATGACTCTCATCACTGATGTTTCTCTCTCTCTCCCTCTCCCTCTCCCTTCCTCTCTGAAAATAAAAAAATAAAAAATAAAAATAAATACGTGTTTGTCTCCCCTTCCCTTTCCTAACAAGTTTTCAGCACTGTTACAGTGGATTTTGGTATAAATCAGGATAAAACAAAACAAAATACAAAAACCCATTCAGTTGTCAGTGTCATTTTAGTTGATAACAGCTAAACACAAACCAAAGACAAACAAAATACTTGTCTAGTAGCTCACATTTACTGGGTGCTAGCTAAATGCCGGGCCCCGTGGTACTTGCTTATAAAAGAGGTGTTCATCTAATCCACAAAACTGTTGCTGTTCCCATTGTACAGATTCAGAAACCAAGACCTTGAGAAGCTACCACAGGCCACATGGTTGGTGCTGGCAGGCCTGGGGCCCTGGCTCAGCACCTGTGTCCTCCTCAAAGACGGGCATCGGCCTGCATGGATCACCCTCTCGAGATGAGCTCGAGGCTCAGTGAGTGGAGACTAGGAAGTGGCCACACACAGGAAGCCACAGACATACCCTTGGGGATTTTCTCAAGGACCTTAACCAGATAGTCTTCAAAAAGCTTGTACTTCTCCACCTCCCTCTTCAGCTTCCTCTGCCTGTGGAGACATTGCAGAGACCATGTGAGCCAGACCTGAGGCTGTGGTTGAGAGGCTCCCAGCTCCTGACGCCTTGCAGGGCCACCCTCTGGGGTCCCCTGCTCAGAGCGGTGCTGGCCGGCCACTCCTCCCCCCATCAGTGGGCCACTGACTTCAGTCTCTCCACCCCATTTTACTGCTGAGCAAACCGAGCCACAACGAGGTCAGAGAGATGCCTGTGGCCAGGCGGTGAGGTAGGGCCCCGGGGAGAGTGAAGCCGGGATATTGGGGCTTGGGGGTCTACGGTGCCTCTCCGGGAGGCTGAGCAGGTGCTGGGTGGCTTAAGCCCCTATTCGTGGTGATCTGGCAGGTGTTTTGCCTCTCTGTGGCCATCTGCGATGGGGGTCGTGAGAGACCCTCCCCCACAGGCTGGCTGGGACTCGCCTGGGGACCTAGCACATCATAAGCACACAGTCTGAGGTCAGGAACCCCAGCATCCCCTAGAGGGGAGAGGGCCACATGCAGCCGTCCAGCTGTGTCTGACTCTCAGGGGACCCCTAAGCAAGATGAGTCTCCACCCTGGGCGCCTAGTCAAGGTCAGCAGTCAAGGGCAGAGGACAGAGTAGGCCTGCCCCAGCCAGCTGGCTGAGCCGGCAGGGGGTATCTCTGAGTGACAGTAGAGTGACCCATGGCAAGCCACTCTGCCTCTCAGGCCCCATTTTCTCATCCACACAGTCCTGAAAAAATGCAGGAAAAAATTGTCTTTTCCTGCAAATAGCACGCGGGGCCCTATGAGCCACATTGCTAAACCTTCTGGGGCCGGGAAGCCCTTATAGAACCTGATGAAAGGGTTAGACCAGTGGTCGGCAAACTCATTAGTCAACAGAGCCAAATATCAACAGTACAACGATTGACATTTCTTTTGAGAGCCAAATTTTTTAAACTTAAACTTCTTCTAACGCCACTTCTTCAAAATAGACTCGCCCAGGCCGTGGGATTTTGTGGAAGAGCCACACTCAAGGGGCCAACGAGCCGCATGTGGCTCGCGAGCCGCAGTTTGCCGACCACGGGGTTAGACCTTTCTTCCTTAAAAATTGCTCAGACACATCCATTTGCATCTAATCCGGACCTTTGTGGGTGGCCTGAAATTGAAGGGCCCCCCGGGAGGCGAGGACCCAGGGTCTCCACTCAGAGCCAGGCAGCAACCTCGCAGGCTGATTTCAGAGGGGCGGGGCCAACAGGTGCACTGGATGGCACCCACAGCCCTGCCTCCGTGATGGGGCACCCTGCCTGCAGAGGGCTTTGAGACTTGCCCAGGGTCTCAGGTCAAAGGACGGGAGCCAACCCCTCCACCCCCCTCGCCTCGGCTGCCCCTCCCCATCGACTTCCAGGCCTCACTCTCCTCCTCCACTTCCTGGCCTGGCATTTTAGCTCCGTCCCAGCCACTCAGCCCACGGCAGGGGGCACTGGGCACGAGGCTGGGGGCCGGCGGGGCCTGGGAAAACGCGTACTTGGCCTGGAGCTGGCAGAGTTCCTGTAACAGCACCTGCAGGCACCTGTCCTTGTCGCCAGCACTGCTCCGGCCGCAGGCCTGGCCTGTGTGCATGGCCGCTGGCATTGCCCTCACCACGCCAGGCCGCTCTGGAGGACGAGGGCCATGGGGCCAGGCAGGAAGTGACGGCCACACTCAGGGCAGCAGCTTCGGTCTTCCGGTGCTCCCGACAGTCCTTGGCGGCCGGGATACACTCCCAACTGCACAGAAAGGGAAACAGGCTCGGAGGGGTCGGGTGACCAGCTCAAGGACACACAGTAGGACTGGATTTGGACTCGGGGTTCATGAAATCCAAAACCTGGGGTCTTTGAGCTGCACCCCAGCTCTGGAAGGGCCAAACATGCCATTCTGTAGCAGCCTATGGCCCTGCCACCCGGGACCTGGGACGGCCCCATCACCGCCAAGTCCCGAGGGCACCAGCATGCCCGGACTCCCAGCAGGCGCTGGTTTCCACAGCACCCAGGACAGTCAGGGTCAGGGTCAGAGCGGGGCTGGCTCAGCCGCTGCCCACAGAGGGAGAGGCGCACCCATCCCTCCGCCCATCCCTCCGCCCAGGCGTGCTCTTAGCCCACATCACAAACTCTGAGCATATGCAGAGCTGACCGAGTTCGAGTGGAGACCGAGACAGACGCTTTGAATAAGCTCATGGTTGGCTGGGAAGGTGGTCTAGTTGCCAGGGAGCTTCGACCCCGCCTTGCAAAGAGTTCCTGGGCCGCTCGCCTAAGTCTGGCCCCCAGTTATGACCAAAAGGAGAAGAAAGTCTCCCTAGGGCGCCATGCATTGGGGTCTCCTGGCCCAGCCCCGCGCAGGGGAGGGGCCGGGAGAGGAGGTGAGGGCTGCCTGCTCAGCGTCTCCAGCCCCCAGATCAGACCTGCCTACCTGAGCACCCGGAGGAGGAAGCGGCCTCGCTCACTCACCGCTCCAGGAGCACAAGCCACAGCCGGGCCGTGAGGTCACAATGCCGCCTTCTGTCCTTGTGACCCGCCTGTTGCAGGATCCACCCGCCCGTGGGCCGTCCGTCACAATGGGGGCTGCAGGTTTCCCAGAGCAATCCCGAGCTCTCCGCTGGAGGAGAGACGGATGCTGAGCTCAGCACATGGAGGCTCAGATGAGCCAGGCCAGGAGGCACCGGCAGGGAAGGGTTTCTGCTGAGGGCGCGGCCTGGTCAGACTGGCTTCAGAGGGTGCGCCCGCTCAGGCTGGACACGAGGCAGGCGGCCAGTGGTGGCAGCGGCTAACCTCTGTCGGCACAGCGCTGGGCACCTTCCCTGCAGGGCTTACCTTAATCCGACACACCCACCCGGTAGAGCCGTCACTCCACGGGTGGGGAGACTGAGGCCCGTGAGGTTTAGTAACTTGCCCAAGGTCTCACTATTGGGAAACAGAGGTTAAAATTGTTTTTTTAAAATTGATTTTAGAGAGGAAGGGAGAGGGAGAGAGAGATAGAAACATCAATGATGAGAGAGAATCATTGATCGGCTGCCTCCTGCCGATCGAGCCCACAACCTGGGCGTGTGCCCTGGCCAGGAATCGAACCGTGACCTCCTGGTTCATAGGTTGATGCTCAACCACTGAGCCATGCGGCCGGGCACTGAGCTGAGATGTTAACCCATCTGTCGGAACTCCAGAGCGCTCTGGGAGGCTGAGTTGCTGGGACGGGACACAGATCCAGTGCGGGTCCTACAGGGCGAGACAGCAGGAGGCAGGGCCTGGCAGCTCCTAGCAGCTCAGGGCCCTAAACCGCTTGGCCCAGCACCACCGCAGGCGGGGGTGCAGGGATGGTGGGACGATTTGCTCACCAGGAAGGACTCTACCTCTGGCCTGAGGTGTCCTGAGCAGTATCCAGGGAGCACGGGACAAGGCTGTGAGCGAGACTGCGGCTGCTCCTGTGAGATTTCTCCCTGTCAGGCCCTAAAGAGTGACTGTCCTAAGGACCAGGGATTGACACCGATCATGGATTTACCCTGCCTGGCCCTTTGCCTGAAGTCTCCCATGTACTTTTCAAAACAATCTTCAAGGTGGTGGGAAGCTCTGCTCCATTTTGCAGATGAGAAAACTGAGGGTCCAGGAGGGGAAGTAACTTGCCAAGGACACGTGGCTAATAACGGGTCGCAGGGCCGGCACAGTGCAACATGAAAATGCTGGGTTCCCATTCAGAAAATTAAGAATTTCATGTCAGCAGCAGCAGAACATAAATCCAAATACGGGCTGTCCTGAGCACAGGCGCCCTGCACACGTCCTGTGCTGGCATCTGAACCCAGGTCTACAGCCTCCCGAACCTGTTCTTCAAGTTCTTTAGCCACACCCCACTCCCTCCTTAACGATATGCCTCAGATCCCTCTTTACACTCTGGTTCTTCCCCCTCCTCCCCTTCCCTTCCTCCTCCCCCTTCTCCTCCTCCCTCTCCCCCCATCCCTCTGCCAGCAAGCTGCAGACCCACCCTCCCTGTCCAGGGGAAGAATTGGGGGCTTACTTGGAGCTCAAAGGAACTTTAGAAGAGAGAAGACCAAGGCTGAGAGAGAGGCGGGAACTGCCAAGGTTACACAGCTGGTGAGGGCCCAGGCCCCAGACCTCCCAGCCTGGCTCTATCCCCTGGGCTTTGGGAGAGAGACCTAAGGCAAGGCCATCCGTTCCAGACAGCTGGGAACCCTGGGAGCTGGGAGCCCGCTTCAAGGGCAGAGCCCCAATCACATGGCAGTAGAATCCCCCCCACACCCCCCGCCAACACACACCCCTTTTAAAGCCTTAACAAGACTCCTGGGGCTGGAATCTGACCCCAGAGCTTGAGTCTCACGGCACAGCAGAAGGATGGGCCAGATCAGGCCTGCGGCCCAGAATTCCAACCCCCACTGCCCTGCAGCCCCACATGCCCCCACGAGGACACGGCCAGCCGTCCCCGGCAGTAAGTGATGCGGAGGATGCAGAGTGAGTCTGTGGAGCCAGGCAAGACGGCCAGCTGTGTGACCTTAGGGAACCTGCATGACCACTCTGAGTCTCTGTTTCCTGAAACACAACGGGAGGTACAATCACCCAACATTAAATGAGATAATCCACATGGAACGTTTAGCATCGCCTCTTTAAAAATTAACGTGTGTGCGTGTGCAGAAGACAGCCTCGAAGGGGGTGAATAAGCTTTGCAGGCCTTATCCTAGGGGCAGGGCATGAGGGGAAACATCTATAATCGTAACTCTTTGAGGTGAGCCAGCAGCACAGAGCCTGACACGCAGCAGGCACTCAGTCAGCCTTAGTTTTGTTCTCTGCCCCTCCCGTCTCTCTCCCTCCAGAAAGGCACCGTGGCAGTGACCCGCTGGCAAGCACCCTTTCCTGAAAGAGCGTTTTGACAGAGGCAGGGGCTGAAGCCCATGAGCCCTGTTGCTGGGGTTGGCTGCCAAAGGTGGTTTCGGGGAAGGGTGGGGAGTGTGTGGCGCCTGGGGGCTGGGGGCTGAGTGGGTGCGGGGCAGACAGCGTGGCCTATTTATTCTGCTGGGAGTTTGCTGAGACCGGACAATGCTTAGGTCCCCTCAGCCCTCCACGGGGGTAGACTCTCCGAGATCTGTCCCTTCCCCGCCCTCCCAGCCTGGGTGCAGGAGGAGCCAAGTCCCAGGGCCCAGGAAGCGGTGCTGTGTGAGACCCCCAGCCTGGCTCCTACCCCCTCATCCCTGCTCTGCACCAGGGAGAGTCTCAGCAAGGACCACTGGTTCTGCTTCCAAAATCGCTCAGATCCATCCACTGGCCCACGCTGGCCCAAAGCCCCATCCCTCCTGCATGTACCAGGGCAGCACCCTTCCCTCCTGCTCGCCCAGCTGCTCTGTCCCCTGCAGGCCATTCTCCACCCAGCAGCCAGAGTTCTCCTTAAAGGGCAGCCCAGCCGTAACCGGTTTGGCTCAGTGGATGGAGCATCGGCCTGCGGACCGAGAGGTCCCAGGTTCGATTCTGGTCAAGGGCATGTACCTTGGTTGCGGGCACATTCCTAGTGGGAGGTATGCAGGAGGCAGCTGATCAATGTTTCTCTCTCATCGATATTTCTAACTCTCGATCCCTCTCCCTTCCTCTCTGTAAAAAAAAATGAATAAAATAGATTAAAAAAAAAAAAAGTGCAGCCCCATCTCCCCATTTCCCTGCCTAAAGCCAGGGCAATGCAGGTAAATAATCAACCACCTTACCGCCCAGAGCACAGAGCCATGATTTGTGGCGCATGCCATTTTCCATGGTGTAAATGTTCCCACAGTGGCTGATTTCAAGCTACTAATCTTGCAAAAGATTTAAGAGGTGGCTTTTCTCGCCCTCCAAGTCTCAGCTCAGATGCCACCACCTCAGAGTGGCCTCCCTGACCACCCCAAATCTCCCTGACTCCAGCTTACTCTTGGCTTCACCTGTCCTGGTTGAGTTCTATGTCAGCACTCATTACTCCAGATTGCCTCACTCCTACTGGGATGTGATCTCCCCGAGGGTGAGGACTGGGACTAAATAGTCCGTCCCTGCTGGACACACAGCAGGCGCTCGGTAGATGTATGGGTACAGGCAGAGCTTTGGGTTTGAGTCATAGCTCCCCCAGTAACCATCTGCATAACCATCAGTAAGTCAATCTCTTTGAGCCTCAGTTTCCTCATCTGTAAGCTGGGGACAATAGTGGCCAGGTGATCAAGCCGTGAGGAGCTAAAGAGGACATATGTAAGTGCTCAGTACAGTGTCTATTATTACTAGGGCCTCAGAAAAAGAGAGTTTGCATCTACTCAGCGACAGGCAGCTCATTCCCTCCCAAGATAGCCATGCTCACCCCTGGGCCACTCTGACGGCTAGGACATCTGCCCTCCTTATGTTGAGTCCAAATATGTCTCCTTGTGCAGTGTTCCTCTTTCAGTCCTGCTTCCCCACATGGAGTCTCTTGCTAGGATACCTACTTATTAATGCCAGACCGATAGAGTCATATTTCAGCATGGCAGTGATACTGAAGGCGGGTGACCTCCCTCAGCAGCTCCTCTCATCATGAGCTGTCTGGCCTGGGGCGAGCCCCTGAACCTCACTCGCTGAGCCTCAGTTTCTTCCTCTGTGAAATGGGGTTAACAATAGTACCTACCTCATAAATAGTCATGGGATTAAATTAGCTAATATTTACAGACACACTTAGCACCTGGCCCATACCGTGGTAAGTGCTGAAAAAAGTTCCTATTATTCCTATTCTGCCTGGTGCAGGTCCACTCCCGGCCCAACCTTTGTGCCATTTTCCCGTCCCCAGTTGTTTCTACTCAAGGCCATGCCCTGTCCTGAACACTCGCTAGCCGAGCTGGAAAAAGGGCCAGTCTGTCTGGGTCGCCGACCCACATTCACCCCCAGTGCTCAGAGGGTCACTCAGCACTTTCCAAAGTCTCCAGGGAATTACCTGACCCTGGTGGCCACTTCATCCATCGGGCTTGATGGGCAAGGCCCCCAACCCCTGGGACATTAGCTACCCGAGCAGAGGCTGAGAGTTCCCAGCGGGGGTGACTTCTGCCAGCTCCCTGGGTGGCCTGGACCCAGGCCTCTCTTTATTATCGTTGTTTTAGGGAGTCCTGATGTTCTTAAAAATGCTGGCGGTTGCCGAAACCGGTTTGGCTCAGTGGATAGAGCGTCGGCCTGCGGACTCAAGGGTCCCAGGTTCGATTCCGGTCAGGGGCATGTGCCTTGGTTGCGGGCACATCCCCAGTAGGGTGGTGTGCAGGAGGCAGCTGATCGATGTTTCTCTCTCATGGATGTTTCTGACTCTCTATCTCTCTCTTCCTCTCTGTAAAAAATCAATGAAATATATTTTTAAAAAAATGCTGGCGGTTGTGGGGTGAAGGCAGCCAAGGACCAGCAGAAGCAGCAGTGAGGGAAGGAGAGAACCAGCAGGGCGTGGTGTCCCGCGAGCCGGGAATGGGGGTCGGGGTGGACCAATTCCTAGCCCGGCCCCAAGGCCTCCGGCTGGGCCTGGGACTATGGGTAGCATCATACCCGTGATGATGCCACCTCTCACGGCAAAAGGGATTCTGCGGATGTCATTAAGGCTCCGATCCGTGGACTGTGAGACACGGAGACCTCCCGCGTGGTCTGAGCTACTCCCAGGACCCCTGGAGGCAAAGCATCTTCTCTGGCTGGTAGCAGCACAAGCCTGAGAGATTCGCGTGTGAGCGGGCTTCAGGTGAGGGAGGCTGGGGTGGAGGCTCATGAGGCAAAGACCCCAGAGGTCTCCGAGCATGGTCTCCGGCCAATGGTCAGCGAGAAAACGGGACCTCCGTCCTGCGGCTGCAGGAACTGACCTCGGCCAGCAACCTGAACAGGCTTCCGGAGGCTCCGGGTGAGAGCGGGTCTTGGCTTCAGCCTCAGGAGACCCTGCGAAGAGCAGCCAGCCGAGCCCCCCTGGACTCCTGACCCGGAGCACCTGGGCTGGGGCAGGGAGCACCTTACGAGACGAGCTAAGAATTGGGGGCTGGATCGCGGGGGGTCTAGGGGCCCAGTTGGCATGAGGAGCAAGGTCAAGGTGCACTTCAAGGCCATCATCATTGGGCCGGAGGAAAGGAAAGAGTATGTGGGCGCCTCTGAATATTCAGAAACCGGGGGAGAAGAAAGAGCCTGTCTCACCGCCTCCTCGGGCAGCCGTGGGGGATGCTCACGTAGGTACAACCCACCACGTCTCATCGAAAGGTCAGCGGTTTCAGACAACGGTGCCTGCGCTTCCCACGTCCAGATCAAGTGCATCGCAAAGACGTTCAAGGCCACTTGATCGTTTCCAGACCCAACCTTGTCTTTCTTGTACCTTTTTTCCATTTGATGTAAAGCTGTGAATCGGGGAAGGAGGGTATGTCCCCTCATGGTAACTTCAGATGGCCCCGTGTACCTTTGCTCACTTTCTCGCCTCTGTAAGCCTCTCGCTTCCCCACAGCAGAGCACGGCTGCCCAGTGGCTCGCGGCTCTGCTCTGGGGCTGCAGTCCTCAGATTGGCCCCAAGTAGAAATCTAGTCTTTTCGGAGATTCAGGTCCCTCCCGCTGACAGACCCGCCCCAAGTCCAAGGAGTAGCCCAGAGCCAGGAGAATGTTTGCATCCACATGAAATCCCCAGGCCTTCCTTGGAGGGTCAGCCACAGGCCCGGCTGCACAGGCTGAGCACCCGTAGCTCCTGGCCACATGGCAGCACCCTACACTGAGCAGCATTTGCCATGGGTGGGGGGAGGCATGGGACTGGGCAGCTGGTACCGTGACCTTGACCGGCTGCCCTGTACTGGGTGTCATCATGAGTTAATTCTCATGTAAGTACAGTCTGTGCTTCCAGTCTGTGCCTGAGGCTGCCAAGCCCTCTGACCTGGGAGCAGGGTGTCTGGCCTTGGCCTAGGTCAGGGGACTGGCTGTCCCTTTTTGAGGACAGTCTGTCTGACTCCCAAGGTCTGTGACAGCTGTCAAGACTGAGTGCCTCTCCATGGGGCCCGGCCTTCCCCGGTGGGTGCCATTCACCCCTGGGCCCATCTGGACTCGCGCCGCCCTTGTCTAACCACCACCTCTCACGTAGACCCTGCACGTGGCAGTTCACCCAATCTGTTTGCAGTGGCATCTCATGGAGGAGCAGGCACCCCCCCCCCCCCCCCCCCCCCGCCAATCCTGCACTCAGACACCCCTGTTTCCACGCTCTGCTGTTTCTGTCAAGGAGCTTGCATTTTCATTTGGCACCAGGCCCCGCACACTTTTAGGCGATCTTGGTCTTATCTTCCGGGGCCAGTGAGCATACCCACTTCACAGATGAGAACCCGGGGGTCCCCAGGGTAGGGACTCCGGCACCAGCACAGAGCCTGGTGAGATGCTCAGTGAATGTAGCTACGAAGGAACTTGCCTCCCGAGGCTGGGGGTTGGGGGGAGTCCTCTCTGATTTTCAGAACCCGCCCCTCCTGTTTTCCCACAAAGCAGCCGTGGCACCAGGTGTCCCTTCCTGGGCCCCCCAGGAGGGCTGGCAGCGACTGTATCTCAGCTGTGCCCCCAGGGCCCAGCGAGGGGCAGGGCCACGGATTTGGTGGGCACCCGGGGAGTGTCGCTAAGTGAGCAGAGAGGAGACTGAGCCTGGGCGAGGAGGTGGCTTTCTTGCTCAAGGTCTCTAGTCAAGAAGCTCCAGACCTGGGCTCCAGCTCAGGCCCGCGGGCTCTGAGCCATGCCGCTCTCTCCGGCCCTGTGACCCCGCTTCAGGGCGGTAGGCTGGGCGCTGACCCCTACCCTACCCCTGCAGGGGACCAATTGAGAGAGGGAACTGAGTGTCCCTGCACATTCGCTGCGTGTAGCAGACACTGTGAGTGTCCGCTCAGGTCCCCCACCCTGCCACGCGGATCACACCTCCAGCTTCCACCTGCCTGCACCTGCTAGTCCGGCCCAGGCTTCCTTTGCCACGGGAGAGACCACAGGGCCAGGGAATGACACCCCCCAGGAGCAGCCCTCCACCACCGCCAGATGAGGGTGTAATACCCAGCTCCCCACTCCTTTCACGGGGTGACTCTGAGGCTCCGTGCCACCCTGGCTCCCAGGGCCCTGAGGTTTAGGCTTCCGCTGCCCCGTGTAGCTGGCCTGAGAAACGCCCTTGGTTGGCTGACTTCCCTCTGCTGCCTCCCTGCCCTTCTCCTCTGCCACGAAAGGCGGGGTCTCCCCCAATCCGCAGCGGGCACCCCAATCCTTGTTGCAGCGCCTGCTCCTGGGCCAGGAACCCAAACCAAGAATCAGGGCCTCATTCCTTTGGGGCTCCCAGCAGTTCCCTTCTCCGGGGGCCTCCTCCAGAACCTTCCAGAGTGCTGCTGTTTCAGGGCAGGAGGCACTGCTTCCCGAGGACAGAGCTGGGTGCGTTCCTCCGCGGCCTGAAGTCAGAAGTGGCCAGGTGACCACGTGCGAGTCAGGTCACACGAGCCCAACGTCTACCGCTCCCCAGCCTGGCCGATGGGACTTCCCCTTGTGCCCTGTCCGTGCTGTTTCCTCTCCCACCGCAGTGCAGGTGGACATGGTGAAGCCGCGCAATGATCAGATGGCAGATGATCATCGCCTTGAATCATCGCTGCGGGGAGAGCCATTGGCCAGTGAAGAAGACCGGCTGTGTGCACATTTTCAAGAGAGAGAAAGAAATGACTGTGCTTGAGCCATTGCTGCTCTGAGACTTGTTACAGCAGCAAAGCCTTACTAATTCAGGAGGCAAGAGGCCGGGCCTCTGAGGAGGGCAGTCCTGACCCTGTTACGTGGTGTCTGTGTCCATCAGCAGCTCCTGCGTTAATCTCACTGCCGACCACCTTAGAGGAATGACTGTCCCTGTTTTGTGGATGAAGAAACTGAGGCCCAGAGTCGCATGGCTAGGAGGCGGCAGAAAAGGAATTCAATCTGACTCCAAACCCCGTTCACGGCTCGCAGGAGGCTCCAGGCCCCTCCTGAGCCCTCTCACCAAATGTCCTTGTCCTGGTTGTCCAGACCTCAAAGTTGATGCTGAGAATCCTGCCACATCATTGCCAATAGCCAGGCCTTTTCATGAGAGCAGGGACCTGGGATACCTCTGCCCACGACCTGGAGGGCATTTTTTTTAAAATATTATTACTATTATTATTTTAAAAAAATATATGTTTATTGATTTCAAAGAGGAAAGGAGAGGTAGAGAGAGAAACATCAATGATGAGAATCATTGATTGGCTGCCTCCTGCAAGCCCCCTACTGGGGATTGAGCCTGCAATGTGGACATGTGCCCTTGACTGGAATCGAACCCGGGACCCTTCAGTTCACAGGCTGATGCTCTATCCACTGAGCCAAACTGACCAGGGCCCAGGGGACATTTTCAGGGCCGATGCCTGGCAACTGGGGCGATGTCTCAGTCAATCGCATCTCATTGTCAGGCTGTGTTCCTGTCCGCAGGAAGCGCCCGCTGCCCTGACGTGAGAAGGAAGCGGCGCCTTGCTCCCTCTCCGTGTGGCGCATTAGTGTCGTCAAACCCCCCGAGTCCTCTAGTCAGGGTTGGCTGGAAGCGCCCCAGGACCTGGAGACACATTAGTGCACCATCCGAGGGCCCTGCAAAGGCGTACCAGAATTAGAAAGAAAAACACAGGATTCCCAGGGGGACCCAGACACCCTCGCCAGACAGGCAAGAGACTTCCTGGGTCAGAAACCAGACCACTGGGCACTGCAGCCCGGAGATAATCTCCAGGCCCCAACAGTCCTGCTCTGGGACCTGCAGACCAACAGACACCTGATCCCCGGGCCAGGGCCAGGCATTGCTGCTAATTATAGGCCCAGAGGGGCCAGCCGACCAGCCAAGAAGGGCCATAAAAGAGGCCAGCATCAACCAGAAAAGTCAGTTCTTATCCCAGGAGCCCAGGGGCTGGCAGTGCCCAGAGCTGCAGGGCACCACCCCCAGGCACAGCCCTGGCTGCTGGCAGGCCCGGTGTGTGTCCGGGTCACACGCCCTGGCAGGCCAGGCCAGGCGCTATGACAGTGCAGTTTGGAGCTGATGCCGGTGAGCGTCGATGGCATCAGAAAAATTGGGTGCTCACCGGCATCAGCTCCAAACTGCACTGTCGTAGCGGAAGGAAGGAAAGGAAAGAGCAGCGAGAGAGAAAGAAATGTAAAATCCAAGCCCTGTATTCACAGATCGAACTTGGAAATACATCTTACAGTCTCTGAGCCTCCGTCACCTTAGCCGTGAGGCAGAGGTGGCCACCTCGGCCCTCAGGAGGGTGAGAGACAGCGCACGCCCTCACCTGCCTCACCCCAGGGACACCTCGTGCCAGGCATCCCCAAGGGGCTCCCAGACGGTCAGCCTCACGGCTGTACAAGCCACGTGTGTGCATGTGTGAGAGAGTGTCCACATGCACCAAGGTCAGCAGCAAACACGTATGTTAACTGAATTCTGCCCAACGGCCCGTTACTTGGAAATGACCTGATGGGAGGTTGAACACCAGGACTCAGACACTCTTCCAAAATCATTATTACTCCGTTTTTAATTTCTGGTTTTGAAAATGTTTACGTAGGTTTGATTTGAATTCCAGTTGATTTACAATTAGAGTTTGTAATCCCTGAGAACAAAGATATGTGGGTGCAGCCACGTATTGCTGCTCAGTCTGGCTTCCGAGGCACTCCGAGCTTGGCGGGGCCTATATTCTTTACAGCTCCACAATGCAGCCTCTTCCTTCTTTTCTTGGGAAACAATTTGCATAGAACTTTCCAGAAGGGCCAAGGCAGGCATCCGGGTGGCTAGGCCCAAGCTCCGGGTGGCTAGGCCCAAGCTCTTGTTAATGTGTCAGGTGCCTCTTTGGTGCACACACATACACCAAAAAGAAATGGAGATCTTTTTAGATTTCAACAGTTACTTAATATTTTATGACTCATTTATTTGCCAACTGTCCTGCCAACTGTTAGATTATAATCCTCTCTTTTCCTGAGTTAAAGAAGGCAAGCTATGCGCGTGCAGCGTGCATGTGATCTGAGCATCACTGGTGCGCATGTGCCTGTGTGTGTGTGCATGCACGCGTGTATACGTCTGAATGCTCCAGCTTCCAGCAGGGGCTGGGCCCTAGCAGGGCTGAGACCTGCCAGGCTCCCCCACCCCTTTCCTGCTTAATGGAGAAATTCCAACCTTCATGGTGACCACCGAGGCTGTTCCCTCCGCTTTGCTGAAATCATGGCTGTTTTTCCCTCTGCCCGTGACCTTCAGGGCTGATTTACCAGCCTTGTTCAATGAGCCATCCCTGTAATAGTCACAAGGCATTGAAATCCTAACACCTGGCCCTCCGGATAACAGCTATTCCTGAAATCCACAGCCACCCTCTGGGATGGAAGGAGAGTTCAGCTCCTCCCCACCTCTACCCCCTCCTTTCCCCTTCCCTCCTCCGCTCAGCACAGACCTCCTTCTACTCCCACAGGCTTCCTCCCACTACATACCACCCTGCAAGCTGGGCTTTCTCCATGGACATTTAGACATTAATTCTATGTTGGGGGGGTGGTGTCTCATGTATCAAAGGTGCCGGACGTTGGGGGCCATTTAGCGCCGGGGGTCTTGATCTGGCATCTAGAAGGGTTCAGGAAACCTGGAGAAGGGGCTGTGCGTAAATTAAATAAGAATCCAGAGACAAAACATAATTTTGAAAGGCATTTGGGGCCGGGGGTGGGGGGGGGGGGGGGCGGGGCAGAGGAGCCTGGCTGAAGAAACCAAGTTCTCCTTATCTCAGGACCCTTTGCTTTTTATTAACACAATTTGTCCTAAGGCAAGGTGGAGATATACACATCAAAGGGTAGGGTTAGGTACAGAATCCATTGTCAGATTGGGGAATTGCCTTCGGTTGTTCAGGTGTTTGGCCAACAGGAGGCAATAACATGTAGATTAAGATGCCCTGAGCTGTCTGGCAGCAAGCAATCATCCTTTTCAGGTTTGGGGAAATGCCTTTAGCCATCCCAGCAGGCAATAACATATGTGGCTCAGCCCTGTTGAGTCCCCAAGTTCCATCAACCTTTTGATGAAACTCTTGCAATTATGACATGCTGGAATTGGCTTCCGGCAGAAGGATATTTAGGAGCATCCCTACCCTCTACCTACTAGATGCCAGGAGCACTACCCCACCCTCATTTGTGGCTATCAAAAAAATGTCTCCAAGGGGAGAAACCAAGATGGCGACATAGGTAAACACCTGAAATTGCTGCCTCGCACAACCACTTCAAAACTACAACTAAAGGACAAAATGGACATCATCCAGAACCACAGGAAGGCTGGCTGAGTGGAAATTCTACAACTAAAAGGAAAGAGAAAAGCACACTGAGACTCAGAGGAGGTGCGGAAGTAAAGTGTAGAGGTACGAAGGCGTGCGTGGAAAGGGCTGACAACTGAGGACGTGGTTGTCTTTCTCAATTGGGAGGGAGACACAAGCTCCTGACTGCTCTGAACTCCAGTTCCGTGTGAGACTCTGGGGACCCAGACTCATATAGGGAGAAACTGGACTGTCTGGCATCAGGTGGAACTCGAGGGCAGCTTTCTTTCAGAGGTGCTTGCAGTGACTACCAAGGGACACTGAGACCCGGGGGCCTCTTAAGGCTAATGGTCAGCCATTGCTGTTTGCTTCGCCCTATTGATTCCCTGAGACCCTTCCCCACCCAAGCTGTGTGCAGAGGCTTTTGCATATGAATGGCCTGGCCCTTTGCAATCTAAAATTACCTAACAAACTGCAGCTGGGTCAGAGAGACCCAGAACATCCAAAAGAAGGCCCAAGGCCCCAAAGCAGCTTGCATGCTTCACAGCTGGGCCTCATCTGGGCACCTCCAAACCCCAAACAAAGAAGAGGAATCTGCAGATCTCTCCATAGCTCCTGCTGGGTGGCCTCAGGCAGAGGCTAAATTAGCATCTCCTTAGAGATCCAAGAGCCAGTGTACCCAGTGGTCAGAGTGGGACCATCCAGATTACAACTCCTCAGATCCATAAGGGACACACTCAGGGGGCAGACTCAGTGAGCACCAAAGCCCCACTGAAGCAAGTCTTGCCTCATAAGGGTGTCTCTAGCACAGAAGTTCTCCCATCATAGACACAGCTGATCCTCACAGCCAATTGGCCTGGAGACCAATTCCTCCCAGTGATACCAACAACAATCAAGGCTTAACTACAACAAGACTGTGCACACAGCCCACAAAGGGGCGCACCAAGAGTGTCCACCTCGGGTAACTGGGGAGGCTGAGCCACTGGGCCCTATAGGACACCTAGCACACAAAACCACTCTATCAACACAGGGAAGCAGCCAAAATGTGGAGACAAAGAAACAGGTCACAAATGAAAGAAATGGAGGAAAGCAAACAACTGGATATAGAGTTCAAAACCACGGTTATAAGGTTTTTAAAGAATTTTCTAGAAACCACCGATAAATTTAGTGAGACCCTAGAGGATATGAAAAAGGACCAACTAGAAATTAAGCATATACTGACTGAAATAAAGAATAATATACAGAGATCCAACAGCAGACTAGAGGATCGTAAGAATCAAGTCAAAGATTTGAAATACGAAGAAGCAAAAAACACCCAACCGGAAAAGCAAAAAGCAAAAAGAATCCAAAAAGTTGAAGATAGTGTAAGGAGCCTCTGGGACAACTTCAGGCGTACCAACATCCAAATTATGGGGGTGCCAGAAGAGACAGAGCAAGATATTGAAAACCTATCTGAAGAAATAATGACAGAAAACTTCCCCCACCTGGTGAAAGAAATAGACTTACAAGTCCAAGAAGTGCAGAGAACCCCAAACAATAGGAATCCAAAGAGGACCACACCAAGACACATCATAATTAAAATGCCAAGAGCAAAAGACAAAGAGAGAATATTAAAAGCAGCAAGAGAGCCGAAACCGGTTTGGCTCAGTGGATAGAGCGTAGGCCTGCGGATTGAAAGGTCCCAGGTTTGATTCCGGTCAAGGGCATGTACCTTGGTTGCAGGCACATCCCCAGTGGGGGGGGTGGTGCAGGAGGCAGCTGATTGATGTTTCTCTCTCATCGATGTTTCTAACTCTCTATCCCTCTCCCTTCCTCTCTGTAAAAAATCAATAAAATATATTAATTAAAAAAAAAAGCAGCAAGAGAAAAACAGTTAGTTACCTACAAGGGAGTACCCATACGACTGTCAGCTGATTTCTCAACAGAAACTATGCAGGCCAGAAGGGAGTGGCAAGAAATATTCAAAGTGATGAACAGCAAGAACCTACAACCAAGATTACTCTACCCATTCAGAATTGAAGGTCAGATAAAGAGCTTCACAGATAAGAAAAAGCTAAAGGAGTTCATCACAGCCAAACCAGTATTACATGAAATGCTGAAAGGTATTCTTTAAGAAGAGGAAGATGAAGAAAAAGGTAAAGATAAAAATTATGAACAACAAATACATATCTATCAACAAGTGAATTTAAAAATCAAGTGAATAAAAAATCTGATGAACAGAATAAACTGTTGAATATAATAGAATCAGGGGCATAGAAAGGGAGTGGACTGACAATTCTTGGGGGGAAAGGGTTGGTGGGGTGCAGGAAGAGATTGGACAAAAATCGTACACCTATGGATGAGGACAATGGGGGGGGGCGGTAAGGACAGAGGGTGGGGTGGGAACCGGGTGGAGGGGAGGTATGGGGGGTGGAAAAAGAGGAACAACTGTAATAATCTGAACAATAAAGATTTATAAAAAAAAAGTGAGATGTAACAATAAAAAAAATACAAAAACATGTCTCCAAGAATTGTCAACTGTCTCCGGGGGAAATTGTTTTCAGTTAAGAATCATTGTTTCCAACCAGCCATCAGCCCCTTCATCTCCATCAGGATGTTTAAGGTAATAACAACTTCTACCATTTATAAGTCTTCACTCTAATATATTTATATAATATACATTAGTTATTGCAACCTTCCTATGAGACAGGGGTACTGTCATTTCTCCCCTGCACCTCAAGGCTCAGAGAGGTTAAGTAAATTGTCTAAGGTCACACAGCTATCAAGTGGTGGAGCTGGCAGATGACTCCAGTCTGGGCTCTTAGCCACTGGGCTCTGGAGGGACATCTGGGGGCAGTCACCTTACCAGCAAGTCTGTGCTGGGCGTGACCCCAGCTTATCCTATTGGAATGGGGGAGGCACAATGACATTGACACCCAAATGCCCGTGCTTATAGTCTCAAGCTGTTCATCAGGGCTATGGTCTATTGCAAACCACAACCTCTCCAGCCCCAAGCATTTCTGGGAGTCTCCAGGGGCAGCAGGCATCTTACACGTGCCCATGAGGAAGTCCAGCCTGCCTTCCGGGCTGCGGTGGGGTTCCTGCCAACTGCCCCAGCACCTTGGGATTTAGAGTCTACGGCGTGAGGCGGTGATCAACCACTAAGGTCACACTGTAAGCTGGGCGGGGGCTATGGAGAAACACCGAGGGGGTTTCCGAACGCCGTGGCTCAGCGAAGCCTTGCAGAGCTCCCCAGCTCCATTTCCCCGCCGGCAGAAGCAGGTGACCCGGGGACCCTCCAGTCCTGACAGTCTGTGTGGGACAGCCCCTCCGGTTCTGGGTGGGACAGAGGCTGTGTGGGTGGAGGTGTGGCCACCACTGCGTTCAGGCAAGTCCCCACGGGCCTGGGCTCCTCCACCAGGGTGAGGACGCCTCCCTCACAGGGTGGCCGTGCAGGAGCCTGGGTCCCAGGGGGGCTGGTAAACCAGGGCGTCTGCCCACTCCTTCCCACCCTGCTCCATCCCCCCAATGCCCGGCACTGCTCCACATCCAGACCTTGGCCCTCCCCACCAGAGCAAGCCAGGGCCTTGCCCGGAGTGCCAGGCCTGGCTGACACCTCTGCAATGTCACGTCACCGGCTGCTTTGGATTCCCCGAGGAGCACGGCCGAGGTGGAAGCTGAAGCCTGAGAGCAGCCAGACGCCCTTCAGCTGGCAGCCGCCTCCCAGGTGCCAAATGGGTGACAGCTGGTATCTGGAGCAGCGACTTCGCTCTCTGTGCGCCCAGTCTCCAGAGTGGCTGGGCCAGTGACTGCATTTCCGAGGCCTCTGCCTTCTCCTCCCACTGCCCCCAGCTCTGTCTGATGGCGAGGGGCTCCCAGCAGGATGTGCAGTATCGCCATGTCCGGTGGCTGATCCCCGGGAAGGAGGGGGGTCTTGCGTGAGAGAGGACCTTTCCACAGCTCTGCTCTCACCGTGTCTATGTTCATGCAAAGCCCGCTCCAGCAGCTAACTCGGGCATGTGGGCCACTCAAGGTTTAACTTTGCTCCCGAGTCCCTAAGGGTGACTCAGGCGCGGTAAGATCAAGCCACAGAGGGGCCAAGTGACCCTGCCAGCCCACAAATCCAGCAGCCTCCAGGTCGGATCAGCCCAGGCCAGCAGCCTCCAGGTCAGATCAGCTCAGGCCCCTGGACGCCTGGCCCGCCTGACCCACAGGAGGTGCTGCCTCCGCTCTATGGCCCCTGCAGGTGGCAGGTGGGCAGGAAGTGGTCCTACAGATGCGTGTCTCCCGAGTGCTGGGCCTTGTGTGGACTGTTTGAGTCCTGGGGTCTCAATGAACCCCTTAACAGCCATGGGAGAGATGTCACTCCCCCATCTCAGAAGATGAAACTGAGATTCAGGGGTGCAGGACTATGGCCGGGTTCGAAGCAAGCAGGGCAGGACTGGGGTTGTCTGACAGCAGTGCCCGTGCTGGGAGCAGGACGAGGTGGTGCTAACTGTGAGTGCATGTGGGTGCTCCCACAGGGAAGATGTTGTCTGCACAGGGCTGGCCAAGCATGCCCCCAGCACGTCCCCACCAGGCCCAGGACACCTCCCGGGGCAAGACACACGTTGGAGAAACTCCGGGCTCCCAGACAGACAGCTCTGGGGCCCCTGGGCTCTGCTGCAGTCGGCTCCTTTCTCCGGGGCTGTAGGCCCGAGTGCAGCCCGAGGATCTCACTCCGTGCCTGGGGCGGGATATCTCAGTGCTACCAGTCAAGGATGGTTGGAGATCCCCTCCAGGGGGTGTGGCATTTAGAGCACGAGACTGAGATGTTGGCTGAGGCTCGGCCATGTCCTTCTGTCCTGCTGCTCCACCCTGGCCGCTCTTGTCTCTTCAGTCATGAGCCAGGAAGGACCCGGCCAGCTGCAAAGAGCCCAAGGTCCCACGATGGAATTTGCACCTTGGATCTGCTAATGTGGATGAAAACCCTGATAAGACCTACTGTCCCCCCCTTTCCAGGCGTGTGGGGTGTTAAGAGAATGGGGCCAGAGTCAGGGAGCCTTGGCCAGTCTCCAGGGGCCCTGGTGGTGACCCCTCAGCCCAGTGGTGTGACCCCACACCTAGGGTGTCATAAGGCATGAGACTGGCCTGCCCTCTCCCATCAGAGGGGTGAAGGCTACCCCTCACTCTGCTCTCTGTGTATGGAAACACCCTTCTCTCTCTGGAGTTTGCCTTGGCCCCCTGAGCTGGGAGGGTGAGCGGGGTGGTTTCTGAATGTTCCAGAAGAAAGATGATGTCAGTTGACCACACCCCAAAGGGCCCAGGGCCCATTTTAAAGAAAGGAAGGGGGATGGGGCCTCTGTCTTCCCTCCCCACCCCCACTGTCCGCTGCCTGTCCTTCCCCCACACTGCCAGCGTGAGGATCAGTATGTTGTCTGTTCCCCTTCATCCCTTGCGACCAAAATAAACTGATATCAAGAGGCAGCCAGGGATGAGGGCCAGGATGCCGAGGCTGCAGGCCCGCTCATTTCAGCAGGTGATCCGTTTCTGGGTCAGAGCGGTCCCGGCACTTGGCACTGACCCACATCCCAGCTCCCTCCACCCCACTCCACCCCCTTTCACTGTGACAAGGTGTCACTGTCATGAGGAAACTGTGCAGAGTCTGGCTCCCCTTCTGGGCCCTACTAGGTGTGGGGCTCAGCGAACTGCCTCACAGCGCGAGCACACGTGCGCACACACACACACACACACACACACACACACACACGCACACACACCACTGTAATTCGTAGGAATTCATATGAAATTAAACATGGAGGGAAGCAGACAGGGCCACAGCCCTCCCAATTCAGACCCAGGAGCTGTGTGGCTTGAAGGTGAACACATCCATCCAACAGGTAGTTAATGAACACCTACTACGTGCCAGGCACTGTTGTAGGTACTGACAGACAGCAGTGCACAGATGGGAGACACAGACGATAAACTCATCACAAATAAACATGTAACAGGTAAAGGGGGCTAGAGAGGGAGGGGTGGGGGAAGGCTCAGTTAGGATTGGGGGAGCAGAGCCCTCCTGGGGCCACGTGTGAATCCTGGGGGCTTCCCCTTGGGGGTCACATCCTTCTTCTTGCTCCCTAGCAGGTCGACCAGTTGTTTGGTTTCTGCCTCTGCATCAATCCCTCCTTTACCCTTTTCTGTCCCCATAAAAACCCTCCCCAGAGGCCTGTTCCACAGGACTACCTTGGGGGCCTGTACAGAGTTGGGGACCCTGGAAAGGCCCCAGAGGTCATGGAGGCCAAGGCGTCCCAGGTGCTCGGCGTAACTTGTCATCTGGGACATGCATGGAGCGACCACTCATGTGCCCCCAGACGGACAACAGGAGAAAAGATGGAAAACACCAGGTGTTGGTGGGGACATGGGGCACCTGGGACTCTTCCACGTGGCTGATGGGCACGAAGTTTGCGGCAGCTTTGGACAATTGCCCGCAGTGTCACTAAAGTTGAGCAAACCTGCCGTGTGCCCCAGCAAGGCCTATCTCAGGTGTTTACCCAACGGAAGACAGGTACCTGGATGTTCACAACTGCCCCAACGGGGAACTACCCCAAAGCCCACCAACAGTAGAATAAATGACGTGGAATACTACGCAGCAACGAGAAGGAGCACTCCATAGCTACTTGAAACAGTACCCGTGAATGTCACAATATACTGCGGAATGAAAGGAGACACAGGCACGCTCCCATTCGTATGAAGTCCGGAACAACCTGTGTTGCTCAGAACCACCACCCCGGCAGGAAGTGTTGGGTGGTGGGGTTGAGACGAGGGCAGGAGCTAAAGGGGGGGCACTGGGGTGCTGGTAATATTCTGTTAGATTTACATGCTGGGTGTGCTCAGTTGGTGAAAACGGATTGAGCCGTACACATAGACGTGTGCACTTTTCTGTGGGTGGGGGTAGGTTTCACGTCAATAAAACGTTTTAAATCGTCAGTGTTGTTCGGGCCTTGACTCCGGATGAATGGAATCAGAATCTCTGGGTGGAGGCGGGTGTTTTAACATACAGCCAGGGCTGGGGACTGCCAGCTTCGCCCAACCTGTTCACGGTGGAGGTGAGCAGCCTGTGACGCCAACCGAGGGGCCAGCCTGTCCTTGCCTCGGGCTCCGTGGGCCTGCGCCTGCAGCACCAAGCCTCCCAGCTGGGCTGAGTTAAGGGCCAGGGAAAAGCACGTAGTCACCAGTTTGTGTTTGTACCCTTGTGGGGCCCCCTGTCCTGCCCCAACATCTGGACTTCCTGTTACGTGGCGGATAGAGTTGCCGAGAAAGCACTGGTTTTGTGTCACCATCACTGGTGCATCGTGGGACCTTGGAATCCTCCCCAACCTCTCTGAGCCTCAGTTTCCTTATCTGTGAAGTGGGGCGATGATAGTACTTGCTGGGAAGGCTGTGAATGCAGCAGGACGGTGTTGTCACCTATGAGTCCAAGTGTGCCTGACCAGCCCCCACCTCTGCTGCCCACCCCCCAGTGCGCTTCGTGTTCCCTGGGATTCTTCGCCCACAATATGGGTTCTTGATCTGCAAAAGCTGAGTCCAGGCACAAGTCAACAAGATTGGGAGGGTGGGTTTCCCCAGTTCTTTCCATTTTAAGAGGGTTGTCTGGGCTGGGAGGGAGAGGCAAGGCAGAGGGCCACCTCCGAAGGCCACACCTGGGGAGGCGTCTGCGACGGGGAGCAGAGGGACCTGTGTTCCCAGCGGGAAGCCCATAGAGGCAGCAGGACCCCAGGGGTGCAGTCCAGGGAGCCCACGAGAGCGCCTTACTGCCGAGGACCATTCCCAAACAGTAAAGAGAATCGAACAGCCCCTCTCTGCCCTTCTCTCGGCGCCCCACCATGACACAGGATCTGAGAGGGGCTGAGCTTGAGTTAACCTTGAGGGGCAGCCCAGACACTGGCCCGGGGGGCGGGGGGCAGTCCCCGCTGGAGAGAGACACAGTTCAGCAGGAGCTGGAGTAGCCGGGAGACAGCCTGGGACAGACCCTGTCCTCAGCACCAGGTCAGACCCCCAGAACCTTGGCCTGATGCCAGGGAACCATGTATTCACGGAGATTTACTTTCAGGTGGAATATTCCACGTGAGTGTCAAGGCATCCTGAATTCTCCTGAGTTTGAGTTACTAAGAAATCATTTACTAGTAAGTCCATGAGAAATCATAAATCCAGTATCCTCCCAGGGGAATGGGCCTGCGAAATGGAAATTGTTTGCCATGGAGAGGAAAGCCATGGAGAGGAATGGGCCGAGTGTATATTTCAGCCCACCTGCTTCGCGGACTGAGATCGGATGCACTTGTGGGCGTGTAAGCGCCTGGAACGCCTCCTGCACGCTCCTGGGTCTCCCGGGTGCTCGATGCACGTGGCTGTGTGTGGTCTTTGCTACCTGACACCGACAGGGGGTGCCATTGGCTCCCTTGCACACCAGGGGTCTTCTTTCCTCGCCTGGAGGAGGGGCCCCTTCTGCTGGGTGCCTCTGCCCGGGGCTGGCCCAATGCTTGGCTTATTCCCCTGTCCTTTGTGGCTCCAGCCTCATTGCACAGCCTCCGGGGGCTGGAACCCTGGAACCTGCAAATGTCAGCCTCTGCTGTTTGCTATCCCCTCTCCCCCCGGCGATTTCTGCAAAGGCCATTTACACTGAATCCCTTCATCCTTGTCTCCCTCCCTCCTCTCTCATTCTGCCCATCTTCCTTCCAGCCTTCCCTCCATTCCCCCTTTCCTCTCTAAGTAGCTCTCAGTCTCCCTTCTTTCTCTCTCTTCTCCACCCTCCCTGTCTCCCCCACTTCCTTTTATTTCACTTCCCTCCCTCCCTCCTTTCCCATTCTCCTCCCTCTCCCCCAACTCTCCCTCTCCCTCTCCCTCTCTCTTTCTTTCAATTCATGCTTTTTCTTGTTCCTTTTTCTCTTTCTTTTACTTTATTTTCTCTCCCCCCTTTCATCTCTTAAATGGTCACAATTTCTTTCTTCCTTTGTCTTCCTGTTTTTTTATAATTCTCTTTCCTTCTCTCCATTCATTCCTTATCCTCTCTCATTCCCACCCGATTCCTCTTCCTTTCTTCCATCATCTCTCTTCACGTTTCCTCTTTTTCTCCATCCTCTTTCCTCTTCTCCCCCCTCCCACCCTTCCTGTCTCCCTTGCTCTTGTCTCTTTATCTCCCAGTTCTCTCTCCATTCTCTTTTCCTGCCTCTCCATGTCTGATCCTCTGCTCCCCTCTCCCCTCTCGCTCCCTCCGGGGCAGTTCCAGAAACATACCCATATATGGCCTCCATGCCAAGGATCACAGATGATGACGTCACGTGAGGGCCCACGCTCTGAGATGCTCTCCGAAGTCAAGTCCGCAGCTGATGCGCCCTGGAGGAGCTGAAGGCAGGACCACAGCCTCCCCCGTGCAATCTCCAAACAGGAAATCTGAGATTCATAACATCTTATAGTTTGGCTTGCCATCATTGGTCATGCGGTGGGCCCGAAATAAACTCCCTGCTTAAAGGACAGCGTTTCAGAGCTGCCAGGCAGAGCAGCCAGACGCTCAGGGCCAGGGCAGAGGAGCGCGCAGGGAGCATGTGCTGAACTAAGACACTCGCAAGAAAATCCTTGTATCCCCCCTGAGCGCCCCCTGAGGCAGAGCCTAACAGGTAATGCATGCTTTCCACTTTCTCACGCACACCTCGAGCGAGGGTGTTTGGCTAGCTTGTTGGGAAGCTCCTCTAGCCACGCTACTTTCTTGCATCTTCCCCCCTCTCTCCTGTTTTTTTCTTGGGTTATGAAGTATGCCAGTGACTTTCATTTCGGATCTGGGGGACAGAGGAGCAGCCGCCTGCCTGTGCTGATCCATTCTTATGGAGGATCTCGCTCAGAATATCCGTCTGCGGTGCACTTCTAAAAATGGAAATGCGAAAGGAGTTATCAATGATGCTATTGTTGGTTTGCAGGCCTTGGGCAATCAGTGTCAGACAAGTGGCTTTCAGAAATGCTTTTATTTCGGGTGAATAGATATTTTCATGCAGGGGGGCATCGATTTTATGGAGTGTCTATGTGTGCCCAGTATTGTGGGGCAATAGCAACCAGGGTGCCAGGAAGCTGGGCCTGCAATGGCCTGGGGTTTAGGAGAGGAAATAGAATTTGGAAACAAAAACTAGGGCTCAAGGTAAAGAATGAGAAATGTTCTGTGGGAATGCAGAGATGCAGGAATACTGTGTGTGTGTGTGTGTGTGTGTGTGTGTGTGTAAGCATGAGGACACATTCAATGAGGAGGTGGTCTTTGAAAGGATGGGCGGGATGGCATCAGACAGAGGGGTGGAGAGAGGGACCTCCAGGTGGAGGGACAGCTTGGCAAAGGCAGACAAGTCCCGGTGGGTCTGGGCGCCTGTGGATAGTGCAGTGTGGCTACGGCAAAGGCCATGGAGGTCAGAAGTCGGGGTGCAGCTGGGAGGGGGAGCTGGAGGCAGGTGCAGATCCCACCAGGTCCGTCAAGAAGATGGAACAGCCCAGCCGGTGTGGCTCAGTGGTTGACTGTCGACCCATGAACCGGTCACCGGTTGGATTCCCAGTCAGGGCACATGCCCAGGTTTCGGGCTAGATCCCCAGTGGGAGGCGTACAGGAGGCAGCCAATCAATGATGTTTCTCTCATTGATGTTTCCTATCTCTCCCTTCCTCTAAAAATCAATAAAAACATATTTTGAAAAAGAAGATGGAACACATTCTAATTGCTTCTGAGCAGAGGAGGAGCAGGCGGGATCTGACCTCAGGAAGTCAAGGGAATGGACTGGAATGAGGAGGCGGGGAGGCGGCAACTGAGGGTGGACAGGTAGATGATGGAGACCTGAGGCTGGGCAGGGGCCGCGCCCCGCCCTTCCCCATGCACGGGGCAGAGGGTAGCTCAATGAAGGGAAAGCTCGTGCCTGAGGTTGGGGCCGGAGGAGTGCATAGGGGTTCCGGTAGAGCCAGCCGGGCCAGCACACCGGCCACAGCCCTGACCTTTGCCACCAGAGGCCTGGGCAGGCTGCTGGGGGCAGATGCTCCAATCGCTTCCAAAACAGTCGATGGGTCCGGACAGCTGGTGGCAGGCCTGCTTACAGCACCCCCGCCCTGAGGAGCTGGCAGAGGCCTCCACCTGGCACCACGCTAGTTTGCATCATCCATTCTTGCACAAACAGAATTTGATTCCCAGCTTCAGCACCTCCTAGCTGTCTGGCTTTACGTAAGACCCTCACCCTCTCCGAACCTCAGTTTCCACATCTGGAAAATGGGAGTGACAATTACCTCTAACTCATGATGCTTTGAGTGCCTCTCGGGGGAGGGGGTATCCTCGTCCTCCTCCCCCCATATAATCCACCCCTGGAGACCTTACAGTGGATAACAACACAATGAACACCCGTGAGCACTCGCCGGGCACTTGCTGTGAGCCAGGCACTGAGTCCCGTGCTTGTGGCCATTTTTCTCAGTGACTCTTCTCAAGGGCATTGTGAGTGAGAGGTGATTGCCACTCCCATTTTCCAGATGTGGAAACTGAGGTTCCGGGAGGTTAAGGGTCTTGTGTAAAACCAGCCAGCGAGGAGGTGCTGATGCTGGGAATCCAGTCCTGGCCTCTTGGTCTCTCAGCCTCCAGTGCCCACCTTCCAAGCCCTGGCCTCCTGCAGCCGCCCAGGGGGACTGACACAGCAGTAAAAGGACCTGTCCCTGGCGCAGGCAGGGGTCATACGATGCCTGTATAGCAAGGACAGGCCAGACCCAAGAGAGCCTTCCCAGAGGAGGCACCGAAATCTCCTTCCGCTCCAGGCTGCCTGGAGGAGGCAGCGGTCACAGGACTGGTTTGCACTGTGCCTTCTCCCCCTGAGCACCTGCTCTTGGACTAACTAACGCCCAGGGACGTAAGGGAAGTTGCTAAGAGCCTTGCGGTCGAGGGGACTGTAGGGGGGTTGAGGGTGGTGATGGAAAAGTAAAAGTGGCTCCTTACCTGCCTGAACTTTCTAAAGAAGAGGACACCCAAAGGAGGGGTGGGGAAATCAGGAAAGCAGAGAGAGGAAGGAAATGATCTAAACGTGGCTCTCAACTTTCCTCATGCCACGACCCTTTAACACAGCTCCTCATGTTGTGGTGACCCCCAACCATAAGATTACTTTCGTTGCTACTTCATAACTGTAATTTTGCTACTGTTATGAATTGTAATGTAAATATCTGGGTTTTCTGATGGTCTTAGGTGATCCTGCTAGCGGTTCTCAACCTGTCTAAATAAAGGCAGGAAAGGCGGGGGGTTGGGGGGGCGCGGGGAGGGGGGGGAGAAAGGAGAAAGATCTTAGATGACTTTGCTGTGATCCCGATGAAAAGATTTGTAGCCAGCCCTGTGGTTGGGCCCCAGGGAGGGAGTGGGGGAGCAGTCTTGGGAGGGCACCCCTACCTGCCCGCCCCCCTGAGCCTTCCCACTCTGCCTGCAGCCTGGGACTGGAGCTTCCAGAACCCTCTGCGGCTCAGGGGCCTCGGTGAGGGGCCATGTTCTCCTGGTGCCCAGAACAGGGCTGGGCAAGCTGCCCTTGGGCTGTGGAGGGCGGGGGCAGCGCTGTTGGAAGCTCAGGCTGGACTGGCAAGCCCCGCCACGCCTCACTCCCATCCAGGCCGTGGGCACAGATGGCAGAGCCTGGCTCCCCCTGAGCCCTGGGCAGAAGCTGGGTCAGGGGCCTGCAATCCTGGGTCCAGACCTGCGTGTGGCCGGCCCCCACTGATGGGCCTGGAGCTGCAGGAGGGCAGGAGATGGGCCAGGAGAGGCGCGGGAGGGGCGGCTATGCGGGGCCAGACCCTCAGGGCCCGGCGGGAGAGAAGTGTCCTCCACTTGGGAGGCGAAGGTGAAGGTGGCCCAGGGACCTGCAGACTCAACAGCTTGGGTCCCAAAGAAATAAGATGGAAAGGTGACATTCTTTGAGGCTTTTCTTAGCTGGTACTCATGGCACCTCCATTTCAGATGGAGCCTTAGATCGACCTTCCCCCCTTTCCCACCTCCCCCCGTCCCCAGGGGCACAGAGTGTCTGGGGGCGTGGGAGTGGGAGCAAAGCCAGCTTTGACAGGTTCATATCACTGGCCATCACCGCCCACCTGGGTGACCTTGGGCTGGTCATGCCCCTTCTCTGGGCCTCGGCGTCCCCTCCAGCCACCAGGGAGAAGAGCCTGGGTGTGGGGTCAGCTGAGGCCTGCAGCCCTGAGCAGATTCCCTGGGAACATCAGCAACCCTGGCCCAAGCCCGGAGGCCTAGGTCCCAGCGCCTGGGGAGCCAGAGCTTTCACCAGCATCAAAGTCTGGGATTAGTGATGCGGGAGGAGCTCTCAGCATCTTTAGAGTCTGGACAATAGGCTTAAACTGCCAGCAGCTGCGAAGCCCCGGACACCAGCAGTGAGGCCTGCCAGCACCGCCCCATGGCAAAGGCCCACCTGCGGCTTTGACCGGCCCCTGTGTGTGGGGGTCAAACGAGGTGGCCTGGACTCCGCTCTCCCAGGGCTGGCTCATCCCTTAGCCGGAGCAGCAGCTTCCAGAGTAACTAACCCCTGGCCACTGCCCAACTCTCACTGTCAGAGGGTCTGACGAAAAGAGGGGCAGGCAGGCCTGACTCCATCCACTCTGCCCCTTACAATCTGGGCCTCAGTCTCCCCATCTGGCCAATGGGAAGAAGCTTACCCCCATGCCCACCCCAGGGAACGGAGAAGGTCAAACGGTGCATTTCATGAACGTGGCCAGAAACAGTGCAGGGACCCACGAGCACCCGCTGTATTTGTGGTTTAGGTTCGAAAGCAACAGGATCAGGGAGGGAGCGAGCACTTGAGTGGTTACTCCCATGAACCTTCCAGCTAGAAGTGCTTCCTCAGAGTTCGCAGGACCCTTCTGGAAAGGGGAGGGGGCAGCAGATCAGAAAGATGAGCTTCGTCATAAACTTACTGGGCATTTCAAGGGCCAAGGACCCTCCCAGGCCAATGCCCCACTTCCTCGTGTACCCCAGGCGAGCCCAAGCGCCAGTTGTTAGGACTGCCTTCGAGTAAGGGTCGTGTGATGTTTGGAAGCCCTGAAACTTTGGGGATAGGCAGATAGATAGAGAGATGATAGATAATTTTATATAAATGGAGCCTCAGAGGTTTCCCGACTCTGTAGGGAGACAGGCCCATAGCAGGCAGTTGGAGCAACAGAATGTGAGTGGTGCCCTTGGAGGCATCTCAGGATGCCTCAGCCATCAAATCAGGAGGGCTTCCTGGTGGAGGAGATGCATGAACTGCGTCTGGAAGGATGACTGGCCAGGTGACGAGGCAGGGAAGGGAAGGGAAGGGAAGGAAAAGGAAGGGAAGGGAAGGGAAGGGAAGGGAAGGGAAGGGAAGGGAAGGGAAGGGAAGGGAAGGGGAGGGGAGGGGAGGGGAAGGGAAGAGAGGTAAGCAGCGGTATTGGCTCCATCTATAAACAGCCTAAGAGGGGAAGGGTGGCTTAGATCAGCCTGTGTGCAGTCAACTTGCAGGAGTGACCCAGACTCACACTCCTGACCCAAGTCCCTGGCTGAGGGGGAGCTCGGGGTCCGGAGGATGGCTGCCAGGCCCTTCTTGCCCCCGCCCTCCCAGCCATGTTCCATGCCCCTCCATTTTTTATAAGATGCCCAGGGAGCCACTCTTCCCGTTGTAGCCTCCAAACCGTCACAGAGTTCCCACCTCCCTGGTGCCAGGCCCCACTACCAGTTCCCTGGCTGTCAGTGAGCCTGGATGTGTGGGGAGGGGAAGGAACTGGGTGCAGGAAGGACCACTTTTTCAAATGCTGTTATTTAATCTTCACCACAGCTCTGCCAGGGCCCATATTTCTGTGCCCATTTCACAGATGTAGAGACTGAGGCCCGACTTAAAAGAGCACTGTTCTGAGTGTTTTTTGGCGTTAACTCAGGGAACCCTGTCACAGCCCTGTTACCCCTGTTTTGCAGAGGCCAGCTGGGACAGGTGGGGGCTCTCCTGGAGCCATTGGTTGGGGTGCTCTGAAGGAGGCAAAAGAGGTGGCCCCCGTTTTGCTTGGTGCAATCTGGATGTGGACTGGCGGCCTGGAGCACCGCTCCCTCTGCAGGCCTTGAAGGGCAAAGCCCACGGCACTCCCGCTTTCCCTGGGAAAGGCTATTTTTTGTTGCAACTAGCCTTCCAGAGGGTCCCTTGAGACTGCTGGCCTCTCTCCAGGACGCAGGCCTGGAACTTGGCCCAGCCCCAGGCAGAGGCCTCAGAAATCAAGCTGGGCAGCATGAAGACGAGGGGAAACTGAGGCCACAGGAGGAGGAAGGCAGCATCTCTGACCCAGCCCCACCCTCACCCTGCCATGACATAGGTACTCTCATTGTGCCCATTTTACAGATGGAGAAACTAAGATTCTAAGAGGTCACAGGGCTAATAAATGGTAAGGCCGTGATTCGAACCCGGTCAAGCTGACCCCACAGGAAACTTCAGAACTGCCTGCTTCTGCTGAGGCCGAACTGGCCCACTGCTCCCGGGGAGAGGCCCCAGGGTCCCTGGCAGACATCCCAGCCTGTGATTGCATAGGCCCGGCGATGGGGAGCCCCCTCCTGAAGCAGCCTGGCTTCACGTGAGGCCCAGCACTAAGCCTGTGCACACTGAGCCCTTTTGATTCTCCCACAAACCCTATAATAACAGCTTCTATTAGTGTCTCCACTCTGCACATCAGGATTCTAAAGATGAGGGACTTACCCCAAGATCCTCAGAAACGGAGGGTCGCAGTGGGGAAAGCAAGTGCTGGCCAAGCCCACCGAAGGGTAGGGGAGTTAGCCCTCTCAAAGGCAGAGTCCTCGCCCTCAAGTCCCTTCAAGGTCGACCCCACCTCGTCCATCTGTATGGGCACAGGTGTAGGCCAGATGCTCAGGCTGGATGAGGATGGCAACATTACCCCGCCTGCTCAGATCCCACGTGTGTGCCCCAGGTGTGTGCCAGTTACCCGGATCAGTGTTCTTGGAGTTCCCAGAAGGAGCAGTGGATTTGAGTTTGGAAAACTGGGCTCCAAATCCCATCTTTCCAGCTTTCTGTGCAAACCCTCCCCTTCTCTTCCCTGAACCTTCATCGCCTCATCTGTAAAATGGGAGCATCAAGTCTCGTGGAAGGAGTGGAGGTGTTGCAGAACTAATCCCAGTTAATTCAACAAAAACCACTCTTTCCATCTAGGGCTGCTGTCGGGGCAATGCCATGAAATAACTGACAAATGGAAAAGATCTGAATACCATTAGAAACCCGGGGTAGGGCCTGGCAAGTCTGGAATTGTCTGCAGGCGACTGGCTGCTCCAGGTGACCATCACCTGCTGCCGTCACAGAGCATCTGGGCAGGGAAAGGCACGCAGCTGAGTGCGGTCCATAGGCCTATGATCAGCCCATATCAGGGCCAACAACCGCCTTGGGGTGAGGGCCTGGAGGGCCCCCATCAAATGCTTGCTTTAACCCAGAGCCACAAGAATGCTGCATACAAAGCACCCCAACCAAACATTAATCCTCATCTCCGGGGCTGCAAGTCCACTGCACACAGGGGGATCTAAGCCGCCCAGGCTGGGCTGCTGGGCTTCAGGTGCAGGCCCTGCCGCTCGGGGCTCCTTGGTGCAGGCTGGCTCAGGCTGCCCCAGGTGTGTTCACTCTGGGGCCCAGCTCAGGGCAGTGCCTCCAGGGGGAGCTCTTCTCCGGGCGATGGCAGAAGAGCAAGCCCCACAGCACAAGCTCCAGTAAAGTGGCTGCTTTATCATGTCCACCAACATTCACTGGCCAGAGCAAGTTCATGGCCAAGCCCAGTCTCAACGGGGAGAGGAGAGGGGATACTCTGCTTCCAGGGAGAGGGGTGAGCATTTGCCAAGCAAACCAAATTATAGCACTAGTATTTTGGATAGTTTTAAAAAGACCTCATGTGATTCTAATGTTCAGCCAGGGCTAAGAACCATTGACCTACGGTCACGCTGCCTGTCAGCCCGTCAAAACGAAAATCAGGCTTAATGAATTTTACTTTATTTCCTAAAAGCAGTTTGTCTCAACCAGTGTTCATTTTTTCTCGAGGCATGTGTGGGTTTTTTTTTTGTTTGTTTTTTTTGTTTGTTTTTTTTTAAAGAGAGTCCCTGGAATTAACACAACAATTTTTTTTAAAAAACAATCGATTTTAATTAGATCACGAGATTTTAAGTAACAGGCTTATGTATGAGCCCTAGCATGCAGTGCCGAGAAATGGAAAAATGCCGGGATAAGATGTTGTTGGGTAATTGGAAGGAAGGAAGGAATGTGAGCACTTGTGAACACTCGTGAGGACAGGGATTTTTGTCCGGTGGCATCATTGTTGTATCACCGATGCTTAGATGAGTGCCTGACACAGAGTAGGTGCTCAATAAGTAATCCCTCAGTTAATGAAGTGTGCGTTCATAGAGACAGGCTGTCTGGAATAGAAGACTGAATGGTGGATGAGTGGATAGTTGGTGAGAGATAGATGTGTAACTGGATGGATGGGAGGAGGGATGGAGAAAGAATAAGTAGGTGGACAGACAGAATGATCAGAGGGTGGATAATGGAGGGATGGGTGGGTATGACTGGATGGATAGATAGATGAGTAGATGGATAGGAGCATGAATGGTTGGGTGGATGGCTGATTAGGTAGTTGGATAAATGGATGGATACGTGGACAGATGGGAAGGTGGATGGATAAATGAGTGGGTGGGTGGACAGACTGATGCATGGGGGGTATGGCTCATAGATTCGTGGATGCCAGAAGATGGCAGAGACTTCCCAGTGGGTAAACATAGATATTCTGCAAAATTGTTAGTGACCAGGATGTTTTGGTCTCCTCACAGGGTTTTCTGATTTGCTGCTTCCTCCTCCCCACCAAGTGTCTCCTCTGGAGACCGGGGTGAGAGGTGCGAGAGATGGCCACGGAGATCAGTGCTCCGGGCACACAGCGTGCCATCGGGAACGAGGAGTACAGCCTGTACAGCAGCCTGAGCGAGGAGGAGCTGGTCCAGATGGCCATTGAGCAGAGTCTGGCTGACAAGACGCGGGGCCCAACCACTACTGAGGCCTCCCTGTCCACACGTGCCAACCGCCAACCTGCCCATTTCTACCCATGGACCAGGTAGGCCAGGAGAGGCCAACTGGGCCGTTCATAAGGTGCCGGTCCCAAGTGCTATTAATCCAAATCCGAAATGATTTACATTTATTATCTAAGCTTCCTGAGCTCTGACAGTGCCGGGTACTGTGTGAGGCGCTACATGCACTTTGCCTCATTTAATCCTCTTAAGAACCTTCTAGGAGGCTCTGTACTAGATTCCCATTTTGCAGATGAAGAAACTGAAGCTCAAGGCTGAGGAACTAGTCTCAGACCACACAGCGAGTAGATGGGGTTGCAGGGACGGGGCTGGGGCCGGGCCTTGCACTGCTGACCGCATGTTTGAATGCAGTGGACGGATACCCGCGTCTGCCCAGAGCTCCCAACCCCATCTGTGCAGTCTCCCTGGGAAAACTTGTCTGAGATGCAAATGGCATCTCCCCAGCAAGGCGATCCTGCCTCCATGCTCCGGCACCCCCGTCTCAGCATGACCCCACCCTCCCAGCAGCAGGACCGGCTAGAGCAGCACCATGCCACCCCGACGGAGGTATGAGACAGGCCACAGTTGCAATTCCACGTACACCATTTTTTTTTGTGGTTTTTAAAAAGTATATATATATTTTTATTGATTTCAGAGAGGAAGGCAGAGGGAGCGAGAGATAGAAACATCAATGATGAGACAGAATCATTGGTCGGCTGCCTCCTGCACGCCCCACACTGGGTGCCCTGACCGGGAATTGAACCGTGACCTCCTAGTTCACAGGTCAACGCTCAACCACTAAGCCACGCCAGCTGGACTCCACATGCACCATTTTGAATGTCCCAAGAGCCACATTGAAAAGTAGAGAGAAACAGGTGAAATTAACTTATGCCTGAAATATTATCATTTCCACATCATCAATATAAAAAAATCACAGAAAAGATGTGTACATTCTTGTTTTCTCACAGTAAGTCTTTGGAATCCGGTGTCTTTTGCACTTACAGTGCATCTCGACTCAGACTCCCCACATCTCCGGGGCTCACTAGCCCCTGTGGCCAGTGGCGGCCGGACAGGACACCGTCTTGGTAGGGGGTGGGAGCCGGGAACATGATGAAGCACTGGACCTCAGATGCTTTTAGAAAAGAAACACATAAATTTAAAAGATTTTCTGCTCAACAGGAGTCCAAGTCGAGTGTGTGTTGGGAAGTGGCTGACGGGGACGGGGATGGCTGCTACAACTGTGCTATCTTGGGGCCGGGCCTCAGCTCTCATTGTCTCCAGCAGCCAGCTGACTCCCTATGTGGCCCTGGGCGAGTCACCTAACCTTTCTGAAACACAGTCTCCTTTTCGAATAATAATAGCGACAACAATAAACAGACTTTCCCCGGTGTCCAGCCCCAGCTCATAGGGATGAAGGTAGGTGATGGTGCGACTCTGGCCCTTGCCCAGACCATCTCTGCTAGACAGGCTGGGCTAAGGCCCGGGATGTCTGTCACCAGGGAGTCCCTTCTAAAGGGGAAGGCAGGCAGCCTCCTTGGGCAGCTGCGAGGCTCCAGGTTATGGAGCTGCCCCCGAGGACACCCCATCTGGGGACACAACCTGAAAAACAGAAGCCCAGCGCCAAGGACTCGGGGTGCCTTGTGCTCTAGGCCGCTCTGGTTCCTGTCCTGGCCAGTTAGTTCAGCCTAAGTCAGACCACAGCTTCCTCTCTCTCAGGAGGGATCAGACAGAAGAGCAGCCTCCCTCCCACGGAGCCTTCAGCACAAGCCAGCATCCCGGGCCTCGCAGCCTTCTCCCAGCGTGGGAGCCCCACCCGGGAGGCCTGCGTCCAGACTCTGGCCTCCTCCTTCCTCCAGTGGAGAAAGAAGTGGAGACACACTCGTGAGGCCAGTGTAACCACTTACCCAGCCTCCTGAGAAAAAGGCTCTCAGAGAGAAGTAAACTCACTTATCCAAGGTCATGTGGCCCTCACTGACGATCCAGGCACAAGTAACGTCGGGGAGAAGAATTCAGCCCTGCATCTTGTCACTCTCCCCCCAGAAAAAAATTTTTTTAAATATATTTTATTGATTTTTTTAAAGAGAGGAAAGGAGAGGGATAGAGAGTTAGAAACATCAATGAGAGAGAAACATCGATCAGCTGCCTCCTGCACACCCCCTACTGGGGATTGGCCCGCAACCAAGGTACATACCCTTGACTGGAATTGAACCTGGGACCCTTCAGTCCGCAGGCTGACGCTCTATCCACTGAGCCAAACCGGTCAGGGCCAGAAAAAAATTTTTTATTGAAATTATTGGGGTGACATCCTACTTAATAAATAGGGAATATGCTAATTGACCATCACAACCTCACAAATATGGCAGCCCCCACAGCCAATAAGGAAGGAATATGGTAATTGACTGCCACACCCTCAAAATGGCAGCACCCACAGCTACAAGATGGTGGCGCCCAATCCCCTCAGCCCCACTGGGGCAGCAGGCACACAGCACAGCCGGGCCCATCCCCAGGTGGGTCTGGCTGCTTGCATGTCTGCCTCCGGAGTCCCCCAGTCCCGTCAGCCCCCCAGCTGCCCAGGGCCGCACAAGGCTCAGGTAACCAGGGCCAGCTGAGGCTTGCGCTGCCGGCAGTGGCAGCAGCAGAGGTGATTGGGGTGTCGCCTTCCCCTGATCACTGGGTTGTCTCCTGCTTCTGAGGGCTCCTGGATTGTGAGAGGGGGCAGGCTGGGCTAAGGGATCCCCCTCCAGTGCATGAATTTTCATGCACCGAGCCTCTAGTTAGTTAATAAAATTATGTAAGTTTCAGGTGTATAATTCTATAATACATCATCTGTATATTGTATCGTGTGTTCACTATCCCAAGTCAAGTGTGTTTCCATCACCATTTACCCTCCCCTACCTCTCCCTACCCCCTTTCCCTCTGGTAATCACCATACTGTGGTCTGTGTCTGAGTTTTTTTCCTTGCTAATCATCTTCCAAGCCTTGGCCATCTGAGGACTCCCTGAAAGGTGGGCCCAACTTCCCATCCCATGGAGAAGTAGGGTTCCTGCACTGCTGGCCAGAGAGGAACAAAACAGGGGGCCCAAGGTTACTATGGTGGACCAGTCAGAGTGGGACCAGGAAGCTGGGTCTTCAGTCTTCGAACTTCTGCATTTTATTTAAGGTGACATTTCTGAGAAGACAAAGGAGGAAAGTATGAAGCAGGAACTTGCTTGGGCTGATGTGCACACACTGTGAACAATTCAGTCAGTCCATCCGCACTCACGGTGCACTTCTGATGGGCCAGCTTCCTGGCCCTGGATGTGAATCAGGCCTGGTCCCTGCCCTGTCCAAGCTTGAAGTCTGATGAGTATAAAAGGCACAGAAGTACCTGATGACCCAACAGGAAAGGTGTAGCAATGGGGCTTGTCTCAGTGTCAGAGGGACGCAGAAAGGGTCTTTTCACTTAGTCAAGGAGGTGGGCTTTGCAGGATGAATAGGAGTTCACCAAGCAGGGTAGAGGAAGCAAACTTCTTTGAGCCTCAGTTTCCTCATCTGCAAAAAGGAGCTAATTGCATCTCCTGCACAAAGTGGACTCGAGGGTGAAAGAAGATGCATTGTGCCATGTGCCTGTCACAAGGCTTGGCACATAGCAAGCTCTCAACCGGTCTCGGCTATGCGTGTGGGAAGGCAGATGTTGCCACTGGAATTCTGTTCTGTGTGATTCCTCTGCGGCCAGCCCAGAGAGGATGGCTTGGTCAATGGGAGAGGGAGAAACAGAATGCTCACGGGAGGCAGGCGGGTCCCAAAGACCCGAGGGAACGGGATGGAGGTGGCAATGCCGTGGGAGCTCCGCCTCTCTGTACCCGAGAGGGCGGGGGCTGGTTCTCCGGGAATCTGAGGTGGTGGCATGCAGCCAGCCAGCACTGCGACTACCAAATGGGATAGGACCCCTCCAGAGGCCTTGTTTTGTTTCATTCATTTACGTGTATCAAGTGCCTACTGTGTGCCAGGCACTGTGCGCATGACACCTGTGCTTGACATAGGGTTGGTATGAGGACCAGCTGAGAGACAAGCTCAGGGTCTGGGCACCGTGGTGGGCATGGGCAGGCTCTGGAATTTGTGAGCTTCCTCCCTTTGAGGTGCCTGCGTTCAGCCAGGTGCTGCCCAAGCTAACACCTCTCCTGGGGCGGCCTAGGCTTCTCATTCGCCGAGAAGCCAGCGGGCATCACAGCTCCGCTCGCTGCTCTCCCCAAGGCGGAAGCCAGGACAGGGCAGCGGGGAGCTGGTGATGGTGCTGCACTCCTGACCCCCGCCCTGCCCGCCCACACGAAGGACAGGACCCTACCTGGGCCCCTTCTAGAGCACGACCTGCGCCCACATCCCGCCAGCCAGGTTCCTCTCACGTCTGATGAGTCAGCCGTGGTTCCCCTGCTCTGGGCCTGGGCAGGAAGTGGGCTGCAGCCTCAGCAGAGAGAGCACGAAGCCAGTCAGGGCCTGGCTCCCCCGCCAGCCGAGCTGAGACCCACGGCTCGGAGCGCTCGCCCTGCCTGCCCCTAACACCCAGTTCACCACAAGGTCAGGGCTCCCAGAACAAGTCCTCCGGCCCCTTTTCCAGCCCCTCCCCCGCGGCTCTGAGGTGGTGTGTGTGTGTCCTTGTCTCACGTCCCGCTGGCCCCCGAACATCCTGAGGATCAACGAAAAGAAGTGCCCTAGCCCAGCGGGCATGGCTCAGTGGTTGAGCATCGACCTAGGAGCCAGGAGGTCCCTGTTCGATTCCCAGTCAGGGCACATGCCCCGGGTTGCGGGCTCAGTCCCCAGTGTGGGGCATGCAGGAGGCAGCCAATCAAAGGTTCTCTCTCATCATTGATGTTTCTATCGCTCTCTCCCCCTTTCCCTTCCTCTCTGAAATCAATAAAATATATATATTTAAAGAAAGAAGCGCCATGTTGGTCTGCACCCCCAGGTGCTAGTACGGGGCGTGAGCGAGCAGGAACTGAGAGGTTCTTGTTGAACTGATTCGGTTTGCCTGTTTCCTCCTCCGCGAAGTGAGAGCATGGCACCCCTGCCTCCATCCTAGTGGCGGGACCGTGGACCTGAGGCACAAGCCCACTCGCTGCCACCCCCACCGGCCTCCCGGTCTCACGGTTGCTGTCATTGTTACTGTGCCATCAGAGGGAGGGCCTCGTCCTGGGGTGGAGTCTGGGACTTGGCCAGGGCTTACCACCTTGCTGAAAACATCCCAGCTCCGGGAGGGAGAACGTTTGGGTCTGTTTCTGCTGACCTGCCTGGGTTGGATCTTCACGTGGTGTTTGGTTCTTGCTTCATGAATGCACAGAGGCTTCTGAACAGCAGAGCGAGATGCTAGACTTGGAGACTCTTGATGCGTTTCTGTCATTCACAGCACACGGTGCCGTGCCTTGGAGCTTAGTAACCTGTAATAAAATTCAAATGATATTTAAAAAATGGGAGACCACACCTGGGCCAATGCCGAGGGCGGCTGGGACCCCAGGATCGTGTGGAGACCAAAGCCTGCCCAGCGCTCTCCCTGTTACGCACAGGTAATAGTACTGAGCCCGGGGTTTCAGGGCCAGTGGATTGGTCTCTCAGCTGTTTGACACGCTGACTTTCCACGCGAGTTCATCTCAGCAAAGACGCCACGGCTACGACAGCAGCGAGGAACCCCTGGCTTGGTCCTACCTCCTCATTATTTTAAAAATTGCTTTCAGAGAGAAAGGGAGAGGGAGAGAGAGAAACATCAATGATGAGAGAGAATCATTGATCGGCTGCCTCCTGCACGACCCACACTGGAAATCAAGCCCACAACCCGGGCATGTGTCCTGATGGGGAATCGAACCATGACCTCTGGTTCACAGGTCGACGCTCAACCACTGAGCCAGGCCGGCCGGGTCCTACCTCCTCCTTTTGTAAGGGAGGAAACTGAGGCACAAAGAGGGGCAGGGCCTTGTTCAAAGCCACGGGGCCTGTCAGGTGGCCTTAGAGCCGGAGAGGACGAAGAGGCGGGGGAGGTGGTGTCAGCGCTCTGCTCCCTCAGCAGCTGCAGCTGTGTGTGTGTGTGTATGGGGGGAGGGGGGGGCAGCCCCCCACCTTGCAGAGTCCCGGTTTCCTCGTCCATAAAAGGCCGTGATCTTGGCACCCACCTCCAGCGTTAACGAATGAGGAGTGGGTACCCAGGAGAGAGGAGGTGGTGACAAGTAGAAGGGGGTGCAGGAGGTGAAGGTGGTATCAGTGATGAGGATGAGGAAGGGGTGACCTGCCCCCCCCCCCGTGATGGGCTGGAGCAATGGAATCAGGGGTCCTTCCTTCTCTCTCTGACCCCTCACCCCGCCCACGGTGTCCTGGCCTCGCTGAGGTACCCACAGAGTCTGTCGAGTCTGGCCTGTTCTGGAAGTATGGGTCCTACTCAGGGTCAAGTTTCTAGCACCTCCATGCCCCACAGGGTGCTGGTCACCAGTAACAATGTCCTCCCCAACCCCATAGGGCACCCCCCAGAGGGGTGCCCCCAGGGCTGACCTGTTGGAAGGAGGGCCAGCATGGGCCACGTGTCCCATTCGTACTACAACCCAGCCAACCGGATTCGTGCAGTGGCCACCACACCTCCTTTCCCCGCTCCCATCTTCAGAATAGCCGGATGGGGTGGGGAAACGGAGGCTCAGAAAGGCAAAGTAATGATAACATTAATGGTGGACACGACGGAGCACCCCTGTGCGTGGCCCTCTGCTAAGCACGTCACACCGTCCACGCACTGAGACCTCAGCAGCCCTGAGACTAAGGCCCAGCGAAGTTCAGCCTGCCCAAGGTCACATGGCCAGAAAGTGCCAGAGCCTGAATTTGAACCACATTGGTCCGACTCCAAGCCCTGGCCCCTATAACCTTCCACAGCATCCTTTTGCTCAAACCTTTATTTATTTTTTAAAAATATTTTTTATTGATTACAGAGAGGAAGGGAGAGGGAGAGAGAGAGAGAAAAACATCAATGATGTGAGAGAATCATTGATCGGCTGCCACCTGCATGTCCCCTACTGGGGATCATGCCTGAAACCCAAGCACATGCCCTGACCGGGAATCGAACCCATGACCTCCTGGTTCATAGGGCGACGCTCAACCACTGAGCCACCCCGGGCCGGGCTGCTGACACCTTTCTACTAGACGTTCCCAGCCCTGGGACGCAGGCCTCGCTCAGGAGGAGCCGGCCAGGTGGGGTAGGGACGAAGACCAGCCTGGCTTTCAGCTTCGCTCCCCTGCCCCCACCCCCACGAAGCTCTTGTCCATCCCCGTTAGGACGGGGCCTGGCCAGCCCCGAGGCTGAGCCCCTTTCATCCTGGGACCTGCGGCTGACACGTCTCACATCCTCCCGGGCGAAGAATGTCACCTTGTTTCCTATCTGCCTCCTGTGTGGTTGGCTGGGGAAGGGGGACCGCAGGAGTGGGGGTGAGGTTAACCTCATTGTTGTCTTATATGGTCATTTAAATCTCCCAGGGCTTCCTCCAAGGGCCAAAAATAATCCGAGACACAGCAGCTGTGTCCAGCGCGGAGCGGACCGGGCCATCTGCTTTGGTTCAGAGCCCTGCGTCTGTCTGTCAGTCTCTCCCCCTCGCGCTCCCTCTGTCCTCGGACCTGCCTCTGGCCATGACCTGCTTCTCATATGCAGAGTATTTTTCCCTCTTTCACTCCTGCCCTGCACCCTCCAGGTCCACGGCGCCACCCGAGAGCGGCTCGGCCCACCTGGGCCTGTTCCAGGGGGTCATGCAGAAATACAACCGCAACAAGGCCTCCCAGCTGGCGTAAGTGACCCCCGGCCTGCCCCCCCTGCTCCGCCCCCGACTATCCAGGCTCCTCTCCCAACTGGGGATGGTGGGGGAGGGGGTGGGGAGCCAGGCCCCAGGCCCCAGGCAGGGGGGCACTCTGGGGGGACCTCCCAGGCACACCCCTCCCTAGGGTATCCCCCTGAGACCCAGTGCTCCTGCTGAGCTGGGCTTGGTGGTCACAGACTCTGCCCTCGAGCGATGGCCAGGCTGTGGCTGTGATGAACCCCTCAAAGCCCCAGACGAGCCCTGTGTGCTGGGGCTCTGAATCTGGGGTCCCAGCAGGGGAGCCGGCCCTAGAACCTCGGGGTTCGGAGCTGGGAGCTGATAAGTCAGCCACACCCTCTGTCTCAGTTCCCCCGACCCCTGGTCATCACTGCGGGGGGCAGGGTTCGTTTCGCTTTGTTGCCTTTATTAGTTAAGTGCCAGGTGCTAAAACCCAGAAATAATTGAGTTACCGATTACCGGAGGATCTGTCTGCCGGCACCAGGGTGCTGGGCTAGGTGTGTCCGGGGGAAATAGCTCGGTACCGTTCGCCTCTCTCTCCCCACATGGACCCCAGACGCCGCTAAAGCAAAAGAAGGGCCATTGCTGGCACCCTATTCGCTTGCCCGGTTATGTTGGGGAGAGGGGAGGAGGCCATGGCCAATCTTCTGCTCCCCGTCCCCGGCCCATTCGGAGCCCCCACTTCCTTGGTGCTGCAGGTGGGAGTTTGAGTGTGGAGGAGACCCGGGGTCTGGTCTCGGCTGCCGAGGTTTCCCGTGACCGCCCGGGAGACGCTGTGAGGTTGGAGGGCAGAGTGGCCTCCAGGGTCCTGTTCAGGTCCTTGGTTTCTGAGGGCCTGACACCCCAGGGCCACTCCCACCCTCGGGGCGGGACTCTGGCTGGGCTCACAGAGGAGGACACCCGGGCTGGTGGCGGGCCCTGAGGGTGTTCTCAGGATGCCGCGCCCCCCAAGGCCACAAGAACAGCCGGCCGCCTCTTTCCACTTCAGCCGGGGCCCCCAGGAGGCCTTCAAGGGAGACGGACACATACCCCCCTGGGGCTTTTCCCGACGCCAGCGGGGGCTGCTCTGGCCGCTCGTCAGAGGAACTCATCAGGGTGGCAGTGATGGCGCTGATGGGGATTCCAGGGCTTATCTGGTCAGTTACCCATCGTCCTTGCTGGGTCTGTAACTTAACTGGCATCTGAGCTCCGAAGCTATTAATAACCTAACGGAGAGGCTGAGCGTCAGGGGGAAGTCCGCTGCGGCTGGAGGAAGCAGTGGGAGGGTAGAGGGGCTGGCCCTGGAGACCCTCGGGGCCTATCGCCTCGGACAGGGGTGGGGCCTGTCACTTCTCCACCTGGGAAGTGGGGCCACGTCTGCAGAATGTTCCCCAGGAGTAGATCTGGGAGTCATAGGCATCAGGGTCTTCACTGACTCTCCAAGGGTGGGGGGAGGGAGCTCTGTGAATGCATGCATGATGAATGAATGAATGAATGAATGAATGAATGAACGAATGGAGTGGCTTTAATGAGCCAAGCAGAGAAGTTATCATTTGTATTAGCCCCGAATTCTTTTTGACATTCAGAGTTTTAAATGGATTGATTAATCAGATTGGTTAACCCTTCTAGAACGTAAGTCTTTCAGCTGCTAAATGTTCTGGGGTGAGGATAAAGGTCAGGAGCAAGAAGAGGGTTGCTGAGTGCAGAGTCCCCCTCGGAGGGGTCTGTGCCTTCGTTTCAGAGCTGCTCAACGTGCAATCGGGCCCCAGGGGTGAAGGTGCTCGGTCAGTGTGGGAAGGTGGTGGAGTATCGCTAACACCGCCCACGCGGTCAGTTTCCATCCCTTCGGAGGCCGGCACTGTAAACTCCAATTCTCTCGGCGGACATGGTCTTGGTGTAACACTAGAGGCGGCCACAAACAACCACAGGGACAGAGGGGTCCCCTAATTCTCTTTCAGCCACCAATGAGCTTTGTCTAAAAGAAACCCCGTTTCCAGCTGTGTAAGTGGAGGAGCTTGCCATGTCTCAACCATTTCTAGTAGTTTCCCTACGTGGCGGGCGTTTGGAGATGAAAGCTGTGGAAACGCCCCAGGATGCTCACAGGGGACTGAACGCTGGCAAGGCTTGATCCGGACCCACACGTACCTTGTAGGCCAGTGTGTCCTCCAGATGCTCCCGGGAGGCCATTGCCACACATGTTTTGAACAAGATGTCAATGAAATTCCCAAAGAAACAAGCAAAACTCTGATTTAAAAAAAAAAAAAAAAAGGAAACAGAAGGGATGAAGGTGTGAAATAATTCCCTGGTTCTGAATTTTTCCTTCCTCTCTCCCTCCTTTCCCTCTTTCTCTCTCTCTTCCTTCTTTTCTCTTTTCTTTTCTTTTCTTTTTCTTTCTTTCTTTCTTTCTTTCTTTCTTTCTTTCTTTCTCTCTTTCTTTCTTTCTGCAAATATTTATTTAGCACCTATTATGGGCCAGCACTGATTTGGCTGTGGGAATTGAATCATGAGAAATAAAAGAAAGACACAGTCACCATCTTCTTGGAGCTCATAGTCCGGTGGGGGAGACAGACAGTGGTCAAACAGTCATTCAAAAACATTGAGGGCCAGTGGTTATATGAGGGCTTATGACTGGAGGCAGCGAGAGGCTGACCTGGCCAGGCAGGCTGAGGAAGCTGCGACGGAGCTGAGATCTGGAGGGGCCAAGGTCAGGGCCAAGGTCAGGGCCGAGGTCAGGCCGAGCTCCCAGGGCACACTCCTGTGGGTTAGGATTATTCTCCTTATTGCAGAGGACACAGGCTGCAGGGGGGCTGAGCACCTGTCCAGACCAGCAGGGACAAGCGGGGCAGATGATCCCACAGCTTGCACCGCTCCTGGCCACCAGCAGGCCCTGGCTTCCCAGAGAGAGGTGGCCTGGCCCAGCCCGTGTCTGCCTGGGTTCTGAGGAGGCCCCATCCCTCGTTCTCACAGGCCCGTGGACCCTGTGCTAAAGGCCATCAAGGAAGATGATGAAGAGGCCCTGAAGGCCATGATGCAGGCGGGGCGGAATCTCGCAGAGGCCAACAAGGAGGGCTGGCTGCCGCTGCACGAGGCGGCCTACTACGGCCAGCTGAGCTGCCTGAAGGCCCTGCACCGAGGTGAGGCCGCCGCTCTGGGTGCAGCCGGGCCTGGGAGTGGGACTCAGGGCGAGGGCTCCTCCTCCGACAGCCTCGTGCTCTTTGCCCCACAGCCTGGGTGACAAGCTTCACTCCTGAGTTCAAGTCTCCAAGGTGGGGAAGGGTAAATGACTTGTCCCTGAATGCAATGACCTCCTCTCACCCACCCAACCTCTCTGGACCTCCCAGGACAGGAGAGCCTAATTCCTAGAAAAGGAAGGAGGGGGGCTTGGCTTTGGGGAGAGCTACTACCAGCTTGTTCTAGAATGTTCCAGAGGTTGATGTGGTGTGGAAAATACTGCAGCTGTGCCTGTGCCGGCCAAGGCCGTCCCCCACAGCTGTGGGACCCTGGGTGAATCATGCCTCCTCTCTGAGCCTCGGCTTCCCCCCAAGCCAGATGTGGGTGGGGAACACCTGCAGCAGCAGCACAGACCCCAGACAGCCTACCGTACTCTCGGGCAAAAACAGCTGCATGAGACCGAGCTTCCAGCAGTGGCCGCTGAGACTGTAAGGGATGGACAGGGTCATTCTCAGAAGGAGGAGGTTCAACCAGGGAAGGCTTCCCAGAGGAGGTGGCATCTGAGCTGGACGAATATGACCGGGAAGCTGAAACAGCCCTGTGAAAACTACTGAGTCCGGGGCCAAGGTGACAAAGGCAGGCTGGGTGGTCAATTTAGGCAGGTGCCACATAAGTCTGTCCTTGGAATTGGGAGGAAACTCTGACCAGCTCTGTGTTGGGGTGGGGCGGGGGGCGGAGGGGAGAGGCAGGTATTTTCCTCTTTGATGAGTGCACAGCCTGTCCTCCCCAGCATACCCAGCAACCATCGACCAGCGCACCCTGCAGGAGGAAACAGCCCTTTACCTGGCAACGTGCAGGGGACACCTGGACTGCCTCCAATCCCTGCTGCAGGCTGGGGCCGAGCCCGACATCTCCAACAAGTCCCGAGAAACACCTCTCTACAAAGGTGAGCCCCCCTGGTGGGCTTCCCGGAGGAAGAGTCTGGAAGCTAGGTGGGCGATGGGGAGCGTTGCTCCTGAGGTGCATGCCCCCGGCCCCATGGGGTCTACTTGAAGGGGCAGCCTCACTCAGATGCATGACGTAGGCCACTGATTCCCTCATTCGTGCTTGTATTCGGTCAACGTTTCCCAAGTCCTCCCCTGGGCTAGGCAGGCCGAGGAGCACTGAGGGCTCAGAATGGGAAAGAACCATCCATGCCTGAGTCTTCTCCCAGGCCAGTGGGCATCGACTCACATAATAGTCAGCTAAGGGCGGTGAAGAGCGTGGCTCTAGGCACCTGTGAGCACAGGGCAGGGGCCCTGCCATGGGGAAGGGCACCCCCAGGAGGGTGGGCCTGGGCTGAGCCTGAACAGGAGGGATCTGCCGGCTGGACAAGCAAGGGGAAAGCACAGGCAAAGACAAAGAGGTGTGGGAGAGAATTTGTACCTCTGGGATGCTTAAGAAAACCAAAAACTGGTGGCTGAATCAATACATCATCCAAGGACATTGCAACCCTAGCAAGTGCCCAGAGTGAAAATCTGAATAATCATAATAGCTGACATGTATTGAGAGCTTTCTATATGCCAGGCACTGTCCTTTTATTTATATACTAGAGGCCCGTTGCACAAAGAGATTCGTGCAATAGGCCTTCCTTCCCTTGGCTTCCAGCACTGGTTTTCCTCCGGCACCTGGGACCCAGGCCTTCACTCCTGCTGGAGTCTGCCGCCTTTGCTGCAGACTCCGTCCGGCCAGAGTCTGCCTTCTTCACTGCAGATTCAGGCCGGAGTCTGCTGTCTCCGTCTTCGGCTTCTCTGTGGCCAGAGTGCCGCTCCTGTACATCCCTTCACCCCGCGCCCTCCCTCTCATAGCAGGCATCCTGCCCCGCCCAGCCACTCCGCAAGTGGAGCAGCTGGGCGGCCGCCATCTTTCTCCTTCTAATTTGCATATTCCCTCCTGATTGGCTGGTGGGACTAGTGGAGTGATGGTTAATTTGCATGTTTCTCTTTTATTAGTGCAGACTAGAGGCCTGGTGCACAGATTCGTGCACAGGTGGGGTCCCTCGGCCTGCCTGTGGGGATTGGGCCGAAACCAGCTCTCCGACATCCCCCGAGGGGGTCCCAGATTGTGAGAGGGCGGTTCTCGGGTGATGCACCCCAGAATTGGGCTCCCTCCTCTCTGGTTCTGGGTGCGTCACCCGAGAACCACAGCTGCCAAGTCACTGTAGCTCGGCAGCTCCTGAGTTGAGCATCTGCCCCCTGGTGGTCAGTGTGTGTCATAGCTACCAGTTGGACAGTCGCTTAGGCTTTTATATATATAGATGAGGTAGGCACTGCTAGCATACCCATTTCACAGATGGGGTGCTTCGCCTGGGGTCCTGTCTGAAACACTACACAGGCAGCCCCATTCCTCCTCCCAGCCCCCTGGCTGAGCCGGAGAAGCTTCCAGGGGTAGTTCATTGGACAAGTGCCCCGGCTCCCTGGTGACAACTCTGGCCAGAGCAAAGAGTGCACTCGGGGTCTAGAGAGAGGAGGCTTAAAAGGGGGTTGGGGCAGGTTAAGACAGACTTGATGAACTGTATTCAGGGGACAACTTCTACCCCAAATTAAGTGAGCAGCCTCTGAGGAGGGGTTTTGAGCAGGAATGTGGCCTGTCCTCCTCCTCGGGCCTTGGCAATGTGGAAGGCTGATGCAGGTCACACTGGAAAGGGGCATGAGATCAGGCATCCTGGGACATTCCAGGGGACAGAGATTTTCTGGACCAAACAACCTGGGTTTGAATCCCAGTTCTGCCACTTCCTGTCTGTGTGACCTCGGACAAGTCACTTAACCTCTCTGTGCCTCATTTTCCTCCTCTGTGAAAAGGGATAATAACACTACATATCTCAAGGATGGTTGGGAGCATTAAATTAGTTAGTCATGTAAAGTGCTCAGAACAGAGTGCCTGGCACATAACCAGTGCTATATGCACATCAACAAATATTAATGCTAATTAGTATTACTATTACTTTTAGTTGTATGTCCTATGCAGACACTGAATCTTAGCGCTGACCTGGTGGATATTTGTTGAATGAATGGCTGATGAGTGAATGAATGAATGAATGAATGAACGAATGAACAAACGAATGATGTCTTGGCTGGCCAGGTCTTGCCAGGGGCCCTGCTGACCGTCTCGCTTCTCCCCGGGCACAGCCTGTGAGCGCAAGAACGTGGAGGCGGTGAGGATCCTGGTGCAGTACAACGCGGACACCAACCACCGCTGCAACCGAGGCTGGACAGCTCTGCATGAGTCCGTTTCTCGCAATGACCTGGAGGTCATGGAGATCCTGGTGAGCAGCGGCGCCAAGGTGGAATCCAAGAATGCCTACGGCATCACCCCCCTGTTCGTGGCCGCCCAGAGCGGGCAGCTGGAGGCACTGAGGTTCCTGGCCAAGCACGGTGAGTGCGGAGGATCCCTGGGTTATGGAGTCCCCCAGGGGTACAGCTCGGAAGGTCCTCAGGGATCCACTCTAAGGGCAGGTTTCGGTGTCACCGCGTGGGCACACTCTGAGGATCTCGGAGTGCTGTGTCGAGAAGGGTTCTGAGGTTGTGTCTAGGCTCCGTGGGAAACCTGTTGAGATCCACCAGTGATGCCTGAAATTAGGCGCAAACTTGGTGGTGGTGGGGGTGGGGGGGTGTGTGTGTGGAGTGGAACACCAGCCCCTATTGGCGATCTCTAATCGAGCCCCACATCCCTGTTTTACAAATGAGGAATCTGAGGCCCGGAAAGGGGAAGTGAGTTCTCGATAGTCACATAGCAAATCGGTGGGAGAACCAGCCAGACTCTCAGTCTCCTGCTACCACAACCACTTCTCTTTCCACCACGTCACACTTCGGGGCCAGAGGGGGCCTCAGACAACGTTTAGATCACTTCCTCACTTTGTAGTCGATGAAACCAGGGACCAGCATGGGCAAGTGATTTGTTCAAAGGCACCCAGCAAATTAGTGGCAGAGCTGGGATTTGAACTCAGTCAGGTCTTTGTACTCGTAATGGATTCACTTAATGGAGAAAGTAAAACGATATTGCCTGTGGCAGATGTCCTTGTGGTTAAAAAGCATTATATCTTTATCTCCCCCAAGAACACTTTTGATTTTTATTCTCTCTCTCTGGGAAGTGACCCTCCCTCTAGCAACAGAGAGGCCAGAGGTAAGCCGGACCCTGGGGCAGAGTTGGAATAATTTGTTGAAGACCTACTATGTGTCAGACACTGTACTAAGCATGAACACAGATTAGGCCGATGTGGTTTTCTCCATAGTCGTGTCCTCATCCCATTTTGTAGGTAAAGAGACAGATTAGGCCAGAGGTGAGATGATTGGACCCACCCGGTCAGAGCCTGGATTCTGACCACATCCATCTGATCCCAACCTGCATGTTCTTTGCACTCGGCCGCCCCACTGGGCCTCGAGCGTGGCCCTTGTGGGACTTTGCCCAGAGAAGCATCCACTTCACATGTGCCCGCACAGTTAGGGAAACAGACCCACGGCCCTTCCTCCAGCCAGGGACGAATCCTGACTGGCCAGCTTGAGGACAAAGGGGCACAGGCGGGGTCCTGGGAGCCAGGCAAGGAGGCCAGGCCAAGGGCAGGGTCTCGGCGGGCGGGAACCGGCGGACTCGGCACATCTGCGGAGCTCTCCCGCCGACGCCGGGTCAAGGCCTGCTCCCCTTGTGGGCTGAGTCCATCTTTAATCCAAATATTTTTCCTGTGTGAGCAGCCGGCTTTGCCAGCGGGGCGCCCGACTGAGAGCTGGCGTGAGAGCTGCTCGCCGACTCCCCCTCCGCCCCTGTCCCTGTGCCCAGCCCCCTCCACCCTGGAGAGCTGCCATTTGCAGGGCACCTCCTCTGTGCCAGGCACCGGGCGGCTATAACAGACTGCAGACTGGCCGGCTCACAGACAACAGGAGCTGTTTCTCACCGTTGCAGAGACTGGAAGTCCAAGGTCAAGGGCCTGGCAAATTTGGTGCCTGGTGAAGGCCCGGTTCCTGGTTCGTAGACAGGTTGGAAAAGTGAGAGACTCTCTGGGGTCCATTTTAAAAAATATATATATTTTTAATTGACTTCAGAGAGGAAGGGAGAAGGAGAGACAGAAACCTCAATGGTGAGAGAGAATCATTGATCGGCTGCCTCCTGCACACCCCCTACTGAGGATCAAGCCCACAACATGGGCGTGTACCCCAACCGAATATTCAACTGTGACCTCCTAATTCCTAGGTCAACGCTCAACCACTGGGCCACGCCAGCCGGGCTGGGGTCCCTTTGATTAGGGTGCAAATCCCACTCCTGGGGGCTCCAGATGGAATCACCTCCCAGAGGCCCCACCTCGTAACACCACCACAATGGGGGTTAGGTTTCAACCTATGCATTTTGGGGGGACACAGTCTATAGCAGGTATGTACTTATTCGCGCAGTGTCCCAATTAGTGGGTACCGTTATCCCATCAACAGACCAGGAAACGGGGCTCCTGAAGGCTGCCCAAGGCCACGGAGGTTGTAAGCCAGGAGACAGAAGCCTCAGCGGGTCCTTGTCTGCCCCCAGAGCCTGTGCTCGGTCCACTCGATCAGAAATCAGTCTTCAAAAAGGAACGCTCATCAGAAAACCTGAGCTAAGCAGGGGGCCCCAGGGAGGAGCTGTGGTTACCAGACACTTTGGATTTCAGCCCTTCCTGACTGTCTACTGCCTCTCAGTTCCATTTCCTGCCAGAGTCAGGGGGCTGCGAACAGTCCGAGAAACCCGAGCAGTCGGCTCTCCCCCTTGCCGCCAGGAGATGGAGGGGCTGAAGGAGACTGGGCCGAAGGGAGACTGGCATGAGGCTTGCCTCCTCCTCCCGTCAGCATAGAGCAGTATCCTTTTCAAGGCAGACAGGAAGTAATTCCTCGTTTATTCTTGGAAGCGGAAGGCGGAGGTTGGGATTTGTTGTTGGGGTTCTTCTTTACTAGGGGGCTCTGTACTCTCTAAGACCTGCGAGGGCCTGCCTCCCGGTGGGGCCGGGCTCCGGTTACACGGAGAGGCGGGGAAGAGCCGGGCCCCTGCCATCAGGCCATCTCCCGTGCCTCTGCCATCAGACTATCGGGTTCAAGTTCTGGCTCTTCACTCATGAGCTGGCAGGTCTGGGGCAAGTTGCCTAGGTTCTCTGTGCTTCGTAACACAGAGACGAGAGTAGTACCGATCACCCGGGGTCACGCTGTGGAGTCAAAGACACAACCATGTGAAGCACGGTGCCCGGCACATAGTAGGTGCTCGCTAAATGCCAGCACTGTGCGACAGCTTTTCACCTCCGAGAGGCCTCTGCTCAGGCAGGCAGGCCCCAGCCTCTCGGTGTTACGGAAGGGAGTTGGGGGTCCTCCAGGGAGACCCCTCCTTCCTAAGGACCCAATGTGTCACAGAGGTTAGCACAGCCCAACAGGGACATCCCATCAGGGACAGTGACGCCCTGATCACTCACTGGTCTGCCTCCTCTTCGCCAGGCGCTGACATCAACACGCAGGCCAGCGACAGCGCGTCGGCCCTCTACGAGGCCTGTAAGAACGAGCACCAGCTGGTGGTGGAGTTTCTGCTGTCCCAGGGCGCCGACGCCAACAAGGCCAACAAGGACGGCATGCTCCCGCTTCACGTCGCCTCCAAGAAGGGCAACTACAGGTCAGCCCAGGCCCGGCCACCACCCTGGCCCATCCCTCCCCCGCTGCAACCCACCCTGGGGGGCTCCGGGTGTCCCGCCCACAGGATGAGGAAGGCTCGGTCAGAGAGGAGGGCACCTTGGGAGGATAAGAGGAAAAGCACTCGGCAGCTGGCCAGCTAGGGTGAACGCCCACAGCAACAGCAATGACAGTAATACAGCAAACACTAGCTCTGCCCACCACCTTCCATTATGAACTAATTTAATCCTTTTGGTAAGTCCACTTTTAATGATCCTCTTAACAAATCTTCCCAGGTAGATACTGTTATCTCTGTGTTTCAAACGAGGAAGCTGAGACACAGAGAGGTTGAGCGATTTGCCCAAAGTCACACAGCCGATAGATGGTAGGAATTCACCCATCCCCAATGTCACATCTATAGGAATTCCACTCAAGGTGCCAGATACGCATCTGGACTTGAGGTTGTTTCTGGTGAAGATGCAAAAACAACCTTTAAGGCAATAAGCCAGCATGCAAGATGCCTACAATAATACAAATAGTACCCGTGGTAATAGCTCACCTTTACTGAGCACTTACTCTGTGTGGGTACTTTGAGCAAGATGAGAGAAGCTTACTTCTCCGGGAGGGACCTGGTGGGAGGAGGGGTGCACCACAGGTCTGTACACACACACACACACACACACGAATTCATGGCATAATGAAAGAGCATTCCACAGTGGTCCCAGGGCACACGGGAAGCAGAGCTGTGCTAGAGCTGGTCAGTACCGGCTTACATGAGCCGACTGTTCACGTTGATAGCCTGAAATAGGCCACGGTGAGAGTATTTACACCACAGAAATTGGTGCACGCTACAAATCACGGGCTCCTCCACACAATTTAACTGTGTAGCCCAGTAGAGCAGCGATTTTCAGCCTTTTTCATCTCATGACACACATAACGAATTACTAAAATTCTGCAGCACAACAAAAAATACGTTGTGGTTTTTTGCTGATCTGACTTTAAAAAATAGGTCTGATTTTGATACATTTACACCAGATGGCTATTGTTGTCTTGGTTGTTGTCATTTTTTTATTTGACAATCTAAGGGGAAGAGGTCAGTGCCCCTGACTAAATAGCCAGGTATTGCATGTTTTAAACATTCTTATGGCGCACCGATTGAAAAATCGCTGTGGCAGCAAACCAGTATCTTAGCGTCCATTTTGCAGCTGACATACTGTGTAACAGAGACATGCATTTTGGACCTCACTTTTGACCTTCTTGCTCTTTAATGTTCTTTCTGTTTTACTTCTAATTTATACTATCTTTGCAAGCCATTTAAAACTCTTTCTAAGCAGAATAGAGAACATTCAGTAAATTAAATTAAAATGTAGCTTATAAAGCACGTTCACAAGCAAGTTAATATCTGCATGAACTACAAGGGAAACTGAGGCTCAGAACTCAAGGCCTCACAGGAAATAAGAGGGGAGAGCCTGGGCACAGGCCTCATTCCCACCCCGCCCCCTGCAGGAAGCTGGTTGGCTGCCTGTGTCTTCTGCGGGAAATGGTGAGGGTTGGCATCCGTGTGTCTCAAGGTGTGGGGCCTGGGTCACCTGCAGCAGACTCCCAGGTCCCCCCGGCCTGCTGAATCAGGGCCTGGACAGCAGGGCTCAGGACTCTGCATTTTCGGCGGTTCCCTGAGTGACTCTGAGTCGCACTGTGATGAGAACTGGCAGTTTGCATGCTCAGCAAGCTCCGCTCTGTGCCTGCCCTTCCTCCTTCACGGGGGACCTGCTTCCTGCTGAGCTCCCCGCAGCTCCTGGAAACGCTGCCCACTCCTGGGCAGGGGCCCCGCAGGGCCCTGGGAGCACCCTCAGGCAGGTGCTCCACTGGTGGACCTTTGCTGGCTCCAGCATGAGCATCACCTGGGCTCAAGAAGAGGTAACCCCCACACACACAAAACACACACACACACACACACACACACACACACACACACACACACACGGCAGGGCTGACACACAGCAGCTCAGCGGTATTGGCCGCGGAGCCGTCTGTGGGCGGCTGGTTCCTTTGTGAAAGTCTCGTTCACAGTCAAAGTTACCCTGAACACTGACAAAGGTGACACCACCATGACCCGGTGACCCAGAACGCCTCCACGTCTTGAGCAGCAGGGCAGTGTGCTATATATTATCACCCTGGTGGCCAAGATACCAATAGTTACCACTTACTGAGTGCCTACTATGCGCAGCTCAGCTTAACGTGTAAGATCTCATTTTATGCTCAACAGCAATCTCAGTGAAAGTATTATTAAATTGCGTTTTGTAACCTGGGCAGAGCAATCGACCTTGCTGATTGGTTACGGAGAGAGAATGAGATCAGCTCATAGGATCAGTTCCCGAGGGGCAGGGAACCAGGCCGCTTAGACACCGAGGGTTCTATCGGCAATGGTCCCCCCTGTTCCTCTTCATAAGGTGCCCTTTGAGCAGCAAGCACTCTGTGGTCCCAGGACCTGCCCAGGGGAGAAGGGGGAAGGCCCCAGCCTGTCCTCCAGCCCACAGAAGGGGCTCGGGGAGAGAGGTGATGATATGGGTATGCAGTAGGGACGCCAACACGGCCACTCCCCTGTGTTAGGTGGACTGGGGCATCATGGAAAGGTCTGGCCTTGGACATAGATTCTGGCCTGGCTTTGCCATTCACCTCTGTTCCAACCTCACTCTTATTCCCGTCCCACAGCCATGCCTCAGTTTCACCCTCTGTAAAATGGGACGGCTGGACACACTGATCTCCAGACCTGTATGTCCAGCATCATACATTCGTGTTCAGGTTGGCAAAGTCCTACAGAGGCGGACAATAAGATGGTATTGCTTCATCATTAAGATGCTGCTTCTGGGCATCTAGGCAGTGTCCAGTCACGTCCCCACATTTCGGCCACCTTCCCTCCGTTCAGTGGGGGATTGCTCGAGGCCAGCTGTGACCTGCCAGAGCCCCATCTGGCGGGTGGCCCCGGGCAGTCCCTCTTGCTGTTCTTTCCCGAGCTTGGGCAGGTTACGGCTGTTAGCAAGCATTTGTTGCCAATGGCCTCAGTCCAGGGTGCGTCCCCAGCCCTGCCTTTGACCAGCACCTCTGCAGAGCAAGGTCAGGCCTCCTGTGCCTGCACAAATAGAAATTAGGAGGCAATTAGTCCCCCTGATGTGTGAATTTCCTTTTGAGGTTTTAGACGAATTTCCTTTTGAGATTTTAGGTAAATAAAGCATTACTAACAATAATAACATTTTCCACTGAGATCCTAGCAGAGGTTGCTGGCATCAGATTCCCAGGAAGCAGGGAAATCAACGTGCCAGGAGGCAGAGAGGCGTGGGAACAGGCCTGGTGGCACCGCCTTGCCCTGCCATGGCCACCTCCTTGGAGCCCACATGGGGCCGTGAGGTCACCTGTCATCAAGGATTAGACAGATTAGGGTCTGGAATCATGACAGAAGCTTGTTCCTGCAGGTGGCAAGGGTCCAGGGGAAGACAGCAGAGACAAGGGGTCAAGAGTGCTGGGGTCAAGCCCCCGGAACTGCTTTCCGACCCTTGATTAGTCACTTCATTTCTCTGAGCCACATCAGTTAAAAGAGAGCCACAGACCTGCTCTGGCTACCCCACAGGGCTGCAGGGAAGGTAAAACGGGACGGACAAGTACAGCATCATGGAGAATGTGAAGCCCCATGACATATCTGCTACACAAAACGTAAGGGGGTGGTTAAGAGTGCGGTCCTCTCTCTAGGGGGGAATCGAACTACCTGCATTCAAATCCTGGCTCCATCACTTACTGGCTGTGCATCCTTGGGCAGGTCACATACCCTCTCTGGGCTTCTGTTTCCTCATCTGTAAAGGAGGATAATACTAGCACCCACCTCATAGGGCTATTGGGAGGGTATAACAGATTAACGCAGGTGAAGTGCTGACGGCAGTGCTGACAGTGCTAGTAGTTAGTACACTTTGGTGGCAGTGAAGTGCTGATTCAGCGGGAGAGAGCTGCCCAGGGATTTCCAGCCTCAGCAGGGACTGACCAGCCCACTCCAGGCCACAGGCAGAGCAGAGAGCCTGGGAGAGGCTGGAGTCAGACTTCAGCATAAGAGGCATTGAGACTTACAGGACGGTGGGGGGGGAGGGGTGTGACTTCATGGTCACCCAGCTCCACCGCTTACTGGCTATGTGACTTTGGGAAGGTGGTTGGAGCTCTCTGAGACTCAGTTTCCCTCTCTGTGAAGTAGGGATAGCAGCAGACCCACCCTTCCAAAGGGAGTAACTGTGAAGGCTGGCCGGCTCCTCAGCGCCCCCTGCTGGCAGGCCCGTGCCTCCCTACCTAGAGTAGCTGCGAGTGGCCGAGCCTGGTCCTTCGGCGCCCCCTGCTGGACCGTGACCCGCGCATGCGCGCTCCGCCTTGCAGGATCGTGCAGATGCTGCTGCCGGTGACCAGCCGCACGCGCGTGCGCAGGAGCGGCATCAGCCCGCTGCACCTGGCGGCCGAGCGCAACCACGACCACGTGCTCGAGGCGCTGCTGGGCGCGCGCTTCGACGTGAACGCGCCGCTGGCGCCCGAGCGCTCGCGCCTCTACGAGGACCGGCGCAGCTCGGCGCTCTACTTCGCCGTGGTCAACAACAACGCGTACGCCGCCGAGCTGCTGCTGCAGGCGGGCGCCGACCCCAACAGCGACGTCATCAGCCCCCTGCTCGTGGCCATCCGCCACGGCTCCCTGCGCATCATGCAGCTGCTGCTGGACCACGGCGCCAACATCGACGCCTACATCGCCACGCACCCCACCTCCTTCCCCGCCACCATCATGTTCTCCATGAAGTACCTGTCGCTGCTCAAGTTCCTCATGGACCTCGGCTGCGACGGCGAGCCCTGCTTCTCCTGCACCTACGGCAACGGCCCGCACCCGCCCGCCCCGCCCCCTTCCAGCAGGTTCAACGACGTGCCTGCCTGCGACAAGGCGCCCTGCGTGGTCCAGGTAAGTGGGGGGGCGGGGGGGACGGGAGGACGCCTGGGATGCGGCCAGGCCCGCATGCTTCGGAGGCGGCGTGGTCTCGCAGTTAATGCCTTTGGAGGGCGTGTGGGTGAGCAGTTAGTGCACTTCGGTGGCAGTGGAACCGGGTGGTTAGAATGTTTTAGAAGCAGCAGGACTTAGTGGTTCACAGGAACCATTAAATCAATCCTTTCTGGTCTGCTGTCTTGGGGAATTGAAGGACGGAACAGTGAGGCGGGGAGCTGGTGGGGAACTCTGCAAAAACAAGAGGTTGTCACCCCCAGCAAACCTGTGGCTGGAAAGGGAGGTTGAATGACCAGGATGCGGATGGAGGTGAGAGCAGGTTGGTCTAAGGCAGGGGTCCTCAAACTTTTTAAACGGGGCCAGTTCACTGTCCCTCAGACCGTTGGAGGGCCGGACTATAGTTTTTAAAAAAACTATGAACAGATTCCTATGCACACTGCACATATCTTATTTTGAAGTAAAAAAAACAAAACGGCAAAAACACCCGCATGTGGCCCGCGGGCCGTAGTTTGAGGACGCCTAGTTTAAGGTCAGGTGAGATGCAGGGTCAGAGCAGGACCTGTCCATGGTGACGACTTGAGAAGTCAGAACTTAACATGAAAGGAAGTTAGGGCACCCTGCTCTCGGAGATAATTACAGTGGCTAACAGCCATCATTGATGGGCCACCTACTGTGTGCAAAGAAGTTGATGTGCATACCACTTTAGTTCTCATAAACCCTTGAAGTGGGTGTTATATACCCATTTTCTAGACGAGGAAGTGGAGGCTTAGAGAGGTGATGCAAGTGGCCTAAGTTGCCCACTGCCCATTTTTGGCAGCAGAGGCCTGTGTTGCTGAGAGAAGGGACTGGGTCCTATGGGTGTACCCAGTGTCTGTCCTCGGACACGGCTCCCGCCCTCGCCAGCCCGGGGCTGCCACCCGCAGGATGAGCTGGCGGAGGCGGTGCCCTCGTCCTGGGCGTCCCAGCGCGGTGTGTGCTCCCTTTCAGTTCTGCGAGATCCTGTCTGCCCCCGAGGTGAGCCGCTGGGCGGGGCCCATCATCGACGTCCTTCTGGACTACGTGGGCAACGTGCAGCTGTGCTCGCGGCTGAAGGAGCACATTGACAGCTACGAGGACTGGGCCGTCATCAGGGAGAAGGCAGGTAGGGCTGTCTCTGCGGCTGGCAGGGCCTGCCGCCCGACTCAGGGCTGCGAGCACGTGACTGCTCCTAACGTTTGGTGACCCACCCGCTCTGGGCCAGGCTGTGTGCTGGGAGTCACATACAGTGTCTTCGTGATTCTTGGTTTTGTCGCCGAGGAGACTGACCCACAGGGACGATGCCACCTGGGCCAGGGTCTCACCGCTAGTCGGTGGCAGAGCTGGGATTCAAATCCAGGCTTGACCCACGCGAGTCCTTCCACTAAGTCTTTCCAGGACGTTTTTCAACAGTCCCAGCTCCCTGAGGGACGTCGGGGCGCTCAGAGTAAGTTGCCCATGTTTGTGGGCCGCTGAGAGGCGGTACGGTGAGGTCCAGGAAAGAACGATGACCTAGAGCCGTGGTCGGCAAACGGCGGCTCGCGAGCCACATGCGGCTCTTTGGCCCCTTGAGTGTGGCTCTTCCACAAAATGCCACGGCCTGGGCGAGTCTATTTTGAAGAAGCGGCGTTAGAAAAAGTTTAAGTTTAAAAAATTTGGCTCTCAAAAGAAATGTCAATCGTACTGTTGATATTTGGCTCTGCTGACTAACGAGTTTGCCGACCACTGACCCAGAGTGTCTCTCACTGCAGAGGGCATGTGAAACACACGGGCATCTTATTTAAAAAGCAGGAGCTGGCTCAGCGGGTCTGGGGCAGGGCCTGCGAGCCTGCATCTCAGCGTGCCGCCCGGCGGTGCCAGCGCTGCTGGTGTACAAACCCGCCCGGAGCAGCACTGATGTAGGAGCCAGGAGCTTGCTAGGTGGCCGTGGGCCTCAGGATCCGCATCTGAGCAGAGGAGCGTGGGCGTGTCCAGCCCCCTTCAGCTGTGCCAGCCTGAGGCGCCTGGTGCGGTGAGGTGGGGTTTGGCCAGGGGCCAGCTGCTGTATGCAGTGTAGGTGGGGCAGCCTGGCTAAGCCAGTTTGAGAATCCCTCTTAAGCCTTGGAGAGCTCACTGGGCAGGTGAGATGTCAGAATCAGTGGGACTGAGAATACTGAGAATTGGGTGCCTGCCCAGAGGGGTTCCGGCTGCCCCCGGCTTTCTCTGGCTCCGAGGGGCACAGTCCCAACTCTGGCCAAGTGTCAGTCCTGTAGAGACTGACAGGCGGCAAGTGGTACTGTCCCACCGCTGCTGCCTCCCCCAGGTGAGACTGTGCCGGCTCGTTGCCTGTCCAGGGGCCCCACGTCCCAGGGCCCGACTCTGACTGGCCAGGTTCCCCCTGATCCCCACGCCCCTGTGAACCTAAACCTACTGTCAGAGTTTGCACCTGGACACATGCCTGGGAAGCACTTGAATTGAGACCCTTGATAAAGTTCCTGGGCCGGCAGCAGGGGGAGGATGGCACTGACTTGGGCACAGCCCTAGATGCTCACTAAGCATTCACTGATGCATGAGTCATTGGTTACTGTCACCGTGACCCTCCACGGCCGCTAGAGGGCGGAGCAGCCCGTGCTTGGATGCTCGCCTTGCCCCTCACTGTCCCCTCCCGCTCTCCTCCCTAGAGAAAGCTAATCCCTTACAACTAGACAGCGTCCCAGGGAAAATGAGCAGAACCAAACACCGAGTAACCGGTAGAGCAAATAGTTCTTAACCGGTACCTGCTTGGTTGCAAAACGCTCCCTCTGTGCCTTTTCCTTCAATGCTGTGATGCTAATGCTGTTATTCACGAGGAAAGGCGGACAGAGGCTCTGAGAGGTGGCCTGATAAACCCAGTCTCCTAAGTTATCCAGGCCACCAGCCCAGTCCTGGTGGTCCGGGGTCCTCTGCCCACCAGTGGCCTTTTGTCTCCCCGCCCCCCAAGTTCAGTCTTCGCTCAGCTGAGGAAGGGCCAAGCTTCCCAGCGGGCAGGCTCTGTCCTAAGGGAGATGGAAAGGCAGTGGAAGTGTCAGAAGTGCAGCGACGGCACATTCTCACCTCGTGCGGCAGCGCCGCGGCGGCCTGGCCTCTCTGTCCTCCCCCACGTGCCCTCTGTGCCCGTCTTCCCTGGGCGGCCAGGGCCTCCTTGGCCTGGCACTGGCTGATGTTTCCCCTGCTTGGCATGCCCCTGCCTCCCTTCCTCGCCTGGCAAATTCCTGCCCGATGGTCAATCCCCGCTCAGATGGCCGCGTGTGGTGTGAAAGCCTTCTGCAGAGGTCCCTGGCCCGCACCTCGCTGTCTCGGACCTGGCCACAGAGCCAGGCGCAGCGAAGGGGTCGGCATGCATTTGTTGAATGAGTAAATGAATGGCCTTCTTTGATGCAACAAATACCTTCCCTCTGCCAGACCTTGTGCCCAGGGCTGAAATAAATGACCCCATTACTGGTTGTATCAGTCCCTGTTTTTACCTCACACCCTGCTCCCCCCTCCCCACCCACACACACACACCAGCTGAGACAACTCCACTGTCCTTCATTCACTGAGGAGGCATCGGCAGGGGCCGCCTGGGCGGATGGGCAGCCAGGTGGGATTCTGGAACCTGGAACCTGCTGGTCCCTGCCCCATCTCTGCACCACCTGGGGCCCGGGGCCCGGAGCTGAATTGCATGCACGGAGGCATGTAACAGCTCAGGTTCCTCACCCTGTGGCTGAGGGCTGTGTTGAGGGTCCAGGCTGTGTATGTAGAGGAAGAAGCAAACCCTTCGCAGGTTGCCAATGACAGGTCAGCATCTCTCTGTCCTTTTTCCAGAACCTCCGAGACCTCTGACTCACCTTTGCAGGCTGCAGGTTCGAAAGGCCATTGGCAAATACCGCATAAAACTCCTGGACACATTGCCGCTCCCCGGCAGGCTGATTCGGTACCTGAAGTACGAGAATACCCAGTAAGCAGGGCGCGTGGAGGAGTGCTCCTCGGACTGTTTCACTGAATCTCAGGACCCGTGTCCCCAGATCCAGGGGACCTGGTGATGGCCGAGGCTGTGGGCTGCTTCCCCTGAGCTGGGGCAGCTGCTGTGACCTCACCGGGTCTCTGGGCCAGAGCTGTGCCCAGAGCAGAGAACGGAAGATGTCAAGGAGGAGGAAAATCCCATTTCTTTGCAAATGGATGAGTAGATCCCAGACCTTCTCTGCCATCGGGAAGGGCAGGAACTTCCGTTCCCGGGGCGGGGCAGCTGGCGGGGAAGAACGTGGGGCGGGGGCGCTGGAGCGCTCAGGGCTGAGTGTGCCTTCCTGGACAAGTTCACTGTGGAGCTGGCCCTGCCCCTGCCCCTGTCCCTCTGCTCTGTGAACCCCTCCACAGGTATGGCCTGTTGGGGAGCTATGGAGACCCTCGGTCCCAGAGGGCTTCCTGGTACAATAAATGTTGCACAGATGCCTCCTTGCCCAGCGTGGTCCCTCTCACCAGACGCGCCAGGGCCTGGGCCCTCAGCCCTGCTAGTGGCGGGAGTGGGAGTGGGGGTGGGGCGGGGGCTGGGGACAGGGCACATGGGTCACCCTGGTTTGGGCTGCCCCAGTCCCCGTGCGGCTCTGTGGGGTGAGCCAGGCAGGAGCTGCCGGCCACCTTCGATGGTGCAGGTGAGAAAGCTGAGTCCCCCGCGCCGAGCCCAGCACGCCCTGTTTCACGGACGGACGCTGCGGGGACTCCCCAGAGTTCTCTTCCCCGGTGTGACTAAAGCCATGGAGGGGACCCTGGGCAGGCCACCTCGCGGAGAGCCTGTGCCGGCTGCCCCGGGATCTGGAAGAGTCTTAGCCGGGTCACACCTGGTTTCAGGCCTCGGAAAGCCAGCGGCTGGGCAGGTGTGGGGAGCCCTGGTTATGCGCCCAGCTCTGCCTTGAGCTCGCTCCCCTGGGGCCTCGGGCTCCTCATCACGGTGGCCCTCATGGCCTTGCCAGCTCCTACCTGCGGGCTTTCCAGAGAACCAGGGAGCCCCAGCGTCTGCCTGGAGAGGAGAAGCCTTCCAAGCAACACCTTAAAGCCACGTCAGAGGGCAATCAGCGGAACGTGGCCCACTCCCTCGTGGTACAGATGGGCCCGGGCACACACAGCCAGGCCCTGGGGTTCCAGCCCAGGGGTGCGTGGCCATGGTCCCATGCTGCCTTGCTCCAGAGGTCCTGAAAAAATCCATGGAAACCCGGTCCTCCCACACTGAGGATGTTCAGCCCTGATGGGCGCGGTGGGGGCAGTCAGTGATGGGCTGGAGCAGAAAATATTCAGGTGCCATTGGTGTGGGGCTGGCCATCGGGCAAACTCGTCATCTATGGCCCTTCTCTGGTCACATTAGGTCCTCGAGGGTCCTAGCAGGCAGTGGCCCCAGGCACCCCAGGGTGGTCTAGTGAGACACCCCAGGAGAAGGAGAGGTTGAGGAGGGAGGGGGTAGGGAGTAGGGGGAGAGAAGGGGGGCTCAGCCACTGCCTATTGGCACCATTTACTTATAGGATGCGGGACCCCTGGGCTTGGGATGTTCTGGGGCCATATTTGGGTTCTTGGATTATTTTCCTTCTTTTTTTTTAAAAAAATATATTTTTATTGATTTCAGAGAAGAAGAGAGAGAGAAAGAGAGAGAGAAACTTCAATGATGAGAGAGAATCATTGATCGGCTGCCTCCTACATGCCCCACACTGGGGATTGAGCCTGAAACCCGGGCATGTGCCCCGAAGGGGAATCGAACCGTGACCTCCTGGTTCATAGGTTGAAGCTCAATCTCTGAGCCACGCTGGCCAGGCTTTTCTTTCTTTCTTTCTTTCTTTCTTTCTTTCTTTCTTTCTTTCTTTATTTGAGAGAGAGAGAGAGAAAAATTGAGAGAGAGAGAGAGAGGCAGAAACATCAATTTGTTGTTCCACTCATTTATGCACCCATTGGTTGATTCTGTGGGTTCGGGATCGAACCCAAAACCTTCGCATGTCAGGACAGCGCTCCATCAGCTGAGCTGCCACGCGTTCAGGACTGGCTTCTGGGATGATCGGTCTCTGTCCATGTCAGCTGGTCACAGCCACTGGTCACACCCTTTCCTTCCCTGCCCCACCCCCACAGCCCGGCAGCTAAAGGGTTAATGCCTGGCCTGGGGCCTGCCCCGAGGGTCCATCTGATTAGCTGGCGCTCAGCCTGTGCAGTTGGTACATCTTTGACCGTCACTGCTGGACTTCACAGCCACCGCCCTCTGCAGAAACCCCACCCCACGCTTCCCCAGCCCTCCCCTCCCCCTGCACAGGATTTCAGCCTCAGCGGTGTCTCCACAGCATCACCAAACACTCAAAGCCCTGAACACTGCTCCCCGTCGGACCCGGTGCCGGGGTTTGAGGCTGTGAGCAGGAGGTGGGCTCCCGCTTCACCTTGAACGAGGCCAGTTTGCTCTCTGGTCGGGAGCAGCAGCAGCGCTAAAGCCTTCCTGGGTGGGTGTGTCCCCCGCGGCTCCCACGTGGGGACTCGGTGCCAGCAGTTCCGTTGAGCCGCGGCTTAGTCAAATTGTCTGCCTCCAGGCAAAGTCTGCCTGCATCTGAATTCACACACTTCCAGCTCTGCCCCTGGGACAGGCCGAGTGGACCCGGCTGTGGGGGCCCAGGCACCGTGGGCTCGGGCTGCAGCCACCCGAGAAAACAGGCCTCCCGGAGCTCCATTCTTTCTCAGGGCCGGGGGTGGAGGTTGGATGGCCCCGTCCAGAGCATCACTGAAATACCAGCCAGACACTGCCAGCAACCGGGGGAGGTGGCCTTTGGCTGTGCAGCCTTTCCCCGTTGGGTAGCAATACTCACATCATCCCCACATCAACCCACCAAGCAGGCCTATTTTCAATCACATGTTTCCAAGGAGGAAATTGTGGCACAGAGAGGTTGAGTAACTTTTCTAAGGTCACACAGCTAGTGGGTGGCAGAGCCCGAATTAGTGCTTTTTACATTCTGCTTTTCCGTGTGGAGGGGCTGAGCCTCATCAGAATGGATCCACACGCTTTTTACTGGTCCCCTCCCTGCTCTTTAAGACCAGAGCAGCTGAGGGGAGGGTCCTGGCCGAGGTCTCCCTGTCCACTCTGCCTGTGCCACACAGCCTCTGTGGCCCTGAAGTCCTCCAAGACCAGGGGACATAAACCACTTCCCAGTGTGGGCTGCCCGTCCCTGTGGATGGGCCTTCGGGGAGCCCCGGGGTACAGATGGGCAGGTGGGAACGCCCCTCAGCCATCGCTAATCCGGGAGCCTCGCATGAGGAAGGAGTCTGAGTCCTAATCAAGGTGGAAGGCACCACAGAGGGACCATTGCCCTCCCCCGACTTCTGCAGACGGGGCAAGGAGGCCTTCTCAGAGGTCCAGCCCCACATCCCACGCAGAGCCACGCAGGACACGGCTCCGCCCCCCGGGCACCATCCTCCCTGGTGGCTCGTCACCCCCTCCCTCCTCTGAATTGGGCGGTTGGCCTCCAGTGCCCACGCCCACTGCTGGCCTCCCCCCGCTGTCACCTCCATGGCAGCCCTCCTCCTGGGTGCAGCCAGCACTTCTTAGGCCTGGGGACCATTCACCTTCATGAGACCCCAGATGTGGAAACTGCAAAAGAAATGCCTTTATTCTTTAAACCTTCTTAATATTTACAAAGAACAAAAATAACAGAACTGAGATCGGCTTACATGTAAAGAGTGGGTGGCAGAAGAACAGATGTGTAACTGGGCTTCGGGGGTGCGGGCAGACCAGGGCAAAGCCCCGCCGCCCGAGGTCTGCACGGGGAAGCGGGGAGGCGGAGGGCAGGGCGGGGATGATCTGCTGGGCTCTGGCTGGAGGGGGACCCGCTGAGCCCGGCCCGCAGCTCCCAAGGCGACGGCCTGAGAAGGCCGGGCCCGGTCCTGCCCTCCCTGCCCCCCACACACATGTAAAGGGAAGGTTCTCAAGAGGCCACACCGCGGCCCGGCCCACTCCTCACAGGGCAGCTCCTGGGACCCAACAGCCCGCAGGCCGGAGGCGGGAGCACGGCCCGCAGCCCCCCTAGAGGTAGCCAAAGACGTTGAAGATGGGCGGGGGCATGGCCGGCTTCGTGGGGATGGGCTTCAGAACCACGGGCCTGTATACCTTCTGCCCCGGGCCATCCGCATCCTTGGCCAGATGGGCCAGCTCCCCGGGGGAAGCCGGGCTTTTCCGCCACAGGCCCAGGCTGGGGACCGGGCCCTGCGTCAAGGCCCCTGGAGGGCCCGGGTAGATGGGCTGTCCATGGTACTGGAAGGGGCAGCAGCTCCAGGCATTGACACGGCCCACCAGGGAGACCCCAGGCAACTTGGGGGGCTCCTTTTCAGCCAGCGCCCTTGGGGACATGGGGATCAGGGCCATCTCGGGCCCGAAGAGCTCCAAGCCCCTGCAGTGCTTCTTACACTCATAGGGAGGTCCCTCTCTGGGGCCCAGCACCCCCTCTAGCGCCACGGGGTAGCTGTGGGTGGGCCGCGGCTCTTCCCAGAAGGAAGCGGGCAGCTGTCTTTTCCTCATGGGCACCTGGCCAGGCCTGGCCGCTCCTGGATTCTGCCCCTGGAGGGTCTGCTCCCTAGAGAGACACTCCTCCCTGTAGGGGTTCCCCAGAGCCTTCTCCTTGCAGTCCCCACCACTGCGAGGGCTGGCATCGGGGCCAGGATTGAGGGGCAGCCTCCCGGGGCGGTCCTCGGGCCCCCTCCTCAGGGGAGGCTCGGCCCCGCGGCCCGGGAGGCCCCGCGGCAGCCGGGAGTACTTCTGGGAGAAGCGTTTGAGCTGCTTCTGCAGGTACTTGCGGTGGTCCACAGAGCGGCGGCACGGCGCCGACTTGTCCAGCGCCGCCTTGATGTCACTGGAAGCCAGATTCACAAAGTTCAGCAGCATCTTCACGTCGCTGTCGGATGCCATCACCAGGGGGGCCACTTCACTGGGCTTTCCATGAAGAGGGTGGTCTGCTCGTGGTTGGCAGCTCCAGGGCAGGGCACAGAGCTGACCTGGGGGACACACAGGCCATTGGAGTCTCTCCAAGCAGCCAACTCGGCCCTCCCCACAGGCCACGCGGCTGCAAACAGTGGCCCCGGCCCCAGCCCCCCTCAGCCCCAGACAGAGTCCCGGCTAGTGGGCCACCCATCCCAGCGTGTCCTGAGCGTCAGGGATGGACCAGGCTCAGTCAGACACACGAGCCTTCTTGGGTGTGTTGCCCTCTCCTGGCAGCTGAGGCTCAGAGAGGGCAGGTGACTTGCCCAAGGTGACCCAGCCACAAGTGGCATTGCCGGGGCTGGAGTACAGGTCTCCTCGCTCCCAGCCACTGTCTCCCGCACACCACGCTGCCAACGTGCACCCTTGCCAGCAAGACTTTTCTCTTCTGAGCGGAGGTGACTGCTCCACTTTCAAGCCAAGCCAAACCCCCGTCTCCCTGGTGGTGGCCTCCTCCTCCCACCCCCGCCCCAGCCCTGCGAGCAGCAGCCCCCCCTCCTCGGTCCCCACGCTCCACCCCCAGCTCTCATGCAGGACGGGCAGGACCCCTGTCTGGCACTCAAGCGCAGGCCTGCCTGGCGGGCTGAGCTCAGGCTGTGGCAGCGGGAACACCCCTGTAGAAGCATCTGCAGCAATTTCATGCCTCCTGGGCCACCTCCCACAGCCCCTCGCCCCTCCCCGGGGCCCCAGCCTGCCCCACGCCCCCACCCAGTTGGGCCCAGCCGCCTGGGCCTCCACACTGACCGAGGGTGCGGGCCCGGCCGGCCAACGTGGCCCGGCTGGCTCCCGCCGCAGACCTGGGCCAGGCCCGTGCGGCCCGCGAGCTCCGGCTGTCCGGCTGGAAGCGGTTGTGCCGCCCTCGAGTGGGCTGAATGGAGGACAAGTCCCCAGAGCTGGGGGGCCCCTCAGGCCAATCAGGAGCGCCTCTCCAGATACAAAGCATCCCAATCAGGCGGCAGCGCCCCGTTCCCACATTCTTTGCCGTCACAAATTGTCACCATGGGGACCATCACAAAAAAGACAGCTCCCAAATGCAATCATTTCCCGGTAAATTTCTACCCTTCAGCCCCTCTCTCCCCCTCGGCCTCCACGCCCTCCTCCCCTTGACCTCGGTTCCCTGGTTTCTCGAGGGGGTGGGGTGTGTGTTTAAAAAGCCCAGGACTGAGGCGGGGCTGGGCCCAGAGACGGGCCTGTCCTCCTCCCCGCAGGCTCCCGGCCTGCCGCTGCCACGCTCCAGTGCAGACAACCAGACGGGTAAGCCGGGCAGGAGGCCTTCCCCGCGGTCCTTGAGTGTTGAGTGGCTCCCTCCTCTCCTCTCTCTTTCCCCACCCCGTTCCCCGAGGCCTGGGCCGAGGCAGGCCCGTGAGGGCCCGCGGCACACCGGTGCGGGCAAAGGTAGCGGGGCAGGACTGTCTAACGAGGGGCTGGGATATCCATGGGAAGGCGGCCGGAGCTCTCAGGAATCTTGTCTTTATGTTTGCTTCCTCAATTGAGCTGCACAAAGCCTGAATTGCCCATTCAGCGCGGCCGGACAAAAGGCTGGCGTTGCACGGTCCCCTTGCATTTGTAGTCAAACAGTTAGGGACTTAAATCGAGTCGTCATGATGGAGAAAGAGGTGGACAAAGCCCATAGAATTGCCATCAGCAAACATTTTCCTGTGTCATATTAGCCAGTCTCCATGGCTCCCCCTGGCCTGGGGACAATGGCACAAGTTTGCACACTTGGCTACTGTCACCGTGCCAACGCCGGCAGGGCCACAAGCAGGGCCGCTCTGAGCGAGCAAGGGAGCCCAGAGCCGGCCGTGGGCCCTGCCCACCAACTGGCCAGAGGGAAGGTGAGGCCAGTGGCAGAGGGAGCTGCCTGGGAAGTGTGGATGGGCGAGGCCTCCGTGCCAGCCAGCCTGGTGGACCCCTATACCTCCTGCCTGTCCCCTCCTCCTCTCCTTCCTCTTCCTTTCCTTCTCTTTTTTCTACCTCCTTTGGTGCCCTGGCTGGCCAAATGGCTGGTGGTCTATACACCGACCCACAGCTTTGCACCACAACCTGAAATGCCAGGGACTCCTCTCTGAAGCGCCCCTCCCAGACTAGGAGCACTGACAGGGAGGAGCCAGGCTTCACCCAGGAGTGACGGTCCCACCCCCTCCTGCTGGCCAATAGACAGCTGCTACCGCAGGGGACGCTGCCCACAGTGACAGGGCTCCAAGCCACCTCCCCTTCCGCCCCGAGGGTCCCTACAGGCAAAACGAAGGGTTCGGCAGAGCGAGCCCATCCTGGGGGAGTGGTGGTCGGATTCTCCACACCCTATTTCCCCGCTGTGGGGGTGGGGGAAGTGTGGACTAAGATGGAGGTGACCTTGAACTGGAGCATCCTGGGTCATTGGCCATCACGTGGTCTGGAGAGCGTGGCCCCTATTCGCAGAAGCCTGTGCGCGGACGAGCGCTAAACCATTGTGGTCTTAAGCCCCTGAGTTTGGGGGGCCGCTTGTTTCTGCAGCATAACCCAGCCCACCCTGACCAGTACAGGCAGGAGGCATCCTTTCTGCTCCAAACCACTGCGCACACGCTGCTGGAGAAAGTGCCGAGGTCATGGGGTGAGGTGCGCACATCTCCCATCACAGCTCTGGCTGCCTCCTGACACGCCCCCCGCCCCTCCCCGGCCCCCGCCCCCGTGTGAGCTCCACGAGGGCTCTGTGTCTCCAGTGACCGGAATGGCCTTGGCGCAGAGCCGCCCTGCTGGTGGCTGAGGTTGTACTTGGTGGCCAGTCGTCTGTGTTTCTTTGGGACAGCAGATGCCTGGAAAGCAGTCCACAGCAGGGGTTCTAGAAAGCTCCAAAACGGCAGGTAAGCTGTGCACACTTGAACTTGGGGAACCCTTCCCAACTCAGCTGTGACAGCCTGTAGGTCGTCAACTTTCCAGCTGTGCTCACCCCACCCCAAGTTTATCCGCCCCACTCAGCGTCAGGGACTCCCCCCCCCCCCCCGCCCCCGCTTCCAGTCAACTCCGTTCCGCACCTACTGTGTGTCAGGGACCCAAGGGCGCAGGGTGGGCCTACTCGGCTTGCTCCTCTGTCCGAGGCGGCTTGTGGGAGGGGAGATGGACTTTGTCTTGATGACTCCACAGCCACCTCCTGCCCACCCACCAGAGAGACAGAACCCTGCATGCTGGCCTGGCACCAGCCCTCCCTTGTTCCGATGGCAGGATACTGAGAAAATCTTGATTTACGGAGGGAAGCGGCTGACGCGGTAATTTTTAAAAGCCTGCCTTGCCACCTCAGGATAGTCATCAAATGCCTACCCAGCACTCAGCGCTTGATCGAAGTCCGTAACATGTATTAAGGCATTTTTTTCTTCCCAGGTGCCAGGATACGGTCTTGAATGGAGAAGGAAACTGAGGCACAAAGCCAGGAGCCTTGCCCCAGGGCCCTGCTCAGGAAAGGGCAGGGCTGGGGTGGGGAGGCTGGCAGCCAGCGCCGGGCCCTCGGTCACACCCATCGCCTGCTGCTCTCCCCATGGACAACTATCCCCCCTCACCACACACAGACCTCGCTCCCCCCCAGGGCTTCGCTGGCCCAGAGGTGCAGAAGCTCCCGGCCCGCCCCCTCCCCCCCCCCCCCAGCTGCAGGGGTAGGTCCGACCAGTAGACTCGGGGACCCAGCAGCCCGACCGGCGCCTCCGTGGACACGGGATGCAGACGTCCAGCCTGAGGCGCCCTGCCCGCTGCGATCAGAGCGAACAGGCTTCCTCGGGCCGGAGGCCACGGGCTGAAGGAAACCCCTTGGCTGCCAGGCCGAGGGCTTCCTGCCCTGGCAACCTCGCCCCAGGACCCGGCCTCACACCAGCGAGGCTGTGCCCTCAGCGCAGCCGGGGGCCCCTGATGGCCCGGAGGAGTCACAGCCCATCTGCAGGGACAGAGACCGCCGAGTCCAGGTCTCCCCTTCGCTCCCCCTCTGGGTCCCAAAGCTGCCGGTGAAGCCCACCTGGGGCACCTCTCCCCTGTGGGGAACAGCATCTCTGTGTCCCTGCTGGGTGTCCCCAGGGCCCCACACCCTCACCACCGCCCTGTTTCCTCCCTGCCGCCCACCACATGCCCATCACCTCGACGTGTCCTCAGCTGCCCGCCTCTCTGATGAGTCTCTCCACCCGACCCAGGCTCCAGCCGGGGATGAAAAGTCCGTTTGATCTCAACTGCCAACTCGGATTTGATTGGTGATGGCTGGCGGGTGCCCCGTGGAAAGATTCCGAGGGCCGGGCGGGGCTCAGGATCGGCTAGTGCTGTCTTCCGTGGGTGTGGGGGGAGACAGGCTGACTATATGGGCCTGGTATCCCCGAATCCAGTTCAGAATAACAGGATGCAAAGCCAGGAGTGTGACGCTTGGCCTTCTTGTAACCCAGCCCTGACACCTTGACCAAGGGATCAGTGTCCCGGGGAGGGGCAGTGACGCCCCCAAGCACTCAAGTGCTCCCACTTCCCAGGCAGAGTTCATCGGTTCAATTCAATAAACCGAGAGCGGGGGTGTGAGGCATTTTGGAGAATGGAGACTGTGGTGAGTTCAGGGGAATGGAGAGGAGAGGTCACTGCAGGGAGTGGGGAGAGAAAGTTAGGACAAAAGGCTGTCCTCCGTGGACCTGTGCAAGCAGTAGGCACACGGCAAAGGCCCGTTGAATGAATGAATGAATGAATGAATGAATGAAACATGGAGCACAACGATTGGTTGGCTCCGAGCCATCTTGGGAACTCCAATAGCCAGTGTCATCACAACCTGGAAGCAGCTCTCATACTGACCCATGCACGCCCTCTGGGCTCTGCTTGCAAACTACACGCTGACCACGTCACACCCTCTCCTCCGCTCCACCTGGGACCAGTCCCCACCACCTCTCCCCTCACCTGGTTGTTTGTCTCCTAACGGGCTCCTGAGTCTGCCGGAAGCAGCCCATGCTCTTTTTTAAAAGATAAGCTGGCTCCGAGCAGCTCCTGGTCCCCCTCCCCCATCGGCTCCCGTCTCACTCAGAGCGGAAGACTCCAGGGGCCACAAGATCAGCTTCTTCTCCTACCAGATCCCCTTGATCACCCCGCCCCAGCCCCACTGCTCTCCTCGCTGCTCCTCAAACACCACGCGTGCGGCGACCTCAGGGCCTTTGCATCTGCTGTACCCTCTTCCTGGAATTCTCATCCCCTCGATCAGTTGGTAAACTGACCATCTGTTATCTGTTTGTGTCAATAAAGTTTTATTGGGACACAGCTGTGCCCCATCCACTGAGGCAGGATGGAGGGGTTCTGAGACAGCAGAGGGCACACGAAGCCTGAAGTATTCACTTTTTTACTGAAAGGTTTTGCCGCCCCTGGCCCTGGCCAATGGCAGGGCTCACCCTTCCTTCACCTCCTGTATGTCTTTATCCAGCTATCTTCCTCTGCGTCCTCACCCTCCATCCCATCCTCCTCCTCTGCCTGTTTCATTCCTCTCCATCGGCCGCACCGCCACGAAGCACTCGGGATATTCATGCGCTCACCTCCCTGCTGTCTGTCTGTCGGCTGCCACCAGATGCCACTCCCACCAAGGGCGAGGACTGGCACTCTAGCTCACGCTGTGTCCCAGTGCCCAGGACAGAGCCTCAGACATAAATTCCCAATGAAAGAATGTATCCCACACTCCCGGGCATTGGCCTAGCTCATACTCCTGGGCCGCTGCCTCAGTTTCCCTTGTCACGGAGCTGGGGCCCTGGGAGATCTCTCACGGGGTCTCACCCCCGGAGGCTGAGCCCCTCATGAATGATCCCAGTCCCCAGAAACACCCAGCATGGGTTCAGGTAAGCCCCGCACCACTTCCATTTCATGACATTATCCTCATATTAAAAAAAAAAAAAAAAGAAAGACATTTTAAAGCAGAGGGGGGCGCAGAAATGATGGCCTCTTAAATGTTTACACGTGACAGAATAACGCCCACTCGACACAGAAAAGCCCTTCCGTGTGATGGTGCAATTCACCAGATTTACAGGGCGCAGGTTCAATATCAATCAAATCCCGTTAAAATGTTAATTAGAAGTGATTAAAGCATTAAATGAAAACAATTTTAGAAGAATTAAAATTGATGTTAAACATCGATTAACGGTGCCCGGGAGGACGCAGGGGAACGCTGGAGAGTCCCTTTCCTTTGCCCCTCAACCCTGTCACGTGGTCATTTCATGTGGAGGGAATGTCCAAAGTCTGGTCCAAAAAAAGAGTCTAAAACCTGAATGCTGGGCGGGCCTCTAACTCCCACTGGGACCCTCGGGCGGTGCAGGGAGCGTCCGCAGGCCCTGCCTCCCTCCACCCTCCGCCCCCCAGCCGCGTCACGGCCTCAGGAGTAAGTGCTGCTCTTTAAGACCAGTAAGAGCCTGGCATTCACTGTACGCAACACGCAGGGCTCACGCTCACTCACCCAGTCCTCTAACTGCGCTCTAGAGTCTCTGAGCAACCCCACTTTACAGAGGGGAAACTGAGGCACAGAGCGACTGGCCCAGGTCCACGCAGCTAGGAACTGGCAGGCCTGAGACCTGAACCCAGACCCACCTGAGCTCGGAGACGCCTCCCCTCTTCTCATCGTGTCTTGGGAAGGACCAGCCCTCCGGAGAGGCACCCGCCCCAGGAACAAGTATCCTTGGCAAACCCAAGTCACCCCCAGGGCCCCATCCCTTCAGCCATCCCCTGAAATGTAGGTGTGCCAGGTAAACGGAGGCAGCGGGGGGCAGTGGAGAAGAGCTGAGGCCTGAGGTCCACCGGGTCTGCTCCTGGGTAAGCAGTTGGCCCGGAGAACATTGCTTCGATGGCAAAGGGGCGGGGGGTGAGGGGGCCGTAATTTCTTCTCCTGTAAAGTCTGTGCACTTTGCATAGGAGGCTGCTCAGGGTCTGAAGGTTCTCTCTCTGGTCCTTCACTTCCTGTCGTGGCTGCCTGCCAGGACCCCAGTGAACCCCTTCTCTCCGGAGGACACCTTGAACCACCGGGAGAGATGGCAGGGACTCTGAGCCCACGAGGAACACCAGGAGAGGGGGGCTTTGGAGTCACAGACCGGGCGTCAAGCCCCACGCCTGTCACTTACCAGCTGGGAGACCCAGGGGAGGGAGGTCACCCAAGCTCTCTGAGCCTCCGTTTCCTCCTGTCTATGGAGGAGGTCAAGGGAACACCTGCACGTGCTTGGCCAGGGCTGGCCTGCGGTCAGCACTTCCATTCGTAAGAGCTGAGCATGTCACCCAGTCCCCAGACGAGGAGCCTGAGCCTGGCAGGTGGCTGGCCCAAAGCAACCGGGCGAATGAGTGGCATGGTCAGGACTGGCCGCCGGCCTCTGAGACCCGTGCTCCCACCCCCTCCCTCTTCGGAGCCCATGTTTCGCACCTTGGCAGGATTCTCCTCCAAACTCGCAGCCTTGGCCCCAAATAGCCACAAGGGGGCGCCCTTGGCATTGATCAGGGTTTCCTTCTGTCTGTGCCAACGTTCATGGCCTCCTAGACGGCAAGCCCACGCTCCTGGCTCTTCTGCGTTCTGATGAGACATCCCCACCCCAGCTCCTCAGAGGTATCCCAGAGCCCCTGCTCATCCCCCCCCCCCACAACCTCTAACCCCCACCCCAGGATTGTGAGTAGACTGGGGATCCTCTGAGACCCCATATCGGCTTTGGCCAGCAGGGATTGCACAGCTGGCTTCAGGATTACAGTTACGTTGTTTGCTTGCCTCTTAGCATCCACCCACACTCCCATCCGTCCAGCCTCAACATCTGCTCAGCCCTGCCGGCAGGAATGGGCCGGGCCAGGGAAGACGGAGGCGGCAGAGGGCAGGTGACCCATGGAGGGTGAGGCTAGTGGGGAAGGACTTCGTTTTAACACGCACCGACGGGCCACGCTTCTGTGTGCTGGTGGGAAAGGAGCGGAGGGGCTGAGGGCAGGAGGCCCTGCTGGCTTCCGGGGCCGTGGCCCCTGATCTGATCCTAAAGGAAGCGAAGGAGCTGACCCGGCAAAGAGGGCCTGAGGTACCAAAGGACCCACAGGGAGACCCGTGCCTGTGGTGAGCACCCTCTCTCGGGGCAGCGTCTGAAAATGGGAAGAATCCCTGCCTTACCGTCCTCGGAGAGGGAAAGAATCGCAGTGAACCCAAGTGGAAGCGGCGGGAAACTCTGGAACACCGACACGGGAGAGGTAGCGCGGCGCTTCTGTCTCCTCGGGCATCGGCTGGCCTCTGGCTGCACCCAGGGAACGCCCAGCGCGCGGCCTCCAGCACACACGTCCTCACGCGGCCTGCCTGCAGGCGCAATGCTGAGACCACTTAGGTGCCTGCTGGCTCCATGATGACCCCGCCAAGCCGCCCTCCCCTCTTCCCTCCCATGACTTCCCCCTGAGCCATTTTTTCATCCTCACCTGATGATATTTTCCCCATTGATTTCTAAAAATATATTTCGTTGATTTTTTTACAGAGAGGAAGGGAGAGGGATAGAGAGTTAGAAACATCGATGAGAGAGAAACATCGATCAGCTGTCTCCTGCACACCCTACTGGGGATGTGCCCGCAACCAAGGTACATGCCCTTGACCGGAATCGAACCTGGGACCCTTCAGTCTGGGGGCCAAACCGGTTAGAGCTTTCCCATTGATTTTTTTTCAGAGAGAGTGGAGGGGTGGGGGGACGGGGAGGTAGAGAGAGAAACATTGATGTGAGAGAGACGTCTTGATTGGTTGCCTCCTGCACGGGGATCCGGGGATCAAGCCTGCAACCGGAGGTGCGTGCCCAGAATGGCTGCAGGCCACGCTCTAACCACTGAGCAAAATCCGGCCCGCACTCCCCTGAGCCACTTTACGTTCCTTGTATAGTAGGGCCTATTAGAATAAAAGAAGGAAGGAAGCCGAAACCGGTTTGGCTCAATGGATAGAGCGTCAGTCTGCGGACTGAAAGGTCCCAGGTTCGATTCCAGTCAAGGGCATGTACATTGGCTGCGGGCACATCCCTGGTAGGGGGTGTGCAGGAGGCAGCTGGTCGATGATTCTCTCTCATCGATGTTTCTAGCTCTCTATCCCTCTCCCTTCCTCTCTGTAAAAAATCAATAAAATATATTAAAAAAAAAAAAAGAAGGAAGGAAGGAAGGGAGGGAGGGAGGGAGGAAGGGAGGGAGGGAGGAAGGAAGGAAGGAAGGAAGGAAGGAAGGAAGGAAGGTCCGGCTCTCCTGGAGGCCATCCTGGGCTCTTAGATCATTAAAGCCTGTGAAAAGGATCCCAGGCGACCATGGGCACGCTGCCCCCTGCCCCCCAAGGGCCCTGGCCAGGAAGACCCTGAATCTGGGATGCAGGGCAGTGTCTGAGTGTTGGCATTGCCCCCACCACCTCTTTCCTATCTTTTTAGATGAAACAAATGACAAGCTATTTCCAGGTTTCCTCTCCAGGGCCCTCCGGGGCGGGGGTGGGTGGCATAAGAGGTGAGCAGATGAGGACCTTACGGAATGACAAGAGTGACCATATTCACAGAGACAGTGGGGCCAGAAGCCATGTGATCGGTTTCCCCGGGTGACATCGGGGAGGCTCCCGGAGGAAGGGGTGCTTAGCAGTCTAGGAGGTGACTGGGGGGCATCAGATGGACCGGGGGGAGGAGCGGGAGTCCTGTGGGGGAGAAACACCCAGGAGGGCAGATGTGGGCACTTAGTGCAATTGAGGGCCACAGTGGGTGATGGCTGATGGGACAGAGCAGGGGCAGGAGGGACCAGGGCAGGTGCCGGGCTCACCTCTCTTCCCTCCTAGTGGTCGCTCTGACAGGCAGGGACTCAGCCACCTGCCAGCAGAGGGCGCTTGAACCTCTTCAAACAGCAGAATGGAGCTGCTGGAGTTGGTCAAAAAGCGTTCAGTGCCCTGGGGTGGGGACGCTGGGCTCTCAGGGCCCCTGCAGGCGCTAATGGCAGGAGGGCAGGCGGGAGGACACAGGCCGGGCCCCGTGGAGGGCAGGGACGGGTGAGAGAGGGCAGCAGCCTCATCCCCCCAAGAGGCCCCTGGGCCAGCGGCTGTGCCGGCTTCCGCAGCATGGCACAGGGCTTCATAGTCCCACACACAGCGGTTTCGTGTTTGATGTTGCTTTTTCCCAAATGCGTGTGTTTGAGTTAAAAAGAGAGCCGACTTCAAGCAGCATGTGAGTAACCGGTGGCTCAGGTGGCTTGTGGCCTCGGGAAATGAATGGCTGCCGTGGAGGGCGGCGGAGACAGGTGCTCTGAGGGGGTAAGGGGAGTGTGTCTGTGCTGCGGCTGACGGCCTCCCCAGCCTGTCCCCTCCACCCCTGTCCCCTTCTTTCGCTCCAGGCTCTTTTCTCTGCTCCTCCCAAGTCCACGCTCCAGGTGCCCCTGCTCCAGGTCTTCCCACCTGACACCCAGCAGAGCCGCCTGGAGCACCGCTCTGTGCCATGAGGGGAGGAGCAAGAGAGAGGGAAGGGATGGAGGGGAGAGAAAGGAGGGAGGGCGGGAGGGAGGGAAGGAGAGAAGGGGGAGAATGATGTGCAGTCAGGTCAACAAGAATAGAGTTCAGGATAGATTGAGAGGCCGGAGCCAGTGGAGAATGACAAGTACAACACGACAGAAAGAAAACAAAATGATGCCGTGTGTTTTCTCTGCATTCATAATTGCATGTAAATGCATCTTGGCTGGACGCGAAGGGCACACCACAGACTGAGCGGTGCTTTCATCTGGGGGCGGCACTGGAAGAAGGAGGGGGCGCAAAGGGGGCCCTGCTATAGCGTCATGCTTTAGGTTTTGAAGGAGAATGTACTTGTGCGCTGTTTGTTTTGCTTCTTTCACACACAGAACCAAGCCGCTGGGAGCAAACCCGCCAAAAGAGCATCGGCGGGCCGTGCTGGGCGGTGCTGGTCTAACCTTTACTTTTGAAAAGAGCATGCTTCGTTTTTAATTTAAAAAAAGAGGAGAGTGATTTTTCTTTTCTTTTTTTTTTTTAAAAAAGTCTGGGAACAAAAACGCCAAAGGGTCACATATTAACAGTGGGGGCGTGTGCTATTGTCCTTTTCCTCCCGGAATTTTCCTGTTTGTCAAATTTCCCAGATGAAAGTGAGGCAAAGGGCTCGGGCAGAGCCCAGAGGACCAGCCTTTGGGGGGGGGGGGGGGAGTCCAGAGCCACCCATCACCTTTGCCTCCCGGGACGTCGGTGGTGCCACTGCCCTGCATGGTTTTGGTAAAGGGGAGGGGATGGGAGAGGATCAGGGAGAGGAGAAAACGTGTGTGTGTGTGTGTGTGTGTGTGTGTGTGTGTGTGACAGAGAGAGAGAGAGAGAGAGAGAGAGAGAGAGAGAGAGAGAGAGAGAGAAGGAGGGAGAGAAGGGGTGACTCCCATTAAGCAGGCCCCGTCTCTAGGACAGGCAGGGGAGGGGCTGGGCTCAGACCCCTAAGGCAGAGCCTTGTTGGGGATAAACCGTCCCTTCTTCCCAGGTGACAAATCGGTGCAGCTTTTCCCTGCGAAAGGCTTTTAGGAAGAAGAAGAAAAAGTCCACCTCTGCCCACATGTCTGTCCCGCTCCAGGGAACAGAGTAAGGTAAACGCATGGGCAAAGGTGGGCTTTGTTTGTTGTGAAAAACAGGAGAGCCCTGTCAGCCGCTAAGTGTCCGAGCCCCAAGGATGCTCCCCCCACGCGGTGCGCCTGTCACTAATGCAGACGGAATGGCAGGCGGCCGCCTGATGAAGCCCGCAGCCCGCAGCCCGCGGCCTGCGGCCCAGCCACCCCATCCTGGAGCGGCAGCCTCATTTTTCAGTTAGGCTTTAAGGTGAACATCCTCGGCAAACGCCTGGCGAAACCCGGGGCTGGGAGGGAGCCGGGCAGGCTTCCCCGTCTTCTTCCTGCCCCAGGAAGTGGATGGAGCACATTCCACACTCAAGGGGTCTGGCCCCTCCCCCCAAATCCTGCAACTCAGTCTTGGAAAAGGATTCTTTTAGCCCCATCAGCGTGTCATCAGTTGTTCCTCTTCATAACTTAGATTGTCAGAGCCGAGAGGACTCCCTAGAGGTCAAGCTCAGCCTCTTTCTTCACTGACAAGTGGGGAAACTGAGGCCCAAAGGGCTCCTCACTTGCTTGGAGCCAAGCCAGACCCTGCTCAGGGACTCTAGAATTCCAAACCCGAATCAAAGGGAGCGAACCCCTCAAGGGGGCGTTGGTGCCTCCGTGGAGACATCTGTCACCATAATAAATGGAGGGGCCTTTGCCACACAGGTGGGAGGACCTGGGGCTGGTGCAGGTCAGGCCACTAATGGTTTCCTGGGTACCCCGCCTGCAGTTCCCAGAGCCGCCATCAGGTGGCGCCAGGCACTGCCAATCACAACATGGTTCAAACAGCCAGGCTGCACTCCCAGCCCAACATAGGGTCTTAAATGTTCAGAAGGTCCAGGAGCACAGGGGCTGGAGGGAGAAGCCTACATGTGTTCTGAGTATGTCACCTCCTATCTCTGAACCTGCCTCACTCACCTGTGAACAGGTGTGTTCATAGCCACCTGCCTCTGAGTTATGATGCTGATAATGGGTGAGAAGCCCAGTGGGAATGGTGGCCCAGAAGTTCCCAAATCCCGAACCCCAAGCCAGACTCCCTGGGAGCCTGTGCAGCCCACCTGGGGCACAGTCCGGGGCTCTGAAGGGACAGGTGCAGAAGGGGTAGAGCAGGCACCTGCAGAGGGAGGACTTTCCAGCCCAAAGACAAGCGTGGTGAGATGGATGGCTTTGCAGAAACTCAGCCCCCTTCAGAGCACTAATTAACATACGAGAAGCATGTTCTCCGCACTTTACGGACTCTGAATCCCTTTCTGCACTCCTTAGGCCATTCAGCAAACACTGAAGGCCAACTGGGGGTGAGCGCTCAGAGGCCGGGCACGACCCAGCTCCAGGAATTGCTCAGCATTGCCCACAGCCCGCCTGGCTCAGGGCTCATTGGGTTCTCACAACCACCCTGTGAAGCGGGTTTCATTCTTACCCCCATTTTGCAGAGTAGGACACTGAGGACAGGACGACTAGGTGACTTACCCAACATCCCATAGCTAAAGGCCAAGCTAAGCCCTGAATGCAGGCAACAGCCTCCAACCGCCAGGCTCTTTGCTCCGCCCCAGGTGCTGTGGCCTGGGGCCAGCACCTTCCCTCTCTGGGCCTCAGTTTCCTGGTCTGTACAGAGAGAGGGAGCCGGGAGCGGTGACCCAGCTCGGACGTGCGCGGAGCCTTAGAGCCCGTCTCTGCGGGAGATTTGGCAAACACGAGTTAGCTGTGAATATCCAGCTGGCAGATCCAGAGCTTTAACTCAGAAAAAACCGCATCTGACAAGCCAACGGGGCAAGCAGGCATCCAGGCCACGTCTGAAACACGCACGACTCACCCTTATAAGCTGTAAACACACTGCGATCCAAGTTCCCACTGCCCATCACCGGCCTGTCGGCTGACGTCTGCATCCCAGAGCCCAGAGTCAGCCTCGAAGCAGATGTTCATCTCCCCACAGAGCAGGTGCTGGGCAGAGAGGGGGACGGCGCTGTCCACGGCCTGGCCTGGCCACGCAGCAGACAGCATGGGTGGGGCAGCGACAGCCCACAGACTGTGGGTGGACATGAGTGGGCCCCTCAACAGCAAGGGCTCTCAAGGTCCATCTGGTCAACTGTCACTGCCCCCGGGCCCAAGCGCGGAGCTTAGGCCCACGGGCGGTAGAGCTACAGGCACGCTGGCAGGTGCCCCTCAGAGCCAGCCCCACCTCCATACTCTTTGGAGTCCCAGGAGGGTGACCACGGGTGCATTCAGCGCCTTCTTGACCTCGGCTTCTCCGTGTCGCCCACAGTGGTGGGCACGGGCGGAGGATCGGGGGAACGGAGAGTGAAGGTAGGTGCTCATTCCTTCGGCTCCTTGCCTACCAAGGATGGCACCTCCGGTCCGGCTGCCCTCTCCTGCAGCCTCTCCCAGGTCTGGGGGGCTGCTTCCTCTTGCCCTCAGGCTTGGAGGTGGCAGCATCTCCCGGGGTGGCCGGCCCCGAGACCCTGCACCATCCCTCGTTGGTGCCCACAGCTTCGTAAATATCCCCTTTATTAAACTCACGACCTCTTTCACGGATGCCCTGTGCTACCGGCGGATGCAACTCTTACCGCACGTCACACACTCCAGGGCCATCCACTGTAAGCTGCGCTCTTATTTCTACGTCCCATTCAGGAAGAATAAGCCTTTGCCCCAACGATGGCACAAATGAGACCCATAAATGATGACACTTCCCTTTCATTTAAAATGTTTAATTTTCCTATTTATTAAAAGAAAACTGTGTTAGACTTGCTTAGACCTAGAGCCTTGTTAAAATCATGTACCACCCTTGTGCTTATGTTAAAGGGAGAACATAAGCAGAGGAAGTCCGCGGAGGTGTTCCCAGTCCTCACACTCAGAGGCTAGTCTGCCTCGGAATCGCCCATGTGCACGCTGCCCACGCGCACAGGGTCGGCGCTGGCCGCCGTGGGCACCGGCTCTTAAACGAGGGCTCCCCTGTCGAATCTAAGATGGTTTTCCAAGCCATTGCTCACAGTCTGCAAGGTTTCATGTGCGCATGCGGGCAATGACAACTCTGACTGTCACTTGTCAGCATCAGTGGAAGATTTGTTTCACAGATGAGAAATGTGTGCATCAGAATCAATAAAAATAAGAGTTTTAATTCCGTGGACCTTGGACAAGTCAGTTCGCCTCTCTGGGCCTTCGTGGTTTCATTTGTGAAAAGGGTCCATTCACCCAACTTGACCTATAGGTTCAATGCAATCCCATTCTAAACCCCCGAAAGTTCCTTTCTGGATAATGACAAGCTGGCTCTAAGGTTTATTTGGAAAGACGGGAGACCCATAACAGTCAACACGACACTGAAGAACAGTCAGAGGACTGGCACCACCCAATGGCAAGGCGTTCTACGAAGCTGCAACCATCAAGACAGTTTTTAATCGGTGAAAAAAGAGGTCAAAGCAACAGAAATCAGAGCCAAGAAATGGACCCATACATATACACTGAGTGGCCAGATTGTTACGATCTCCGAACGCATAATAATCTGGCCACTCAGTGTGTGTGTGTGTGTGTGTGTGTGTGTGTGTGTGTGTGTATATATATATATATATATATATATATATATATACACACACACACACTAGAGGCCCCGTGCACGAATTCGTGCACCAGTGGGGTCCCTCGGCCTGGCCTGCAGGATCCTGCCGAAACCAGCTCTCTGACATCTCCCAAGGGGTCCCATATTGTGAGAGGGTGCAGGCCAGGCTGAGGGACCCCACTGGTGCACGGTCAGGGCTGGGGAGGGATGAGGGAGGTTGGCCAGCCAGGGAGGGACCATGGGAGGGTTCCAGGGCGTGTCCGGCCCATCTCGCTCAGTCCCAATCAGCCAAGCTAACCTACCAGTCAGAGAGTCTGCCTCCTGGTGGTCAGTACATGTCATAGCGAGCAGTTGAGCGGCCTTAGCATATCATTGGCATATTACACTTTGATTGGTTGGACGGACAACCAGACACTTAACATATCAGGCTTTTATTATATATATATATATTAGAGGCACAGTGCATGAATTCATGCATGGGTGGGGTCCAGACAGCCTGGCCAGGGGGAGGGGACATGGGCGGTTGGCTGGCCTGCCTGCTGGTCGAACTCTTGGTCGAGGGGACAGTTTGCATATTAGCCTTTTATTATATAGGAATATACACTGAGTGGCCAGATTATTATGCGTTCAGAGGTCATAATAATCTGGCCACTCAGTGTATAGTCAACTGATCTTCAACAAAGTGTTAGAAATGCTCTTAACAATGTTGCAGGAATGAGACAAACACTCGAAACTGGGTCGGCAAGGCAAATTTACTTCTGCACAGAAGAGTGCTCCTGCCAGCTGAAAATCATGGGCAAAAGCACACCAAACGGGAAGTCCATTCGGGTTTTGTTTCCTGATGCGGGGTCTGCCCTGCCCCTCACTCTGAACCCTGACCAATCAGGTCAGGGTTCAGAGTTCAAATTCCCATTATTACACGATTGGCTAATTCAGAGGAAGGGGAAGGTAAGGCAGAACCTAAGATGGTGGCCCCCTGAAAGAATCTGAAGGTCATACCAAAATGGTGGGACCTAAGATGGCGGCAAGCTCCTTTCTTTGACAGAAAAGATCACTGGTTCACTCTCACAAAAGGAACAGAGGCAATACAATGGAGAAAAGATAGTTTTGTGTGTTTTTTTCAACAAATGGTGCTGGGACAATTCGACATCCACATGGGGGGAAAATCATGGATTTAATTAAAACACAAAGTATAAAACTTCTAGAGGTAGCAAAGATGACCTTGGGTTTGGCGATAACTTTTTAGATAGAACTCCAAAAGTATATGTTCCATGCCAGAATAAACTGATAAATTGGACATCATTAAAATGAAACACTTCTGCCCTGTGAAAAAGAACCCTGTTAAGAGACTGAAAACAAGCTACAGACTGGGAGAAAATAATCACAAAACACTTACCCGATGAAAGACCCATGTACTCTTGAAACTCAACCATAAGAAAGCAAACAACCCAGTTTAAAAATGGGCAAAAGATCTGAAAAGACATTTTCTCAAAACACGTAAAAAGATAGCAAATAAGCATATGAAAGATGTTCAACAGCGTATGTCATTAGGGAATGCAAATTGGAATAGCAGCGAGGTACCACTTCACACCTGTTAGAAAGGCCAGATGCATAACGCGGACAGCACCAAATGCTGGTGAGGCCTGGAGAAGCAGGAACTGTCACGCATGGCCACGTTGGACAACAGTTAGGTGGTTCTTACAAAACTAAACATACTCTTACCTTATGACCCAGCAGTTGTGCTCCTCGGTATTTTCCCAAAGGAGCTGAAAAGGTATGTCTACACAAAAACCCAGGAAAAAAATTTTATAGCAACTTTATTCCTAACTCACCCAAATTAGAAGAAAGGAAGAGATGAGTGAATGGAGTATGGGGGTTTTTAGGGAAGTGAAACTATTCTGTACGGTACTGTAATGGTGGATACGTCACATTATGCGTTTACCAAAACCTCAATGTAAACCTATGCGTGTGAACCTCAATGTAAACTATGGACTTTAGTTAATAATAGGTTTCAAGACGGGCTCATCAATCCTAGCAAATGGACCACACCAATGCAAGATGGTAACAATAGGGGAAACCACGTACATGGAGGGAACATACAGGAAATCTCTAAACTCTCAGAGGAACGCTGAGGTTTAGTGCCCCCAAGAGGCCAAGGCACATTGCAGTGGGGCAGGCACACGTGTGCCTCAGGGTGGGCAGCCCATCGGAAGGAGCTCGTCCCGGGGTCCAGGGGTCTGAGAACGCTGATCCAGCAGCAGCGGTGCCAGGGAAGGGGTGGCGGGGCCATTTCCAAGGTGGCCTTTGATTTCTCCTGGGAGAGGGCATGACGTGTCTCTCCCTCTGAAATGCTATTTTGGTGCCATGGTCAGAGTCCCCACCCCCACCTACCCATCCAGGCCCCTAGGCGATGTGACTGCATTGGTCATGTGACTTACTTTCACCAGCAGAATGTGGTAGAGGTGCAGACACAGTGTCAGCTCTGACCCTAGACCTTAGACCTCGGGTGCTCTCTCAGACCACTGGCTGCACCCTTAGGAGAGTGTGCCCGGGCTGGCCTGCTGGAGGGTAGGTGACCACCTGCCACAGAGGTGAGCCATCCTGCTGAGGCCATTTCAGACCAGCCTGTCCCAGCCACCCCAGGACTGGCACAGACCAACACTACAGCCCAGCCAACCCATAGTCTTGCCAGAAAGAATATTGGTTGTTTAAGCTCCGAAAATTAAGGTTTTTATTTAAGTAGCCATAGCTAACTAATTCAGGTACATTTGCTCTCTCTCATATTTGTTTATGGGTTTGGTTTGCATAGCTATCTATAGTAATAAAAGCATAATATGCTAATTAGACCAGACGACCTTCCAGATGAAGCCGGGGCTATGAGGGAAGCCCGGGTCCCGGGTGCCAGAGGGAAGCCGGTGCTGGCAGCCAGGGGAAGGAAGGCCTACTCTTGCACGAATTTCATGCATCGGGCCTGTAGTGATTACATAAAATTGGGTAGCCAGGTATTTTTCACTTAACTTTATATCCAAAATGTGTTTCCATGTAAGTATATGTTTTTACAACAATCATTTTAATAATAATCTAATAATAAATGTTTAAAACAAGAGGTTGGCAAACCATGGCCTGCAGGGCAAATGCAGTCCATCTCTGAAAGATGAGACGGAGGCCGAAAACCAGGGCTGCAGGCTTTATTAGAGGAGAAGGACCCTGCCGGGCTGCCTCGCAAAGGAAGAGAGCACACGTGCAGGCGTGAAGACGCCTTTTGAGGGGAGGAATGGGAAGGGTCGGGGCTTAGGGTACTCGGCATGCGCTGATTGGTGGTTTCATATAAGGCACATGATTAGGCACTTAGGTACTTAGGAATCGGGGGCTTAGGGTATTTGGCAGGTGCTGATTGGTGGTTCAATGTACAGTCCATATAAGGTGCCTGGTTAGGTGCTCAGGAATGTCCAGGCCGCCGGTGCAGTTTACGTCATACTCCGTCCACCAGTTGGGGGAAGGGAGGATCTATCAATCTCCTGTTTTTAAAAATAAAGTTTTATTGGAACACAGCCGTGCCCATGAATTTACACGTCATCTATGGCTGCTTTCAAACTACAATGGTAGATTGAGTACTTTCAACAGAGACCAGGGGTTCAATAAGCTGAAAATATGTATTATCTGCCCCTTTTCAGGAAAATATTTGCCAAGCCCTGTTTTGGACCTGCTTTTGACCAACTCTTTTCAAAAGTGCTGTCCTGGAAGAGTGTCAATCTTTCCACATCCAGATCAGCACTTGTGGTTTGTTTTTGTTTGAATCTTTGCTCGTTTTTTTTTTTTTTGTTTGTTTGTTTTAAGATGAGAAACCTAGTATCTTCTTATTTCGATGTGAATTTCTTAGCTTAACTAGTGAGCCTGAATATTTTTCCATTGTTTATTTCCTGGATCATCTATCAGCCCTCTATTACTCATTTATGTACTGGAGGACTGTATCTTATTTGTTTTGCTTATCCATTTATGTGCGCTCTTTACGTAATTAGAATATTAATCCATGTCTGTGATATTTGTCACACCTGAGAAACTCTTGCAGAGGCATTTCTGTCATGTCTATTATAATTATTAATTATCCATGAAAACAAGCTAGCAGAAATTAAAGCGTCAAATGCATTCTGCCTGGCTTTAAGGATTTAAGTGGTTCTTAAATCATGCTCCATGGGCCCTAACGAAGCAGTCAGGATTCTTTCAGTTTATAAGTGAGAGGAAGCTCAGTTCAAACAGGTTTAAGCGAAGTAGGAACTCTTGGCTCAGGGAACCATAAAGCACAGGGTTTGCCGGTACAGGGGTCCAGACAAGGTCACTAGGACGGGCTCACTTGCTCTCCATCTCTTGAGCCTGTGGTCCTGTTTGGCGCTGTTATTGGGAAGGCTCTCCCCGGCAGATGCCCACAGATCCTGGCTTACCCTCTACCTGCCCAGCAACCCCAGCACAAAGAGCTGACGCCTTACTCAGTGCGTCTCGGACAAGTCCCAAGGCTCCGCGCCGGACCAGTCCGGTCACGTGTTCTTCCCGAGCCAACCACTTGGGCCAGGGTGTGGCAAGGGCAGATTGGCCAGGTCCCGTGGATGGAATCCCTGCCTGCGAACGGGTGAGGGCGGTCGCGGGGGGTCCCCAGAGGAAAATCAGGTGCTGAAAACCGACATCTCTGCAGGTGCCTGAGGAACCACACTAGGAGCCAGGGGGCCAAAGGGTGAGGGGACCCTGATCCCCTTCCCCCACTTCAGCCAGATTACCGTCCTGCTCACCCGTTTCACACCTTGGGCTGCTGCTCAGGTTCTGTTCGGGGAACAGTTAGGTGCGTCTAAGAGAGTGCTGCTGCGGCTTGGCTGCTGGTGGTGAGTTGGGACATTCTCGATGTGAACGGTAGGAAGCAAGTCCAGACTGAAGGCCGTGGATGGGAGCCCCTTGAACCCACTTTTTGCAAATGGCCATCGATGAGCCAGCAATAAGGAGACTCTGCAGACATGAGCACCACGGTCCTAGGACGGGCATTTATTGGGCATCTGTGTGCTAGACCTGGGCAGCAGCAGAGCAAGACAAAGACCCGCCCTCAGGCGCTCACATCCTAACTGGGCAGATGGCAACATGCGAGTAAGTAGATACTGCACCGCATTATTAGAAGCAAGACAACAAGCCCCAACTGGAGTCGCTCATGCTAAGCTCCACATCGCTAAACCGAGACTTGACTGTCGTTTCGGCTCTTCCAGAAATGCAGTCTCCACCCAGCGATGAGGAATCGCTTGAGCAGCACTAGCAGGTCACCTGCCTGAGAGCCCGACACCCTCGACGGAACGTGACCCTGCAGCAACCTACGTGCTTTTTGTCTAGTGTGACCTCTTGGTCTGCTCCCTTGCAGCTGTAAAACCCCTTCATTTTCTACAGCTCCTTTTTTTAAAAAAAATTTCTTTATTGGTTACGGTGCTACATATGTGTTCTTACTCCTCCATTACCTCCCCCACCCACCTGCCCCTCAAGCCCTCACCCCCCTGGTGTCTGTGTCCATTGGTTAGGCTTATATGCATGCATACAAGTCCTTTGGTTGATCTCTCCCCCTTACCCCCACCCTCCCCTACCTTCCCTCTGAGGTTTAATGGTCTGATGGATGTTTCTCTGTCTCTGGATCTATATTCTACAGCTTCTCGAAGCTCCTTTCTATCTGCTAGATTGGATGCTGCACAATTGGTGACTCACTGAATAAAGCCAATGAGATCTTAACACTCAATTGAATTTTGTTTTTTTTTTTTAATTTTAATTTTTTTAAATTACTTTATTGATTAAGGTATCACATATTTGTCATCAACCCCCCCTATTCCCATCCCAAACCCCCCCCCCCCCACGCATGCCCCTATCCCCCTGTTGTCCGTGATCACTGATTAGGCTCATATGCAAGCACACAAGTCCTTTGGTTGATCTATCTCCCTTGTCCCCACCCTCCCCTACCTTCCCTCTGAGGTCTGACAGTCTGATCAATGCTGTTCTTGTTCTTCAGTCTATGTTGTTCATCATTTCCCCTAGATGAGTGAGCTCATGTGATACTAGGAATTCACATATAGGAACCGAAAATGAGACAAGCAATAATGGTTATGCTGAGAGGCAAATGAATCAGTCTATAGTGAGTTTCTTTCTGGGCCAACAGTTCTTTTGAGTCCCGATTTCTATGTCCAACATTTGTTTATGTGTACATGTCAGCAATGATATTCCAGTTCTGGATGGTGGATAAATGGTGGTAATGCAGGTCCGACCCTCTCTGGTTTGGTCCTGGGCAATCTGCAGTGATGCACATCTGCTGACTGCTAGTATGGCAAGGCATGGTCAGCGTCTTCCATCTCTGGACTGTTTCTCTTCTGTCTTCATGGCTGGAGCACTCCTGTCAATTCCTCTCTGTTGCAGGAATCCACATGGTCTCGGAGTTGTTTTCTGAAAATATACAAACATATTCTCGACCAAAAGTTAATAAAGGAATATTTTCTATAAATTTGACTTGCTATCCTTTTTCATTTTTTTTCCCAAACGATCTTCCTTTGGCTTGTTTTGACACCATGTATGTTTTACTTGGGTGTCTTGCTGTTAGCATTACAAATGAAAGTTAATTTTCTAAAGTAAAAATTTTCTAAATGTAATTTATTTACAGGATATTTTTCCTTACATGATATTCTTCTACTATACCCCTTTTTTGGTTTAAATATTGGGAGGCTTTTGGAAATTTTATGCTGTAATCTTGATAGCTTTTAAATTTTACTTTTTTGCACTAAAATGTGACTGCTTTAGGTTCATTATATGTTACGCAATTTTACCATGAGATGAACTACCAATAAAAATTTTAGTTAACACTTTAGGAACAGCTTTTTTGTCCAGTACAATTGATTTTTCTAGAGCTGTTTTTTGGTGTGTTTTTTTTTATAGTAGTCAAATAATATCCCATGCCCTGAAGGTAGTGACACAGGAACATACAGTAAAGAGTGGTGGGAATTAGGGGCCACTTTGCCTAGGATGGCGACGGTGGGCCTCTCGGAGGAGGTGACATCAGAGCTGGATCCTCAGAAGGAAATCTGCAGGAAGAGCATCGTGGCTGCGGGAACAGCGCGTGCAAAGGCCCCAAGAGGAGCCTGCGTTTTGTGAGTTTGAGGGACACAGTGCGTGAGGGGGAGGAAGGGGCCAGGGCCAGGTGATGCAGGATGTTACCGGCCATCGCAGGGAGGTCGGAGCCCAGATCCAATACTCAGAGGGCGGCTGAGGGAAGGGGGAGAGAGCTGGTCTGTGAAGCCACAGCCAGGGGCGGCTGGATGACAGCACTGGGCATTTCTACTCCAGCTCACCGACAGGGAGTCAGCGGTGTCCGGCTACAGGGGTGGCCTGCGGATGGGAGTGCTCTGCCCCCAGAGGCATGCAGTAGGGTGCAGTGGCAGGACAGGCTAAGCCAAGCCCGGAGTGGATGATTCCGTGAAATCAGCAGAGGAAAACAGAACCAAACTCAAGAAGAACGCTTAACTAAGTTTACAGTGTCCAAGGATCCACTTAAAACGTTTTAGCAGCCGCCTGCTGTGACCAGAGCACTCTCTAGAAATGGTTTATTTACCTATAAAAATGAGACATTTCCCAACAGCCTCGAGACAGCCCTGGGGTGAGGCTCTCATTGGATGGAGGCCCGCCCCTGGCCGTTCCCAGCCTCAGCGGGGGGCTGATTGCCTCTCCAGGGGGAGGCAGTGGTGCCCGCCCTGCCAGCATTCCTGAGAGTTACTTCTCCAAAATAAACCTCAAATAAGCATTTAAATGTGCGGCTGAGCGCGTACAGTCAACATTTTCATTCCAAGAATGCAAATGAACCCCCGAGGGGCCTGGAAGAGGCAAACAGGCCCTGGTTCCAGGAACACTTTTCTTTAAAGGCGTGAGCTGGGCTCAGCTGGTTCCATCCTCTCTGGCGACTTGGGGAAACAGGTTCAGGGGTCAGGTCAGACCACAGAGGGAGGGAAGGGTGGGCTGTCCTGGGCCTCGGGATTTCCCCCATGAGGGATTCATTCCTTTGTGCTGAGCTCGTCATGATGCAGACACAGAGCCCCGGAAGGACAGGTGGTGGGGATCATTCTACAGAACAGAATCGCTCAGCAAGCTTCAGCGGAGTCTGTCCTGGGCACCGGTGCCCTGGGAGCAGGGGCGGGGCAGGGGGCGTGCGCTCTCAGCTGCCCAGGCAGCAGCCTCTGCTGGGACCTCTTTGGGATGCTTCTGGCTCCAGTTGGGGGCCCACCCCATCCTGAGCCCCGCCTCCAGGCTGCCTCAGGGCTCCTCCTCTGGGCTCCAACCACAGCATGGAAAGTGCTGTCCCCACCAGGACCTGGTGCTCAAAACATGCTGCTGAGACCTGCATCTGGTTGCTGCCCACAGAGAACCCTTCTCCACTCCCCACCCAGCACCGGAAACCATCAGACAGGCGTGTCCGGGGCCAGAGCTGTCCTGGGCCCCCTGCTGCTCCGACCGGCATGTCTGGCCCAGACATGGGAATGGAGGTTTCTATCACTCCCCAGACACCCAGAGTCTGGGGGAGCTCTCAGAGGCCCCCTCCAGCCTGCTAGGCCAGCGAGCGGAAATTCTCAGTTGAGATCTCCCAGGGCAGCCTCTGCCGACTGCACAGTCAGGGGCTCACTCTCACCCCCCCCCACAAGAACAGAAGAGACGGGGCATGTGCACCCCTGAAGCATCACACAGGCTCCCAGGGGAGAGGGTCCCAGACCAAGCCTGAGGATGATGGGGATGGGGGGTCCCCTGGAAGAGGTCAGTCTCTAACCTTATCCATCACGATTCCTGCCCACCAGCCTTTTCCAAATTGCACTGTTGGGGGTTGCCTTCTTTATTGTCGATGAGGGGGCCCCCCATGACTGGGTTCTGTTCATCCTGGTCATCTTCTGAGAGAACTGGGCAGGGAGGGGTGTTCCCACAAACCCCTCCTCACAGCGCCCAGAGCAGAGGTTCTGGTTTGTCCCAGGGACCTAGCACTGGGCTAGGGTCCCATCGGGTCCCCTAGGGCCCTGCCCACACCTCACGGGTATTGATCGGCCCAGGCACACATTGGGCACAAGGAGTGGAGGCTCGGCAGGCCCCGCTGGGCCAGCCCAGCGTCCCATTTCTCTCTGAGTGAAGCGGCTGGCTCTCATTCTCTGGAGAATTACAACTCACTTTAAATAAGATGACTGCGTGGCTGCCTCCCCAAGCCGAGCATTTAGCACCATCCGAACTCCAATTAACATCATTAGGTTTCCCCTGGCACCCACCTCCTTCCTGTTGCCAAAAGTTTGCTCCAGGCCAGGCACATTTGCATCTACATTAACATACATTCACTGCCACCTGCTCTGAGCCCCCTTCCGGTCCAGTAACAGTGACAGTGATGGTCCCCCAGTGCCTCCTCCAGAGTCTGCGCCTCCTGTTTTCCTCCTGAGCTACCTCCTGGGCCTGCCCATCGCCCATGTCCTTTCCTGTCGCTGGCTGGGATTCTGTTATGAGTAAACCATTCATCAAAAAGCCTGGCCCAGCCCAGCCGATGCGGTTCAGTGGTTGAGCATCAGCCTATGAACCAGGAGGTCACAGTTTGATTCCTGGTCAGGGCGCATGCCCCGGTTGTGGGCTCGGCCTCCAGCAGGGAGCGTGCAGGAAGCAGCCAATCAGTGATTCTCATCACTGATGTTTCTCTCTCCCTCTCCCTCTCCTTTCCTCTCTGAGATCAATAAAAAGAAAAAAGCCCGGTCCAGACACCTGGCTTCTTCCCCAGCCCCACCCCACCACGCGGAGCCCTGGCCCCACCTGCCTGGCCCCCAGCACTGACCATCGCCTTCAGGACACTGGACACCTGGCTTCCCCCGCCAGAGCCTGCTGCCTGCCCGCAGGCCAGGGACTTCCTGTCCAGACTCACCTCCTCTTCAGCAGAAGAGAGAGAGCCGCCTCCTCGCCGGCCTGCTGTCCAGACAGGACACAAGATAATGGTGATAAACTTGTTTGTTTCTGTTGACAGGCACATAAAGGATGGAGACCCCACAGCATCTGAGAAGCTGCTGGACACGTTCAGGGAAGCCCTTCATAGCAGCCAGGAGAGTGGCCATCGGCAACTAAGCTGCTCTGCTGTTTTCAACATCTCTGAGCCCAGGAGCTGGCCAGGTGCTGGGGACCCACGGTGAGGAAGGCAAAGCCCCGCTCTCCGGAGGGACTCCAGGCTGGCGGGACTCAGTCTCAGAGGCCAGAGCCTGCAGACAGGAGGCGGGAGTAGCCGATCTAAAGATATCCACCGAATGGAGAAGGGGTGCTTCTGCATAATCGAGGCCCCCAAGGATCATACGGGACTCACCTCGGCCAAACGCACTTGCCAGCCACCTCCTCAGAGTCACTTCCATCTGAGCCTCAGCTGCCAGGTGTTTCAAACGAGGAGATGGATGGGGCAATCCAGGCTGAGGGGTGTGGTACACATGTCCCCACTCCCCCCACCCCGGACCTCTGCCCAGGACCGCCAACAGGATGCAGCACTCTGCCTTCCAGAGACCCCGCTCCTCCCGCGCCTCTCCTTACCTGCTGGGACTGGCTGGTGGCTCCCCTGGGACGCCCTTCTTTCCTTTCCTGCCCCCGGACTCCGCCTCCTCCTTTGCAAGGCCCTTCTTCAGGGAAGCCACTGCTCATCTTTATTCTCCTCTGTCACAAATTATAATTTATTGCTTATTTGTCAGTTCACACTCAGGACAAATGCAGGGAAAAGACCCAACTCACCTTTGTGTCTAATACAAACACAGAGCCTGGCACATAGTAGGCACTCGGTGAACATTTCATGAATGGATGAATGAATGAATGAATGAATGGTTGAATGGATGATGGATGGAATGGATGAATAGATGGGGTGGATGGAATGGATAAGTGGATGAGTGGATGGGAGGGATGGATGGATGCATGAATGGATGGATGGATGCATGAATGGATGGAATGGATGGATAGAATGAATGAATGGATGGAATGGATGAATGGATGGATGAATGAATGAATGAATAAGAAAGAATGTCCGCCAGCTCTGTGCTAGTTGTCTGTTGTCACATTGGCATCAGCACATCTGTCTACAGCTGGGAATCTTTCTCGCTAGAAGCCCCAACTGTTATGGGTTAAATCGAGTCCCTCCAAAATTCACATGTTGAAGTCCTAGCCCTCAGGACCTCAGGATGTTACCGTATTTGGGAATAGGGTCCTTGCAGAAGTAATTTGTTAAGATGAGGCTCACACTGGAGTAGGGTGGGCCCCTAATATGACTGATGTCCTTATAAAAAGGGACATTGGACCCAGACATGCACATACTGGGAGAGAGAACACTGCGATGGGATGAAGGCAGAGATGAGGGTGATGCCTCTACAGGGGTTCCAGCAAAGCCCAGAAGCTCAGGGAGTGGCCAGTTCGCCCTCACAGCCTCAGAAGAGCCAGCCCTGCCCACACCTTGATCTCGGACTTCCAGTCTCCAGAACTGTGAGAGAGTGCATTTCTGTTGTGTAAGCTCCCCCGGCCTGTGGTGTTGTCCAACAGCCCGGGGAACCAGTGCACTTCCTGGTAGACATCACCATGAGACTGGAGGGTGACCATTATTCTTGAGGGGCCCTGAGCATTGGGGCCAACCACTCACTCACTAGTAGGGCTGCTCAGCCGGCCCCATGAGCACCCACTGTAGGGTCCCCCGGGAACCTAGACATGGGGCCTGGGGCTCAGGCAGGGTGACTCTGTCTCCCATCCTCTGTGGCCCCAGCTGCTCCCACACTCAGCAAGCCTCCATCCTCTAATGCAGCCCTTGGTCCCATGTCACTTGCGGTGGCTCTATGTCCCTGACCAAACTTCAGAATGCCACGATGGTGACACGGTGCTCTTGCTGCGCCAGAGACCTGTCAAGCGCTGCCCTCACCCTCCACGGTCACAATCTTCATAAAAAGGCCATGGACAGGCCACAGGAGCGGCCAGCAGGTCTCTGAGCTGTTCACTCACAGTGACAGTTACAGTGACAGGCGCACTGGCGATGAATTTTCATCACTCAGCTGTCACCTGACCCTGGTCATGCCCACCCGAGACAGCCCTCTTGCTGGGGCGACCTCATCACTCACCTGCAGAAGCAAGTGCTGGATCTGAAATACCCCAGCCTGCTACTTACAAAGCCGGAGGGTGGGGGGAAAGGCTTTCCGGGTGGTGGGGGACCGGCCACAGATGCCACGTGGGTCCAGTGTGGCATTTGCAATCGGCTCCCATCAGGTCCCAAACACACTTTGCCACTTGCTCCAACTAGTTGACCTGGAGGGAGGCTCCAAGGAGAACCAGGATTGGGCACATCTCCCGGGGAGGAGGGGTCAGTGCTTAAGTTCCAACAGATTCCTCCAAGGCCTGGGACCCAGAAGGAGCCTGATGGATCCGACACAAAGCACCTGCACTTGCCCTTGACCTGCCTTCCACCACCTGAAGGGCACCTCCTTCCACCTGAGCTTCGGGCTTCGCTGGAACCTCCAGCACCTGGGACCCCAGCACACTATTCCCACCTGCCTATGTCAAGTGTATCTGTCTTGTCTAAACAATAAGATTCTAAACTCCTGAGGCACAAGCTCAGATATGTTGTAAATACTCAATAAATATTCACTGAGTGTATGAAATAATCATTACATGCATAAATAATCAAAACCCATATGAGGGCATGGGTAATAATCATGGTAAACAATTCTATAAGTAATATTATTGATCACTTGTTGATCAATTAATATATACCAGGATTCAGACTAAGCAGTTTATATGAATATCTCACTTAGTTGTCACAATTACTCTAAAGGTGGGCAATGAGGAAACTGAGGCACAGAGAAGTTAAGCAATTTTCTCATGTTCTTGAGCTACTAAGTGGTGGGATTTCACCCCAGATTTTCATTGTGTGTCAGATTTTTCTTGCTAGACTGGCGGTTTCCCAGGAGAGAAACTGAATCTTGTTCAGCTTTGTTTCCCTAGTACCAGGTGAAGGACCTCACAGAAAGTAGGCATTCAAGGAAATGTTTATTGGGTGTGTTCTCATGGACGGATGGACAGATGGGTGGATGGATGGGTGATAAGTTGATGAGTAAATGGATGAATGTGTGGACAGCTGGGTGGTTTGATAGGTGGATGGTTGGATAGATGGATGGATGAGAGGATGGATTGATGGGTGGATGAATAATTGGGTGGATGTGTCTTTGGGAGAGCAGGAAGGTAAATGAATGAGTGTTCAGTGGAAGGGTGGGTAAGTGGATGGGCATGTGGGTAGGTAGGAGGATGAGTAAGTGGAAGAATGGGGAGATGGGTGAGGGACGCATAGAGAAAGAAGACCCTCCTGTGTTACTCTGCCGAGGACACTCGAAGAATCCTGAGGCGGGGGCATGTTGGAAACAGATGTGCATTTGGAGGTAAAAGAAGTTGCAAAATAGCTGTTGGCAGTGCTGTTCCTGGAAGGGAGATGGAGGCGGGGAGGCCCCTCTGGGTTACAGGAAGAGGTGTCACCTCATTCAACATCTTTAGTCTGAAAGGGCCCAGGGCTCCACAGTGAAGGCACTAATTGGATTTCATTAACGTGAAATAGATTTCCTAGCACTGGAAGAGCTAGTTCATTAAATTAATGTATGCTCTACTGGCGGGAGCATGAGGAGGGCCCGCCAGCCCCGGCCCACCTGGGAATGTCCCAATTGGATGCAAAACTCGGGTTCTGAGCGCCTGCTTTATGCCGGTGCCTGGGCTGGGCGCTGAGTACACAACAATGACTCAGGGAGAACCACTGCCTCCAGCAACTCCCCGTCTCCGTCTCCGGGGAGGCAGACACACAGGGGACAGGACACGCCCAGGGACGGGGCGCTGTGCAAGGGTAAGCAGCACAGACTGCCTGACCCTGGGGAGTCCCAGTGTTTGGGTGGAGGTAAGGAGGGGAGGAGAGTGACTATGGCTCAGCTGGTGTGAGGTCGGTGGGTCACGGTTGGCTGGAGGAAGGCTGCATCCCCGAAGTGGTAATTGTACAGAACCAAAGAGAAGTGAGGGGGCTGGGGTTCATCCAATTGCTCAGATAGATCCACTGAACATCAACTGTGTGCTAGACACTGTAAATCCTGGACATTCACTGGAGAAGACTGGCCGGGGGTGGAGCTACGGGGAGTGATCTGGGCTGGAATTTTAAACTGGGGAGTTTTGAACATATAAAAGGTGATTAAATGCTCAGGCCCAGATGAAAGAGTCAGAGGAGTGGTTCATGTTAGTTCATTGTCCCTCTCAGAGCAAGAATTCCTCGCCCTAGCTGGTTTGGCTCAGTGGTTAGAGCGTCAGCCTGCGGTCTGAAGAATTCCTTCCACGGCATCCTTGACAGGTGGCCACCCGACTCCTACTTGCCTGCTCCAGTGACAAGGAGCTCACCACCAGGCCAGGCAGTCCTACCTGCCTTTGGAAGTTCTTGCTAGAATGTTCTTTTGTAGGCGGACTGAAGCCTCCCTCCCGCTTCTAGCCCTTTGTCCTGGTCCTGTCTTCTGGAAAACAAACCCAGTCAGCTCCCTCTGAGCCACGGCCTGCTAGAACCACCAGGTGTGGCTCACTGATTCTTCCTTTTTACTTATTTCTGACAGGGGAGCCCAGGTTTCTTCTGCCAACTCCCGTCTCAGAAAACAACCAAGTCTCCTTCTAACGTCTCAGTGTGGCCTTAGGGACAAGAAGAAGATGAGGAGGAGGTGCTTAAATGAAAGGGATTTTCCTCCCCGCCCTTTACTAAACACCCCCGGTTCCTGCTGCCACTTCAACTGCCTGAGGAGTTATCGGCAGTGTTTGGTCTCTGGGTTGGAGCCTCCACCCTGGGGATCGGCTCCCAGGAAGCCAGTGGCTGTGCCGGCGGTCACAGCAGGCCAGCCTGCCGTCTGTCTCAGCCTCTTCCTGGCTGCCCCTCATTTCCCACAACCTCTTTATACGGGGTTTGAACCAGCCGAGCTTCCCTCCCTGAACGGATGCGCGTTGGCCCTCCCTGTTGCTCTTCTGCTCTCAATCATTCTTCAGTTTAATGTAAGCAACTTTCTCTGCCGGCCTTGACCCTGTGGGCTTCCAGCCAGCCGGGCCAGCCCTTCTCCTGCTCCCCCCTCCCTCCCCCTTACCCCCCGCCGCAGTCTTACCCAGAGCGGGAGGAAATCAGGCTCCCCAAGTTCTGAGGGTTCTGCTGTGCAGTCAGTGGTTGACTCAGCTGGTCCGGGTTGACCACACCCTGCACGTTTCAAAGACGGCTCCGGCCCTGGACTGGCTCCTGGGGGGTAACCTCCAAGCTCTTGGGATATCCCACTGACAGGACTGTCTTCGGGCCGCGCCTGGTAGCCAACACAATGTGATTTATGGTGGGGGCCTTGGGCCACAGGTATGGCCTCTGGAGGGGTTGGAGACTGGTAAGGTCAGCTCCATGGGGGTCAGCCCTGCCTACAGGGCTGGGTGACACCAAGGCTGAGGTGAGTGCCTTTGGTTGGCAACACTCTGTATGCGTTGTCGCACATTGTGCCACATGGACTCAGCCCTGTCTATACGACTCCTCTGGGAGAGGGCAGCTGCTCCCTCCTGGACTCTACCCTCTGCACCTGAACCCCTTGCTGACTTTAATCTGTAGCCTTTCACTGTTATAAACTACAAGTTCAGTATATTCTAACTAACGGCCCGGAGCACGAAATCTGTCCACAGGTAGGGTCCCTAGGCCTGGCCAGTGATCAGGGCTGATTGGGACCTTCTGGCTGCCGGCCGGGGCCTTTCTTCTTTCCGTGCCGCCCCCTGGTGGTCAGTGCATGTCATAGCGAGCGATCGAACTCCTGGTCTCCTGGTCAAACTCCTGAGGGGACACTTTGCATATTAGCCTTTTATATATATAGATAGTTGTAAGTAAAAAAGCTCTCTTCCTAGCAAATCATCAACCTAGGTGTGGTCTGAATGCATCAGCTGTCAAGAGTATCCATCCTATTTTATTATATATCTGACCCCACCCTCGTGCCCCCAGAACATGAGCCAGAATCCCAGGTATTCAGGTCTTCATCCCAATTTCCCGCCATCCACTCTGCTCCCTACCTTGAGCTGCAGACGACAGCCACGGCTCTGCCTGAATGAGAAACCTGGGTTCCTGGGGCTGACCCTGTACGTGGGAGCTGGCCCACTCAAGCATGATAGTCCCATCACAGACCATTGTGGGTTTTGTGGACCAAGAGAGGCCACATGCTAACCTGACAAATTCAGGGAAGGCCTGCATGGCAGCCTCCCAAACTTGGAGACCTAAAGGAACCACAAAGGATGGTCTGAAATTAAACCGTTTTAATTAAAAAGCAGGCGATGGTGGGTAGTCATGTCCTAGGCCAGTCACTTCCCGAACAAAGATCAACATACCTTTGGAATATCAGGGTAACTTCTTTTATTCCGGACCCTTCAGGGCACAGCCAATGCACCACAAATTCCCTCGTTGTTATTGTTATCTTGTTAATTGTTGACTGTTAACTATCCTATGCCCACCTAATGTAAAAGAGGCCTGCGTTTATCATTTTACTTTTTATCCAATTCCAGAGGTTTCCCCCGCTTTGCTTTCTCCCACCTCCCTAATGTATCACCAATGGATTTCCTGTAACCCACTTATGTCTCCTCTTTTGATTTTAAGGTATAAAACAAGGTGAAAAACTGCCATTCTCCAGAGCATTATCCCAATCTGTTGAGATTCCGCTCCCTGGCAATTGTCGACAGTTTGGCTCAAATAAATTCACAAAATTCTCCACAGGTTTGAATGTGTCTTACGTTAACGGTTTCTACCTGGGACAGCAGCACCATTTATAGCTCCTATGGGCCACCCCTGGGTCTCTGATTCCAGATGGAAATTCACAATGAGCTAAGCTGCTCAAGCTCAGCAGAGTCTCAGGACCCCTCCCCCACTCCCGCCTCCATCCCCCTAAATAGCACTCCTGTCTGTTCACTAATGATGGAGCCACCTCCCTTAGCCTCACAGCTCTGATCCCTAAAAAAGGGACAGGCCCCTGAGAGCTCTGAGTGGCACCTCCACTCATACCCCAGGGCCATGGCGGGCCAGAGGTGACCATGGCCATGTCAGCATGAGGGCCCCTGGGGACCCCCAAGAGGAAGACCAAACTTCCCTTTGCAAGATGGATGCAGAATCTTCAAAGAAATGCTTTCCTTGGCAAGATGTAAAAAAATGGAAAAAGCCAGGTCTGAGAGCAAAGAAAATCCTACTTGGTGATTTCATAGCTGGGCCTGAGCCTGGCCTGGCCCCACAAGACCGGCTGGAAAGGACACTGCTGTGATGACCGCGGCTGGGATGAGGCCATCTCTCGCCACCCCACCCACCCCACTTCCTCCTTCTCCAGCGTCTCTAACCGCTCACTCAGCAAGCAGGTGGGCCTGGCCCCGAGGGTTTTGCCTGCCCTGGTGCACGGAGGCCTTCTGCTGTGAGAGGGGCCAATTCTGATAGTCCTTTTAACTTAATCTTTCTCTTTAGCCAAAGGGCTCAACTTCTAGAAATATAACTGGACTCTAAACAGGCTATTTTTTTAGTGCTTGTTGATTTATTTATAAAGCCCTTTTCTAGCAGCTACCCCACTTGATCTTCATGATGATCCTGGAAACTCCATACTGTTCTCCACAGTGGTTGCACCAGTCTGCATTCCCAACAGCAGTGCACGAGGGTAGGGCTCTGTCTTTCAACTCTGCAACCCCAGCCCCTAGCACAGGGCTGTCCTAGAGGGTACACATTCTTTATTGTTTATTGGCTGAATGAGTGAACGAATGAGTCAATCCATCAATCAAATCAAGTAAAGGTCCCATCTCATGTATTTCTTTTCCGAAGAGTGGATTTGCCCTTCCTTTTCCTTTTCTTTTGCATCTACTTTAATTACTCAGGGAGCACAGGGTATTTTTGCTGTAAGCAATTCAAACATTACAGAGAAATCCCAATTCCCCCTTGTCCCTACCCCCTTCATCCCAGTCCTTCCCCTGGAGGGAATCCATGGTCAGTGTGGGTGTCTCCTTCCAGGCCTCCTGACCAGCACTGACACGCCTTTCTTACTCCTATGACAGCCTAGGGCTCTGTGTTTTGTGTGTATCGTTTTTTAAAAAATATTTTTTATTGATTTTTTTTTTACAGCGAGGAAGGGAGAGGGATAGAGAGTTAGAAACATTGATGAGAGAGAAACATCGATCAGCTGCCTCCTGCAAACCTCCTACTGGGGATATGCCCGCAACCAAGGTACATGCCCTTGACCGGAATCGAACCTGGGAACTTTCAGTCCGCAGGCTGACGCTCTATCCACTGAGCCAAACTGGTTAGGGCTTGCGTGTATCTTTTAATATAAACAACATCCCACTGTACATTTATTCTGTATCTTGCTTTTATCACAAAATGATAGATGTTGGATTTCTCTCCTTGTCAGTCTCAGGGAGCTCCCAGGCCCTTTTAGTTGCTGACCTGCTGTTTATTTATCTAGACTCTTCGTGATGGGTGTGTACACTTTCCCGGATTCTCCTCCGACCACGATGCTGCAGGGCCGTATCCGAGTCATATCACTTCCCTTCCCAGGCGAGCTCCTCCCAGGTTCTTGCTGGAGCCCCAGGTCAACTCTGGTCTCCCTCCAGACAACGTGCCCAGCAGAGGCCGGGCCCTGGCCACACGGGGCTGAGGATGGTCAGGATCTTCAAGTGCCTGTGATCCAAGCCGTCGCGTCCAACCCTTGCTGAGGTTTGTTAGCATTGATACAACACCACACACGTGCTCACTGAGTCACCGCTCAACAGCCCCAGGAACCAAGCCCTCATCACCTCCTGAGGCGTCACCTCACTGTAGGGGGAGCACAACTCCTGGTTTGGGGGCATTAGGGATGGGGGTCTAAGCCTCAGACTCTTCTTCTATGGATAGGGGACTGAGCCCTGCCTCAGGGAATGCTATGAGGGTTTCCATGAGATGAAATGTGCCCTGTGCCTGGCACTTCCCAGGAGCTCACACCCTGAGCGAGTCCACACTGAGCTGCCTGAGTCCACACCCTGAGCTGCCTGAGTCCACACTGAGCTGCCTGAGTGAGTCCACACTGAGCTGCCTGAGTGAGTCCACACTGAGCTGCCTGAGTGAGTCCACACTGAGCTGCCTGAGTCCACACTGAGCTGCCTGAGTGAGTCCACACTGAGCTGCCTGAGTGAGTCCACACTGAGCTGCCTGAGTGAGTCCATACTGAGCTGCCTGAGTGGGTCCACACTGAGCTGCCTGAGTGGGTCCACACTGAGCTGCCTGAGTCCACACTGAGCTGCCTGAGTCCACACTGAGCTGCCTGAGTCCACACTGAGCTGCCTGAGTGAGTCCACACTGAGCTGCCTGAGTGAGTCCACACTGAGCTGCCTGAGTCCACACTGAGCGGCCTGAGTGAGTCCACACTGAGCTGCCTGAGTGAGTCCACACTGAGCTGCCTGAGTCCACACTGAGCTGCCTGAGTGGGTCCACACTGAGCTGCCTGGGTCCACACTGAGCTGCCTGAGTGAGTCCACACTGAGCTGCCTGAGTGAGTCCACACTGAGCTGCCTGAGTCCACACTGAGCTGCCTGAGTGAGTCCACACTGAGCTGCCTGAGTCCACACTGAGCTGCCTGAGTGAGTCCACACTGAGCTGCCTGAGTGAGTCCACACTGAGCTGCCTGAGTCCACACTGAGCTGCCTGAGTGAGTCCACACTGAGCTGCCTGAGTGAGTCCACACTGAGCTGCCTGAGTGAGTCCACACTGAGCTGCCTGAGTGGGTCCACACTGAGCTGCCTGAGTCCACACTGAGCTGCCTGAGTGAGTCCACACTGAGCTGCCTGAGTGAGTCCACACTGAGCTGCCTGAGTGGGTCCACACTGAGCTGCCTGAGTGGGTCCACACTGAGCTGCCTGAGTGAGTCCACACTGAGCTGCCTGGGTCCACACTGAGCTGCCTGAGTGAGTCCACACTGAGCTGCCTGAGTGAGTCCACACTGAGCTGCCTGAGTGAGTCCACACTGAGCTGCCTGAGTCCACACTGAGCTGCCTGAGTCCACACTGAGCTGCCTGAGTCCACACTGAGCCACCGGAGCCCACATGGGTGTCCTGAGCCTGGCCGCCTGTTCGAAGGCCAGCTCAGCCCCACCCCGGCCCGCCAGTCCCACCACTCGTCCGTGTTCTGCCCCTGCTGATGGTCGGCCACGGCTGAGGAATGGAGTTCTGGTATATTTGGAAATATGAACTTCGTGTTTCCTTATGTAACACAGGGCTGGAAATTGACCTCCCGCCAAAGTCGCTGACGGTCAGTGTTCCAGGATCCAAGAAGGTTTGTGTCGGGGCCAGCTCCCTCCCTCCAGCTCCTCCTGCAGGACCGGGCTGCCAAGGCCGGAGGAAAAGATGACAGATCAGCAAGGGCCCGCCACGCCACCGTGCAGCCTCCTCCTCGTGAGGAGTCGCGAGTCGCGGTGCAGGGAGGACAGGAGCGAGGAGGGGGGCCAGGGGCTGGCAGGCTCCTAGGAAAGCCCCTCCCCGAGGAGTCTGTGGGCGTCAGGGGTGGCCATAAGATGGGGGCGTTGGCTGACCTGAGCTTCGTTTACTTACTGGGTGATGGGAACAAGTCACTCGCCCTCTCTGGGTCTTGGTTTTCTCACCCATGAATCAGGAGCTGCTCTCACACTGGGGGTTGGAGCAGCTGGTGTGCAAGTTCCTGGTGACGTCTGAGGTCCAGCGCATCCACGGAGGCCGGCCTTCCTGGCAGACACTCTTCGAGGGCAGAGATAGGTCAACAGCTTGCTCACAGACCGGGGTCAAGGAAGCAGGCGGGAGACAGGGAGGGTCACAGGGGAAACAGGGAGGGTCACAGGGAGGGAAGAAGGGAGAGATGTGGACGTGGACAGGGAGGACAAATAGCAGTGTGCTTTCCGAAGGCCGTTTCCACCCCTCCCCTCTTATGTATGTTCCTGTTAGTCTTCTTGGCGGCTGCGGCCTGGGCTGCTCCCTGGCGGTGTCTGTGGACGTCAGCGGGGCTTGGGCACCGCCCCGTCCTCGGCGCTGGCCCGTGTCCCGCCACGGCACCTGCCCCAGCACTTGGAAGCACACTCAGAGGCTGCGGCGTTGCATCCTCTGGCTTTCTGAGTCTTTCCGGTGGAAAAGTTTCCAGCGCTCTGCCTCGCTCTGACCCACATAGCTCCCCACCTCGCCCTCCCAGCACCCTGGCTCCCGGGAAAGGCAAGGAGCCCCCACCACCCAGGCCTCAGGCCAAGGCTGCCCTGTGGAGTGGGGGAAAGGAGGAGAGAGAGAGAGAGAGAGAGAGAGAGAGAGAGAGAGAGAGAGAGAGAGAGAGAATCTAAGCAAGAAAGAGAGAGACCACACAGAGAGACAGACCAGGAGACGGAGAGAAAAAGACAGGGTGAAAGAGAGAGAGAGTGCTGGCGACAGAGAAAAGCACACAGCCCGACAGAGGGCTGGGGTCTCAGGAACGTGGAGGGCGAGGAGAAAGACTTGGGGCCCAAGAGAAAAGCTTGGGGCCCAGGCACAGAGCAGGCAGCTGCGATGATGATTATTCGGATTATTCCGCAGAATATAAATATTTGGGGGCGGGGTAGGAATGGTTCTGTTGTCAAACAAGTCAGGTGGAAAGCACGGGGCAAAGCAGGAACAACAGAGGGTTCTTTCCTGCACCCGGGGCTGTGCTTTCTATGCGAATGTGGGGGTCTCCCCAAGAGGCAGCCCTCAGGTTTCCCAGCTAGTGCGAGCACCACCCCCGCCCTGGAAGGGACGACAAGAACACTGGGGGATACTGACAAAGATTCAGAGGGAGACAGGGGCTTAGAGATAAAGGGAGAGGCAGACAGACAGAGGGACATGGAGAGGAACATGAGAGCTGGGGGGAGGGAGAGAGAGAGAGAGAGAGAGAGAGAGAGAGAACTCAGCAGACAGAGAGGTAGAGCACAAACATGAAGGTAGAGGCAGAACGACGGGCAGAAACGGAGACGGAGGCATAATAACAGCGACAGACCCAAGGAGAGAGAAGGGTCTGGCAGTGCCCCCCTGAATGTCAACCCAGGAAAGCCCTTGCTTGCCACGAAATGGAGAGACAGCAAGTTCGGCTCCTCCTGCGCTGGCCACTCAGATGCTGCCAAAGCCCAGGACCAGCGCCCTGGGGGGAGACCTAACCGGCAACAGAACCAGTTCAGTCGCCCGCCCTGCGAGGAAGGCCTGGAGGGAACTTCAACTGAGAGCAGCCCAGCGGCTGAGCTGCCGACCAAAGGCCACTGGGGGGGCGGGGGGGGGGGGGGGGGGGCGCGCTGTGCCACTGCTCTCTCTCCTGGAAAACTCTCAGACGACGCCCCTCGAGTTGCCACCACTGCTTGGCTTGTCTTCCGGAGGGTGAGGCTGGAACTGAGCCCCGAGATTAACTGAACTGTTTTTAAAAGATCTGCCATTAATTTTATGGCTTTGCCAGAGCTTTGCAGAGGACAGATCGCCTGGGTGCCTTGGGAGGCTGTATTTCACGGGGTTCCTGCTGACTCAACCCTGCAGGCCACGGCCTCCTTTTAATCCCTCGGATCCCAGCCTGTTCTGACAAAGAGCAGTCCCAGGGGACCTCTCTGGAGACACTCAAGTCCCCGCCGCCAGGGCAAGTCTGTGTGTATCTACGTCCCCTGCCGCCTCGCAGGTCTCGTCTGCTCCAGGCAGGATGTGCCAGCAGACTGAGTCCTTTGTCTGATGCCCTGGGGTGAGGGGTCATGGGGTCACACGGCGGCAGCGCCCTTCTCCTCACCAGGTCTTTCCAAAGCACAGGTACCAGTGGACGGCTCCCACACAGTCCACCTGCCATCCTTCAGCCCTAGGGAGACGAGAAGCAGAATCCCTCTCTGCCCTGTTTCCTTCCACACTCTGAGGCCAGGGTCTCCGTGTTATCAATACACTTGGGATTCCTGGTGGGAGCAGGCTCACAGTTTCCATCGAAGAGAGCTTGGAGTCTCCCTGGTTTCCCTTCTCCCTCACCCCCACAGCTCATCAGTTCCAGGGCATGCTACTCAGGAAGTGTCCCTTATGCCTGTCTCCTTTCCACCACCCCTGGCCAGTACCTAAGCTCAGGTCTTATTACCTTACTAGAGGCCCGGTGCACGAAATTCGTGCATGGAGGGGGGTCCCCTCAGCCCAGCCTGCACCCTTTCCAATCTGGGACCCCTCTCACAATCCAGGACTGCTGGATCCCAACCGCTCGCCTGCCTGCCTGCCTGATTGCCCCTAACCACTTCTGCCTGCCAGCCTGATCACCCCCTAACCATTCCCCTGCCAGCCTGATTGATGCCTAACTGCTCCCCTGCAGGCCCGATTGCCCCTAACTGCCCTCCCCTGCAGGCCTGGTCCCGCCCCCCCCCAACTTCCCTAGCCTGCAGGCCTTGTCCCTCCCAACTGCCCTCCCCTGAAGGCCTGGTCCCGCCCCCCCCCAACTTCCCTAGCCTGCAGGCCTTGTCCCTCCCAACTGCCCTCCCCTGAAGGCCTGGTCCCCCCCAAATGCCCTCCCCTGCAGGCCTGGTTGTCCCCAACTGCCCTCCCCTGCAGGCCTGGTTCCCCCCAACTGCCCTGCCCTGCAGGCCTGATCGCCCCCAACTGCCCTCCCTTTTAGGCCTGGTCCCTTCCAACTGCCCTCCCCTGCCAGCCATCTTGTGGCGGCCATCTTGTGTCCACATGGGGGCATCCATCTTTAACCACATGGGGGCAGCTATCTTGTGTGTTAGAGTGACGGTCAATTTGCATATCACCTCTTTATTAGATAGAATGCTTGGCTCATTCCAAGAGCTCCTAACTGGTCTTTCTGCCTCCAGTTTCCCTGGTCCAACCCATCCCTGCCTCTGCAGAGCTGACCATGTGATTGCCCTGGGTGGGAGTCTCCATGGTTGATGCCATCTATACCCCTGAACTTGGCCCACATCACCCCTCAAGTTCTCCCTAGACTCGCCTCCCATCATTCCCCACTGTATCCCCACACTGTTCTCAGGCACACCAGGCCCCTTCTCCCCTTCAGGCCGTTGCACGTGCCATTCCTCTGCCTGCAATGCCCTCCCAGCTCCCAGCTTTGTTCATGCCTCTGCGTTAGTGCTAACAATGTGATGTTGTTGTTTACTTTTCTCTTTCTCTTGCATCGCCTGGCAACTCCTTGAGATATCAGCCCAGAGCCTGGCTCTATAAACATTTGTTGAGTGAATGCATGGCTGGATGGACAGATGGGTGGGTGGATGGGTGGATAGATGGACAGATGGGTGGATGCCCAAGTAATTATCAGCCCCAGGCCACACATTGAGGCATGCCATATGACTGCCACGGCGGATCACCAGCCCTGCCGCTGCCGAGAGGAGGAAGGAACTGCAGCTGGGCGCCAAGGCCAGGCTCAGCTTCTTCCAGCCATTAACGCGCTAATTCACAGGGGTGCCTAATCCGGGGTCTGCAGATCGAATTCAGGGTGTCTGTGAACTTAGATGGAAAAATTATATCATAGTAGTATTTTTAAAACAAGGGAAAAAATCACAGCTATTTTATATATAATAGTTATCACAGACACCTCAAAAGACCACGTATGCTCATCACTGCTTTTAAAGTGTCCCTACAGTGTCTGAGAGTGTAGTGGGCCCAAATCAGGCCGCAGTAGAAATCTGACTATCAGGCCATATTAATGAGCTATTAGGATATTCATGTTCTTAGAGGAGATGACAACACTGAGGCTCTGTAAGAAAATGTCCACATGCACCCCGTTTTTATGAGATGAAAATGGAAGTATTTTGCAGTGAAATGGCATGGAGTTTGCAGCTTGCTTTAACATGTTCCAGGGAAAGATGGGGCGGGTGGGGAGGAAACCAGTGCAGCAAGGATTTGATGGTTGTTGAAGCCACACTGTTCACTGTTCTCTCTACTTTTGAATACTTGGAAATTTCTTAATAATAAGTAAAAATAAATTTGAAATAAATGTCCAAATAAATAATAATCGTCCTTCCCAGGAGGCCGCCTGAGTGTCTGCGGAGTCAGTCAATGGAAACAGGGCACGCTAAAAATAGCCCAGAGATTTATTCCGTTTCCCCGCCTGGCTCCTTGATCGTTCATCATCGATGCTCAGATGCTCACGTTTGCTCCCCCGGTTCTCCAGGTGTCCCGGATGGGGCTGGGCCTCCAGGGGAGGAAGAATTGAATACGCGCTCTTTCAACGTCCAACCCCGGCATTGCAAGGAAGTGCCTCTTCCCATCCCGCCACTATGAGCCTCAGTTTCCCCATAGAACATCAATTCTGGTGTTACCTGCTTTGACTCCGTAATAGGGTCCTTGCAAGGATCAGAAAATGCTTTTTATTAAGCCTTTATTTTCTTGTGCAAAAGTGAAACATGCTCATTGAGGAATATTTAGAAACAAAGATAATCAAAACAAAGAAAATAAAAGCCACTCACCACACTATGCCCCCTCACCCATATAACTAATGTTATTATTTTAGTACTAGAGGCCCGATGCACAAAATTCATGCAAGAGTAGGCCTTCCTTCCCCTGACGGCTGGCACCAGCTTCCCTCTGGCACCTGGGACCTGGGCTTCCTTAGCAGCCCCGACTTCGTCCCAAAGGTCATCCAGAAGGATGTCCGGTCTAATTAGCATATTATGCTTTTATTATTATAGACTAGAGGCCCAGTGCATGAATTTGTGCACAGGTGGGGTCCCTTGGCCTGGCCGGCAATCAAAGCCTATTGGGGGGCTGGCCGGCTGGGAGTAGGGTCCCCGGGAAGTTGGCCAGCGGGGGGGGGGGGGGGGCAGGGGGGGAGAAGGCCACGGGAGGTTGGCCGGCCAGGGAGAGGGGCCACGGGAGGTTGGCTGTGGGAGCGCACTAACCACCAGAGGGCAGCTCCTGCGTTGAGCAGCTGCCCCCTGGTGGTCAGTGTGTGTCATAGCGATTGGTTGACTGGTCATTCCTGTTGTTCCAGTCATTCCCGTCGTTCTGGTCATTTGGTTGTAACGGTCGCTTAGGCTTTTATATATATAGATATTACCTTACAGGTTACTTACCATGAATATTATTTTTAATTTACAAAAACAGACTAAAATTATGTATCATGTTATTTTTTAACATAACACACTAGGGACATCTTTTCATACCATTACAGATTCTTTTACATTTCAATTGTTGCTGGGTTTTCTGTTACTAAACGATATTATACTCTGTCTAACCAGACTCATTGTCTTGGTTTCCTAAAGCTGCCATGACCAAGTGCCACCAACAGGGTGGCTTAAAACAAAACGATGTGTTTTCTCATGGTTCTGGAGGCCAGAAGTCTGAAATCAAGGGACGGTTCCTTCCTGGAGACTCCGAGGGAGAATCTGTTCCATGCACACCTCCCCGCCCCCCCACTCCGCCCCCCGGCCCCTGGTGTTTCTGGCCATCACAGCATTCCTTGGCTGTGGCAGCACAGCACCAGCCGCTGCTCCTACAGTCACGTGGTGTCTTCCCTGTGGCTCTCTGTGGCTCTTCTCCTTTCCTGGTAAGGACACCAGTCCTATTGGATTAAGGGTCTACGCTGCTCCAATATAACCTCATCTTAACTAATGAAATCTACAGTAGCTCCAGTCCCAAACTCCTGCAGTTTGAGGCGCTAGAACTTCAACATATCTTTTTGAAGGACACAAGTCAACCCACAACATTCCCATGGGTGGGCGTTTAGCTGGTTTGTATTGTTTGGTTGTTATCAACAAATAATGTCACACTTTTTTTTTTTTTAACACATCTATGACTATTTTCTTTTTTTATATATATTTTATTGATTTTTTACAGAGAGGAAGGGAGAGGGATAGAGAGTTAGAAACATCGATGAGAGAGAAACATCGATCAGTTGCCTCCTGCACACCCCCCACTGGGGATGTGCCTGCAACCAAGGTACATGCCCTTGACCGGAATCGAACCTGGGACCTTTCAGTTTGCAGGCCGACGCTCTATCCACTGAGCCAAACCAGTTTCGGCTATGACTATTTTCTTAAAATAATTTCTTAGGAGGGGAATTTCTAGGATCAAGGCTATATCGGTCAGAGTAAGGCCAGGAAAAGAAGTCACTAATATTTCAAACAGAAAGGATTTAATGTAGGGGATTGGCAGTGCCGGGGTTGAGAAGATGAGAAGCACAATGGTGCTGAGCGAGCCCAGAGGTTAACCTCTGCAGGAAGCAGCTGTCACCCCCGGGGCTTGAGGACCAAAGGCAAGAGGTGATGCTACTGGAACTGGGAGTGTGGGGGAGCAGCCCCCCGAAGTCTCACGCTCAGACTCTGACAGGCTGGCACTACGGGATCAGTGCTGGACTCTCCAGAAAGCACCCACGCTGGTGCTCAGCCGTCTGAGAGGAGGGCTCGCGACAGAACTGGGTGGGAGCACCACGTGCCTGATGCTCAGGCTGCCGGCTGGTGCTACGCGAGGGCGTACAGATGGCATGTCTGCTGCTGGTGGAACGCAGACCAGAGTTGGGAGCCAAAGGACAGTCCTTCCTCCCCTCCTCCCGTCTTCCAGTTTTCACCGTTGCCTCTCATTGGCCAACCAGAAGCCAGCGAGGTGTCTGGAAAGTGTAGTTTGCAGACTTCCAACCCTGGCGTCCAGGGCAGAAATGGGGGAGAGGGAATGGAGAGGGCAATAAGGAAGTAACTGCCCTAACGGTTTTTGCTATGTATGACTCCCTTGTCTTCCAGAAGCTTTGTACCAACTTACACTACTACTAGCAGGGCACAGAAGCTCAATGGCACTGAATGTTATCATTTAAAACTTTGTCCTCAATTTAATAGAAAAATATTATACCTGGTCTGCTATTCTTTTTTTTTTTTTTTTGCATTTCTTTGATTTCTAGTGATGCTGAACGTATTTCAGATGTTTCTGGCCATCATATGTATTACTTAATTTGTGAATTGTTGAAATATAAGGCTAACATAATTAAAACATCAGGTTTTATGTCCTTTACCCATTTTATTACAATATTCATCTTTTTCTTATCAGTTCATAGCACTACTTTAAGCATAAGGACATTAATCGTTGCTCTATAGCACATGCTGTGAGTAACATTTTCCCATTGTGGTTTGACTTTTAGTTTTACTTACAGTGTTTTTGATGGTGGTTTTCAATTTTTGTGTGGTCAGATCTAGTCACATTTGCCTTTTATTTCATGCTCAGCAAGCTCTTCATCAGGCCAAGATTACATAAATATTTATATTTTATTTATTCTTCATGGTTTCTACATATTTTCTATACTAGAGGCCCGGTGCACGAAATTCGTGCATGGGGGGGGGGTGTCCCTCAGCCCAGCCTGCACCCTCTCCAATCTGGGACCCCTCGAAGGATGTCTGACTGCCCGTTTAGGCCAAATCCTACTGGGATCGGGCCTAAATGGGCAGCCAGACATCCCTCTCGCAATCCAGGACTGCTGGCTCCCAACTGCTCTCCTGCCTGCCTTCCTGATTGCCCCTAACCTGCTTCTGCCTGCCAGCCTGATCAGGCCAGCAGGGGAGGGCAGTTGAGAGGGACCAGGCCTGCAAGGGAGGGCAGTTGGGGGGGACCCAGGCCTGCAGGGGAGGGCAGTTAGGGGTGACCAGGCCTGCAGGGAAGGGCAGTTAGGGGCAAACAGGCTGGCAGGGGAGCAGTTAGGCATCAATCAGGCTGACAGGGGAGTGGTTAGGGGGTGATCAGGCTTTCTGGTTTGTACATCAGTCTCTTGTGACTTGGACATGTGTGAATCAAGCCCCAAGATTCTGGACCTCCTTAGCACAGTAGAAAGGGCATGGGCTGAATCTCAGCTCTGGTGGGCATCCCAGCTCTGCCCCTGTGTGGCCTTGGCAGGCATTTGGCCTCTGTGAGTCTCAGTTTCCTTGTCTGTAAAACTGAGTCAAGAATGTCTTCTTCATCCCATTGTCGTGGGGCTTAAGTGAGATAGCGTCTGTGGAGGGTCGCCACGGTGTGTGACTCATAACAAACCCATGCTGGTGATGTCTGAATTCTCTCCCACCTCCAGCAAACCTGGGAGCAGATTCTGGACACAGTGATTCCCACCCCCCCCCCCCCCAGGCTTTACCCTCAGAGCACCTGGCCTTGGGAGTCCGGCGTTCCTCCGTGACCCCTCCACTTCCGGCTACAGTGATGCCCGCACAGTGGGAGCTGCTGGCCTGCCGGAGGGCACCAGGCGGGCTTCCCTGGACCCCCAGACATCTCTGGACTCAGCTTCTGCCCCCGCAGGCTCCGACTTGAGAGGCTGAGGAGCGAGTCAAATGGAGGCCGATGGAGGCTGCACGGCCGGGGACGATGGAGCGCAGTCCCGGGAGGTGGACAGCCGGTCCCACCAACTGCAGGACAGCAGGGCTGGCAGGTTTGGGAACTTCCAGCCCCATCAGGCTGCCCTCATCTCGGCAGCTCCGGAAGGTCACCAACAGCCCTTCGGCTCGCGTTTTAAAGATTAAATGGGAGGAAGGGCCATTCCGTTGGATTTCAGCCCAAACCGCTGGTGGCCCCGAGTGCCAGAACGTGTGATGGACTGAGTGCCGGAAACACGGGAAGAAAACATGACTCTCCGTACATCACAGGAAGAAGCCAGTCAGGTCCAAGGAGGCACGCGGGACCCTGTCTCCCAGCCTCAGGACAGACCCTGTGCCCTCGTGGGTCCAGGCCCAGGCTCTGCCTCATCAGTTCCAGGAAAGCAGGGGCCAAATCCATTTTGTTCAGCACAGATTAGGCACTCAGCAAATGCATAGCAGTTGAATGAATGAATGAATGAATGAATGAACGAACGAATGAATCCTGTTCTGTCTTTCTAGCTATGAGATTTTGGGCAAGTCACTTGGACAAGTCAAATGGCTTATCTCAGCCTCAGTTCGTGCATCTGTAAAATGGGACCAGGAATATCTACCTCCCCAGGGTTATTGTGAAGATGAAATGACATCATACGAGGAAAGCACAGTGGCTGTGCCCAGGCAAGGGAGGGACCCGGTGGAGAGCCAGGCCCTGAGCCGAAGCCCAGGCGCAGGAGGAGAGCGGGACCGGCTCTGTGGCGTCAGGACACAGCCCTGAGGGTTGGGGCCAAGGATGGCTCCGCTCTGGCTCCCCATCTTCACTTTCTTGCCCGCCTCACTTATCCCGTCAGTGTCAGAGGAATTGTGAAGAAGGTCGTGACACGGGCTTAGCAAGTTCTTCGCTCTCAGTGGCACGTGAACGGTACTGACAAAATGTTCGGAAAGGGGGGATCGCCTGGGGGTGGTTCTGAGGTGTCGTGGAGGGAGGTGCGTTTGCACCAGCCTGTGACAGGGAGACAGGGAAGAGCTGGTGGGGCAGGAACCCAGGCAGGTCTGTGGACAGGGTGCACCTGCTAGGAAGGCTCCAGAAGCCAGGCTGAGGACTGCACATTCATCCTCAAGGCACTGGGGAGCTATGGGAGGTTCTGGAGCAGGAGAGTGGTTACTAAACAAACAAACAAACAAACAAACAAACAAAAAACCTCCATAGCTTTGTTAAGCAATTGGTGATTTTACTCCTTCAAAAAAAAAGGGGGGTGGTGGTGTCAGTAATTCATCATTAACGCCAAGGCCAGGAAAGGGAAAGAAAATAGCCGGGCGTAATAGCAAGAGTCACGGCCCCGCTCTCTCATGTTAGGGCGCCAGACCCCCAAAGCGAGTCAATTCACTCGGCCTCCTCGCCTGTTTATGGGGTGACTGGGAGAGATGGGTGTGGCGGTGCCAGGAAGACCCAGCCCGCGCCCCCCCCCCCCCCCCCGCACCTCCCGTGGCAGCAGGAGCAAGGAAATCTGAGCTGGGCTTTGTGTCTTTGGGTTAAAAGGAGAAGGGATGGGAGACCCAGGGAGATGAGTGATTTGGGGGAGAAACAGGAAGCCAGAGGACCGTGTGGCTCCGGTGCCAGACGTGTCGTCAGCAGGGAGCCTTTGGGGCGTGTTCGTGAGTGAAGCCTCCTCAAGGCCGGTGCTGGGTAGGAGGGTGTTATTCGGTGCCCCACCAGCTTCTCCAAAGGCCGGAGGGGGCTCCTTCTTTCAGCGGGGGGCGGGCTGATGGCCGAAGACTGGGGCTTCCTCTGGGCAAGGGCTGCCCGGTTACGAATCGCATCAGAGTGAGGGGTTCCTGGAGATGCCTCCCTCTCACGGCCGTCGAGGCACCAGATTCACACAATCATCCTTTCTCCCCAGAGACGCGGAGCAGACGGAGAGGTGGGACGAGGCCGAGGCCGCGTGGTGACTGGGGTCTGGGTTAGAGTGGAATCCTCCGTCCAGAAGGCACGCTCCGCAGCCGGGCAGCCACTGTCCCTGGCCGTTCTCCAGGGTCCCCAGTGTCCATGGCACCGACTCCTTCCTCTAAAATAGGCTGGGCCTTGGCAGAACGGGCAGAGCGGTGCAAGCCCAGGGTCACCTGTCAAACCTCAACTTGGCAGGAGCTACCGAGTCAACAGATCCAGGCAGGGTTTGCTTAATAAGCACAAAGCGGGGAAAGTCTAACGCATTGCTCAGGACTTCTCGTGCCTGCACGCCCCCCCCCCCCCGCCCCCCGCCACGGCCCCTCGCTGCTACTTCCTCCACCTCCAGACACAGTTTACCCCCGAGCATCCTGCCTGGTCTCTCTGCCCAGACTGCAACTCTGGTCAAGTTGTTTGGATAAAAAGTTACCTGCACACTCCCCACTCTCGCATTCAAGGCCTCCCTGCCTCAAAGCTAATCTCCAATGCTGCCTCCTCCAGGAAGCCTCCCCTGGTTTATGTTCTTGAAGCCTGTGTGACTGCTCCCTTCACAGCCCCATCAGTCCTCACCTACACCAGAGCCCATCCCGGGGCCTGGGGTGTGAGACACAGGGCCAAGGAAGAGAAGACTCGAGGAAGAGAGAAGGAACCCTCCCCAGGAGAGCCGATGGCTTCCAAGGAGCCCAGAGCCACACGGCCCCCTGCCACACCAAGAACATGCCGCACAGAGGTACCCACCAAACCCAGGAGGCCGGGGGACAGGTGCTGGGCAGCTGGTGTGGCTGGCGTGTGTGTCGTTATTTCATTCATCTAATCAGCTAATCGTTTTTTCTTTCAATTATTCAACAACCTCCCTGAGCCCCTGTAGATTCCAGACCACTCGCCAGACTTTGGGCACACGGAGCAGAATGGCTCAGCCTCCCACAGCCAGGCGTGTACGGGGAGTGACAGGTGCCAGGCTGGAGGCCAGCCTGAGGGGAGTGTAGTCGCTGGGGGTGGTGCGGTGGGCGGACAAGAAGTGATCCCGGAGGGCTTCCCGGAGGAAGTGATGCCTGTGTGTGGTTGTACAGGGATGTAGAGGAGTTTCCTGGAGAGTCCAAGCAGAGTTAGCAGTGGACTCTCTGCGTGTGCACTCCCTGCCCAGTGCTTTGTCCTGCCCTGCACCACTGGAGTCCAACACCTCAGTGCCGCCTGAAGGTAACAGAGAAACGGGCCCTCTGTCACCCTGGGCTGGCCCAGCAACCACACAGTCGTAAGCCCGAGGCCACATAGGCCCTGCAATGATATGGGATTGGAAAGGCCCGGTGCGGCCCGGGGAAAGGCTGTCCGAGGAAGAGAGGCCGACGGCCACTCTGGGCTGACCTGGTGCTCGATGGTCAGCTCACACTGCGGCGCTGGCCCTCGGAGTGGAAAGGATGTTAGGGACCACTGGGTCATTTCACAAATGAGGGCCTCGGAGCCTCCTGCTCAAGGCGACCCAGTAAGTCAGCGGCAGAGCTGGGACTTAAAACAGGCTTCTCGACTCCCAGGCCGGGGTGCACCCCTCGCGTTAGTCAAAGAAAGCAGATTTTATTCCCTATGGAGGCTGGAGGTTAACATAATAAGTTATAAAAACATGTTCATAAAACACACAGAAACCCTCAAAAAAGAGTGAGAGGCTGATCTATAATAATAAAAGCGTAATATGGCAATCGACCGAATGGCCGAATGGCAGAACGACCTTCCGGCCGAAACCGGGGCTGTGAGGGCGGCTGAGGCAGCTGGGCCGCCAAGACCTACTCTTGCACGAATTTCGTGCATCGGGCCTCTAGTAAGAAATATAATCAAGAAGAAGGAGCCGTTAGGAGCCGAGCCCGACAGTGTGTGCAGCATGAGGGTCAGCTGAACCCCCTCCTCCAGGATGCCTTCCCGGACTGCCCTCCGCTGCCCTGGCGCCTCCACTAGCAGCCCTGGTACCCGGTGTCCTCATCTGCACTCAGACTTAGTGGACCTCTTCTCTGCGGGACTCTACGCTCCTTGAAGGCAAGGGTGGCGTCTCATGTATTGCTGTGTCCCCATCAGCCAGCGTATCATAGATGCTCAGTAAACATTTGTTAAGTGAACGACCTCACACACAAAAGAATGATGCTTCTTCCTGGAGGCCAGGGCAAAGGCAAAGAAAGCACGGCCGCTTCTGTAAACTGAATCCCCGCCACATCCCTGCATCCCTGCATCCATCATCCTCCGTCCAACATCTCTCCATCTCTCCCTCCGCCCCCTGTCTTCCCCTCCCCCCCTCGCCCATCTGTCTGCACCACCACAGCAGGCCCCTGAGTTAAACAACCGGGAAAGGAGCTCGGTCTTCAAAGTGAAAAGCTCTCCGTCGGCAGGAGCTTTCCCAGAGCCACCATCACTGTTTTGGAAAAGTCAGCAGAGTCACTAGAGATGTGATTTCATCCACAGTTCTGGTCCCTGAAACCCATCTCTGGGAAGTGACCGACGCACGGAGGCCAGGGAAGCACCGCGGAGGAGCCGGAGGGGAGACAACTCAGCGTGACGAGTGACGGGGAAGAGGCACCTGCCCGGGCGGGGCTGCTGGGACCCCCGGGAGCCTCGCTGTGCTGAGCAGTCGCTGCACTGGGGCTCCTGACAATGGGCACCGTGTCCCCCGCTCCCGAGGCTCTGCTGCAAGCAGGGACAACAGGTCTCAGATAACGGCGTGACAAATCCTCCTGGCGGGGCGGCGTGGTTCCAGCCTGTGGCTCCCGCCGGCCGCCGCGTGGGCCAGCCCTGCTGAGACCCTTGGGCCTGACCCAGGCCGCGAGACGCCAACCGCTGCACATTCTCCGGGCAGGACGGGCCTTCACGCTTCCTCCTTTGAAGACTCTGGGAGAGAAGACATACCCAGATAAGAGGCTCCCAGATAAGAGGCAAACAAATAAACAAAAAACCTCCATAGCTTTTTTAAGCAATTGGTGATTTTACTCCTTCAAAAAAAAGGGGCGTGGTGGTGTCAGTAATTCATCATTAACACCAAGGCCAGAAAAGGGAAAGAAAATAGCCGGGCATAATAGCAAAGAGTCACGCCCCCACTCTCCCATGTTAGGGCGCCAGACCTCTCCCAGATAAGAGGCTCAGGAGGGAGAACCGACCTGACAGGGTGATAACATTTGCCACTGTCAGCAGGAGGACAAGCCCAGTTCCCTGACTGACCGATCCCCCTAACAAGGCCTTCGGGGGACGTGACTCAGTATCAGGACATAATTAAAATCCTAAATGGCACCTCCCAGCTCATATGCAGAGCGCAAACAGCCCACGCTGGCCTGGGCGTTAGGAATGGCATCAGGACACAGAAGGAAGGCCCCCCAGCGTGGTGTTTCCTACCGGAGCTGAGGCGGGGGCGGGTGCTCCCTGAGCCGGGCCTGCCTCTCAGAGGCTAACAGAGTCCGTCTTAGTCAGAGCTCTGTATCACCCATTGCAAAGCGAAAAGGCACGCATGCGGGCTGCCAGCTGTCATCTCTGTAATGAAATTCGCATCCAAAGCCCTGCTGATGACAAAGTAAAGCAAGCTCAGGCTCAGGCAAGGCGCGCAAAGGAAATGCCAGGAAGCATTCCATGGAGGCGGAACTCCGGGAGTCGTGACTGAGATGCCCACACTTGTGCACGCACACGCACATGCACTCACACATGCATGTACATTCACACACGCCACGGAGGCTCAGGAACCAGGGTGGCCACGGAGGCTGTCTAACCTGCAACAGATGTGGAGGGCACTGGAGAACTGTAAATACTTTAAGGGATTGTTATGTGGGAAAGAAATTCGTGTTAAGGTGAACAAAAGTTGCTGCTCTTTGACCACCTACTATGCGCCAAGCCCCGCACTAGAGGTTTTCCTCTCCTCATCCAATCCCCACAGCGAACTCAGGGAGCCCTCCTGGTTCCCACGTTAGAGCTGACCCCGCGGGCCTCATAGGAGATGCCCTTCGCCTGAAGTCAGAGTGCTGGTAAGGAAGGGAGCCAGGATTTAAAGGTGGGTCTGCCCTAATCTCCATACCACTCCACCTCCTGCAGTTAAGATAACCCTATCCTACATAATAAAGAGGTAACATGCAAATGGTCGTTATGCCGTGACGGTAACCACCACCCGGAGGACAGGGCAGTGAGCTATGAACGGGGGAGAGCTACAGTGGCGGTGGGCGGGGCGGCCAGCTGAGGCAAGCGGCAGCGAGCTAGTCGCGCACGGATTCGTGCACAGGGCCACTAGTGGTAAAATAAAACAAAAGGCCGGTGGCTCTCCAGAGCAGAATGACGCTGATGGGAAGATGTCACAGAGGGGAAGCCTCTGTCTCAATCCCAGAAAGAACTAAAAGCTAGGACTGGCCCCAAGTGGAACAGGTAGTGAGACTCCTGTCCCAGGAGGTATGCAAGAAGCAGCAGAAACCATTCATGGGGATGGCCCAAGGGTCAGTTGTCTCTGGTGTCTGAAGAGCTGTGTTTTCAGACTCTCCACCCCCACCCCGACACAGAGCACACGCCACCACCATCCCCCCCACCAAGGCTGACAAGCCCGCTGTGATGACAGCTCTGCCAGCTCCCAGGAGGAGGCCTCGCCCACATCCAGGATCCTCCGTGCTCAGGGAGCAGCCACGTGACAGCCCCGCCCCCAAGAACACCCCAACGGTGGGTGGACAGGTCCCCGGGGAGTTCCCACACAAGGCGCTGTGGGGGCAGGGGCTGACGCTCAGCCTCTGTGTCGGTGCCACCATCACGCACTCCGCCCCAGGACCGTCTTCTGCCTCCGCTATGCTGGCTGGAGCGCCTGCTGGGTCCAGAAGCTGGCCTCGGTGTCTGACAGTGCGTTTCCAGTCCGTCTGCCCAGCAACCACCCCGTGCCTCAGTTTCCCCAGCAGCAAGCCTGAGTAATCACAGCCATGAGCCCGGCTGGCAGGAGGGCTCGAACAGCTGGTCACAAGGCCTCAGCAGGGTGGCGGGCGCACCACACACTGTTACCATAGCCTCCCTCAGGCCCCAGCAGCCCAGTGAGATGGCGAGAGTGATCTTGCTTTAATAATTGAAGACACTGAAGCTCAGAGAGGCAGAGCCACTCAGTCACGATCACACAGCTGGCGAGCGGCACAGCCTGGACGGGGGGCCCGAGAAGTTCTGACGCCAAGTCCAGGCCCTTCCCCCACCTTGGGGACCAGACCGCTCACCAACTTCCAAACTGTGTCCAAGGGGGGTCCCTTCCTCTGCCCCAGAGCAGGCCATGGCTTTTCTGTCCCCTCCACCCCCCCCCGCCCCGCCCGCCCCGAGCAATTCTGGTGTTTATGGAGCACCTACTATGTGCGAGGCTCTCACCTGCTGGCGCGCTGCTGCGTTGAGGCTGTGAAGAGGCGAGGTGGGACTCCAGCCTCAGGAAGCGTCTCGGGGGAGCTCACACAGGTAAGTAGTGCAAACACACCGCAGGCGGCTGCCCTGGAAGAGAAGCAGGTGCCAAGCACGGAGCCTGCGGGAAGGAAAGGAGCAGGGAGGTGGGCAAGAGGGGCGCAGGGGAGAAGCCAGCAGCGGGGCTTTGGGGGTGGGATTTGCATCACGAGGCGGCGAGGGGCTGTCACCACGACAAGCACAGCCCCAGCGAAGGCGTGGAGGCCGGACGGCTGCCGGAGCTCGTCCTTCCAGGACAAGGCGCGGGTGGCCGTGGACGCCGCCCAGGCCGCGAGGTCCGTCCGGGGCCTGGCGTGCCCGAGGCACATCCCACAGAGTGAAGGCAGGGATCTAGGTCTGGCTCCTCTGAGTTTCTCCCTCTAGTTTCCGTAACACACAGCGGAGTGTCTGAGGGTGTAGTTTCTGAAAAACTGCTCTAGTCAGAGTCCTGGCGGTGGGTCCCCTGTTTTGAAAGTTACCTAAAACCAGCCCAGCCGGCGTGGCTCGGGGGTTGAGCATCAAGCTATGGACCAGGAGGTCATGATTCAATTCCAGTTCAGGGCACATGTCCAGGTTGCAGGCTGCTGATCAGTGATTGTCTCTCATCATTGGTGTTTCCCTCTCTTCCTCTCTGGAATCAATGAAAATATATCCACCATTAATAGCAAAAGAGAGGAGAAGCCTCTCTTTCCCAAGAAAGAACTGTCTCAATCCAAGCAAGAACTAAAAGCTAGGACTGGCCCCAAGTGGAACGAGTAGTGAGACTCCTGTCCTAGGAGGTATGCAAGAAGCAGCAGAAACATTCATGGGGATAATCCAAGGATCAATTGGAGCCCCCTGATATGATAGGTTCTGTGCTAAGGGAACCCCAGGATTATGTCCTTAAGCCTTTAAAACAGTCATTTCGAGTCAAGGCTGTTGTGTGGTTTAATTTACAGATGAAGAGACGGAGGCCCAGAGGAGCTAAGTAACTTAGCCAGGTCACACAGCAGGTAAGGGCAGAAAAGGGGCTTGGGCTGGGCCACCTGAGCAGCAGGAAGGGCTGTGAGAGAAGGACATGGCCAGCTGTGGGCACTTGATGGCCCTCAGCAAAATGCTGGTGCCAGGGCTCGGGTGGAGGGAGCTGGGGGAAAACCGGGAACTCAAGTGCCAAAGATGGAGATCTAGACTTTGGAAAAGCTCAGCTGAGCATTTCAGTTTTTTGCTGTGAAGAGTAGCAGAGAAATGGCGGGGGGCGGGGGGGGGGAGTGGGGGGGCCTGGGGTCAGGGCAGGATGCTTTCAGTAGAACAGCGTGCCGCTGGGAAGGACCCAGTAGAGAGGGAGGGATCATGATTTAAGGGAGCAGAGATACTCGCAAATCGTTGCTAGGTGAGAGGGCTGGGGACCCAGCACGAGCCAGGGACCCTTTCTTTTTGTGCAGGAGGGAAGGCACAGAGCTTGTAACCGCTGGTTGTTCTGAGGGCAAACAGTGAGGAATCCCGGAGGGAGAAGTGTGACATTGTTAACTTAGAGAGCGGGGAGGGGGGTGGGGAGGGGGAATTGGGGGGCAGGGCTGAGGTAGCCAGGGGCTCGGCTGTGGCCGGGCTGCGGATCCCAGGCCTCCGTGTGGTCTGGTCACCCCTCCGATAAAGAACGGCCGTGAGCATCTCTGATACCAAATTGTTCCTGTTTGCGTCCCGCTTTCCCACAACCGAGTCCCCACAGCGGACGTGGGTTAAGGCTGATGAACGTGGTGAAGACTCGTGCGGGTATCGGAACCGCACTGTCAGGTTGCTTTCCCAACACAGTGGGTCCAGCTTTCGGGCCCCAGCGGCCAAGAGAGACGTCCCCTCCCCTGCAGCGCCCCCAGGATGCTGTCATGCCTCCCAATTGGAAAGCAAAGAGGAGCGTTTCATTGCTGTTCTGTGATCCGTGGTGGAGGGAAACAGTTTTCAGAAGCCTGTTCACTGTTTGTCTGTCCCCTTGCAGACCGGCCTTCTGGGGCGTACCCGGAGTCTCCGGGGCAAACCTCAGTGAAGTGATGGCCACACAGCCCACCAAGTGCCAAGCAGAAAGCGAGCCTTCAGGACGGTGAGTGTGTGTGTGTGTGTGGGGGGGGGGGGGGGGGGGGCGGGGCTATTTATTCTCCTGACAGTGGCACCTGTGTGAAGAAACAAAAGCCAGTAAACTGAACAAGGGCCACAGCAGCATTTTTAAAAAATACACTGTGATTGATTTCAGAGAGGAAGGGAGAGGAGAGAGGTAGAAACATCAATGATGAGAGAGAATCATTGATCGGCTGCCTCCCGCACGCCCCCCACGGGGGATGGAGCTGAGCTTGCAATCCGGGCATGTGCCCTGACTGGGAATCGAACCTCCTTGTTCATAGGTCAGCACTCAACCACTGAGCCATGCTGGCCGGGCTAAGCAGCGTATTTTATTTTTTATTTATTTATTTATTTTCACAGAGAGGAAGGGAGAGGGATAGAAAGCTAGAAACATCGATGAGAGAGAAACACCGATCAGCTGCCTCCTGCACACCCCCTACTGGGGATGTGCCCGCAACCAAGGTTACATGCCCTTGACCGGAATCGAACCTGGGACCTTTCAGTCCACAGACCGACGCTCTATCCACTGAGCCAAACCGGTTTTGGCCTAAGCAGCATATTTTAAAGTTGACTTAAAATAGAAGGCTTTGTTTAAACGGCCGCCTCTTTCTCTCTCTTTCTTACATACACACAAGACATACACAAGCATACACCTTCAACAGTGAGGACTTTTTTTACAGAGCTATATCTCAGCTGAGCTTTTTGTGATGACTTTTATTAATTATTGAATAATTCGATAAATAATTCATGATGCTCCTGCTGGCAAAGGCATCATCAAACGCTCGTGAGCGCAAGTCAGCCATCCCAGGGTCTTCCTGAAGCTGGAATAAACCCTGACTGTGTTCCCACATATGTGAATGTGTGTGTGTACATGCCCCTGGGTGTTTCCGTGTGCGCCTGAGTACGTGCCGGTGAGTGAAAACCTGTGTATGTTTGTCGGCGTATGTTATGTTTGTGAACTAGTGTGCAAGTGACTGTCCTTTGAGTGATGCTGAGCAGCGTGTGTGAGCATATGAGCGGAGGTATATATCTGGGAAAGAATGAGTGGAAAAGGAATTTCTTTGGTGACTTTATATTTTGCATGTCGTTATAATTTCTTTGGTCCCCGGTGGTGGGAGCAATAGTTCTTCCTTCACTATCTGTATAAGTCACTCTTAATAAAAAGCATCCAGATTTCAGAGAGAGAACATTGAAACGCAAAATATGCCTGTACTGGGGAGCAGTGAGGAGCAGGGCGGGGACGATGGGAGAAGATAAAGACCATCACTTCCGCCTGACTGTTCTTACTCCCCCAGCTGGACTTCTTAGGGCTTGGCCACCATGTTACCGAGCCAAACGATGAAAGGGTACAAAAGAGAAGGAGAGAGAGAAGCTCCTTTGAAAAGGAAGACAAACCAGGCCAAGTACCTCGCCAGCGTTAGCGGGGTTTCTAGTCTGACGCCTTTGGGGGCGGGGGGACCTGAAGACGGGAGCGAGATGGCTGCGTTTGGGCGGGGAGGGTGCAATTTGCACACCTTGTGTCCTGTGGTTGTGTTACTTAATGATGTTTCTGGGCTTCTGTCTCTAAAATCTTCATCATAAATCCCTGCCCGATGACCACTGGGGGTCTTGTTAGAGCTTTGAAGAGAGGCGAATGCTATGGGCCCAGGGTACCCAGAGCCTCATGGGAGTGGAAAGAACAGTTCCTGTTCCCCGACCCGGTGTCTGTCTCGGCCGCTCGCTGGCTGTGCAGTGGGGACGGGGCGAGTTGTAATCTTAGTTACTGAGAAAGAAGCACTAACAGCACCAGCTCTGACCGTGTGGCTGTGTCCGCATCGCCGTTTATTAGTACTTCTGTCACTTTTTGATTCGTGCATCTTGAAGCTATTATGTGCCGACACATTTATGGTTATTTTGTCTCTCTGTTGAATAGACCCCTTTATCATTATGAAATCTTCCTCTTTCTCCCTAACAAAGGCTTCTGAAGTCAACTTTGTCTAATTTTAAGACAATCCCATGCCAGCCTTCCTTTGGTTAGCGTTCACGTGGCCATCTGGTCCCGCCCCTTTTACTGCTAACCTCTCTATGCCTTCACAATTAAAGTGTGTAGCTACCATATAGTGGGGTCTTTAACTGGAGTGTCCATTTACATATGGTATAATGATTGTTATGGTTGGGTGTAAGCTGTGGCTCCCTCCCCTTCACCAAGTCCATGCCGGAGTTCCAGTCTCCCTGACGGCCAAGTCCACTTGGATGAGGACATGGATTCTCCATTTGACCACCCTGAATGACCAGGTCCCCCAACAACCGATGAATTGCCTGCTTTAATACCGTAGGCTTGGTGACTGCCACCATCCTGGGCTGGCTCCCCAATTCTTTTCCTCCCACCGCCCTCTCAGCCTTTATTAAACACAGGATTGTATGGAAACATCACGACTGTGACTCTTGCTGAGGTTGGTAAAGTCCGTGCGGAGACCGAAGTTGAAGTCGCCCCACAGAGAGCATGGTGTTCCAGTTACTGTGGCTGCAAATCAAAGCGTAGCGGCGTCAGTCAGCCCTTTGTTCTGCTCATGGCTTCTGTGGGTCTGGAGTTTAGGAAGGGCTCAGCTGGGCTGCAGTCATCTGGAGGCTTGACCGAGGCTGGAGGATCCACTTCTGAGGTAGGTCGCTCTCAGGGCTGGCAAGTGGACGCTGGCCATTGGCCAGGTGCCTTGTTTTCTCTCGACCTGGGCCTCTCCACAAAGCTGCTCGGTGACATGGCTGTGGGCTTCCTCCAGAGTGAGCCATCCAAGAGGCAAGATGGGAGCTCCAATACATTTTATTTATTTATTTATTTATTTATTTTTTATTTATTTTAATATATTTTATTGATTTTTTACAGAGAGGAAGGGAAAGGGATAGAGAGTTAGAAACATCGATGAGCGAGAAACATCGATCAGCTGCCTCCTGGACACTCCCCACTGGGCACGTGCCCGCAACCAAAGCACATGCCCCTGACCGGAATCGAACCTGGGACCCCTGAGTCCGCAAGCCGACACTCTATCAACTGAGCCAAACCAGTCAGGGCTCCAATACATTTTATAACCTAGCCTTAGAAGTCACACATCACCACTTCCACCATATTCTATGGGTGACACAGGCTGGCCATGACTCGGGGTAGGAGGCGACGACGCAGTGCACCAATACCAAGAGGCAATAATCATGGGGGCCATCTTGGAGTCTGGCTTCCATAGGTGACATCCCAAGGAGGGAGCAGGGCCCCCAGATGAGAATGGAATTGGGGACCAAAGAGAACCTAAGCATCCCTCCCTAGGGTCCAGATTTGGAGGTGTTAAGATGCCAGCTGTTCTTTCCCAAATTGTGGGTGCCACAGCCATGCACAGGAAATAAGACTGAGGTCTGATGCCAGCTGCAGCTGTGGTGGGCAGTTCCTGGGCACGCTGCAGAATCCCACCTACAGTGCCAGCCACCGTTCGCTGTCCTGCCTGGCGCTCACTCAGCACACCCGCAGAGCAGCTCAGAAGTGCGGAAGGGTTAACAATGCCCACCAACGGGGGATGGGAGTCGGTGGATACAAGCCTTGGCCCCCCTTCCCTTCCAGGAAACAATACTGAGGCTCACTCTATGCAGCTTCCTAGGGTCCCCAGCGGATATGGGCCTCTGTTGCCCACAGCAGCTCAATGAAGCATTCATATTGCCTGTCTCCCTTTCCTGTCCCCCCGCCCCCCTTCCGAGTACACTCCCTTCACCCAGCTCCTTGCCTCAGACTCTATGCTAAGGCAGTTGGCTGCACCTTGTACTCTCTGGGGACCTCGCTTTCTCTTTTCATTCTCTGCCGGTTCTGGTTGTCAGCAGCCATCCTTTGAGCACTTGAGCTGAACCAGCCACGGGGATGAAGGTAAACCAGACGTGATCTCAGCCCTAAAAGACCTTAGCCTCACGCCTGCTGATCCTAGACAGGCGCTGACGTCAGAGCAGTGAGGAGGGCAGGGACCCCGTGTCCCAGGGGGTGACAGGAGCCCAGGAGAGGGGGCTTTAAATGAGACAGGGCGCTAGGAAGTCTTGTCAGATCATCGGTGCCTGAGCTGAGAGGTACAAAGGATGAAAAGTCATTAAAAACAAAGGGAAAAGTCGAGACAAATTGGCTCGGGCCAAGGGGAAGTACTTGAGGGAAATAAAAGGGAACAACACTGTCAAGGAACTGCTGCTACGGCTCCTTTCCGTTCTTCCCGAGCTTTTCCGAGTGCCTGGCCCTCACGTGGGTTATTTCATGGAATCCTCACGATGACTGCGCGATGGCATAACCATCCCCATTTATAGATGGGCAAGTGGCGGTGAGATTTAAGTCAATTGCCCGTGGTTACTCAGCTCATAGGTGGCAGGAATAGAATTCAAGCAGAGGTCACTGAGGCTCCAGATCCCAAGGTCCTAACCCCAGGAATTCCCCTGCTTCTACGGTCAATAGCGCGTGTGCAGAGTGGTGGGGGCGGATTGGGACAGAAGGCAGGGGCTCCGTCACAGGAGCAACGAACCCCGAGAATTTAAATGAGAGAGTGACAAACTCACACTTGGTATTTTCCAAAGATAATTTGGGGCATTGTTAAAATACTCCCTTTCTTGTGCCAGAGTATGAGAGAAAGGTTCTTGTCCACACTGGGCACAGAGGTGCCCCCATGAGGCTGGAGGGGGTGGCAGCAGTGATGAACATGCCCCCCTGCCCTTGGCCCCAAGCAATGGAGACTCTCTCCTGGGAGGCTCAGCAGTCCTCCCCCTTAAGAAGTGTCCTCCGGTACTAACTTCCCAGGACCCGAGAGTTTTGTTAAGGAAAGCAACATTTTCTGTCAGGTTTCTCCCTCTTGGAAAGCCTGATAAACATCGTCTAATGAGCAAGGAGGCCTCTGGGGTGCACTGATGTTCATGATGACTATTTTTGACTCACCCTGCTCTTTTCCAGAACAATCTTAATGAAGTGGAAGGTGCCAGTGCCTCTAACTGAATTTACTAACTGCCTCTTCAAGTAACTCTGATTAGTAGCAGAGGCACAAAATTGTTGCCACAGCCCGGCACATGACTTATTACAAATGACCATCTGTCGCTTTTTTTTTTTTTGCAAATTATATAACTGATAATTTTTTTATTGCTACAGATTATTTACATAAATATTTAAGGCACAATAAACTATAAATTACAGTACAGATGTTCTCTTTAGGGAGAAGACACGAAACAACTGCTTCTTCATACACTTATGGAACATCATCCAGCACATTTGTTTGAAGAAACATCCAGTTTTTATAGTTTGAAAGGGTGAATTATGGAGAAAATAGAAAATGTGAATTAAAGGTAATATTGACTTTATTTTTTTAACTTTGAAAAATGTATTTAAATCATTTCTTATTTTTCAATTATAGTTGATATACAATATTATATTAGTTTCAGGTGTACACCCCATGATTAGACATTATTCAAGTTGCTAAATGATTATCCTAATAAATCTTATACCCATCTGATACCACATAGAGTTACTAGAATATTATTGACTATATTCCTTATAGTACTTTATATCCCATCACTATTCTGTAATGACCAATTTGTATTCTTAATTCCTTCACCTTTTCCCCCATTCCTCCAACACCCCTCCCATCTGGCAACCATCAAAATGTTCTCTGTATCTATGAGTCTGTTTCTGTTCTGCTTGTTCATCTATTTTGTTTTTCAGATTCAATTGTTGATAGATATGTATTTATTGCCATTTTGTTATTCATACTTTTAATCTTTTTTTTCTTCTTCAAGAAGACCTTTTAACATTTCATGTAATATTGGTTTGGTGGTAATGAACTCCTTTACCTTTTTCTTACCTGGGGAGCTCTTTATATGGCCTTCAATTCTAAATGATAGCTTTGCTGGGTAGAGTAATCTTGGTTGTAGGTCCTTGCTTTTCATCACTTTGAATATTTCTTGCCAATCCCTTCTGGCCTGCAAAATTCCTGTTGAGAAATCAGTTGGCAGTTATATGAGCGCTCCCTTGTAGGTAGCTAACTGCTTTCCCCTTGCTGCTTTTAAGATTCTATCTTTGTCTTTAACCTTTTGATGTGTCTTTAGTATGATGTGTCTTGGTATGAGCCTCTTTGGGTTCATCTTGTTTGGGACTCTGCACTTCCTGGACTTGTATGTCTACTTCCTTCACCAGTTTTCTGTAATTATTTTTTCAAATAGATTTTCAATTTTTTACTCTGTTTTTTCTCCTTCCAGCATCCTCATGATGCAAATGTTGATATACTTGAAGTTGTTCTAGAGACTCCTTATACTATCCTCATCTTTTTGGGATTCTTTTTTCTTTTTGCTGCTCTGATTGGGTGTTGTTTTGCTTCCTTATATTCCAAATTGCTAATTTGATGCTTGCTTCATCTCCTCTACTGTTGATTCCATATTCTTCACTTCAGTTAGTGTATCCTTCATTTCTGGTTCTTTTTCATGTCCTTTCTTATGCTGTTGAAATCTCCCTAAGTTCATAGAGCATCCTTATTGCCAGTATTTTGAACTCTGCATCTAGTAGATTCTTTGTCTCCATTTTGTTAGTTCTTTTTCTGGAGTTTTGTTCCATTCTTTCATTTTGGCAGCCTCCCTGGGTTTGTTTCTATGTGTGAGGTAGAGCTGCTACATCTTCTGGGGTTGGTAGAGTGGAATTATGTAGTAGGTGTACTGTTGGTCCAGTGGCACAGCCTCTCCAATCACCCAAGCTGGACACTCCAGGTTCACCGCCCCCATCCTGTGTGGACTGTTGTAGTTGAGCCTTGATTGATGTTGGCATATCAATGGGAGGGATTTACCCCTAGACCTATGGGCCATAAGGATTGGCTGCAACCATCATGAAGGATCAGCTGTGCAGGGGCCCACCCCACAGAGCAGTACTTACTTCAGTGAGGCTCTGGTACCTGCTGAATCCACCCATTGAGTATGTAGCTTTTGGAGGTGCTTGGGTGGTGCTTTGACATGGTCCGAAGCTGTCCACCAGGTGCTCTGGCTCTGGGACCTCCTGGGAATTGCAGGCCAAAGCCATCTGCCACCTGTGTTCTGCCCAGAGCCACCCAGCATGAGCTAAAAGGAAATCTGCTGATAGCTGCTATTTTTGCTGGGCTTGCAGGTGCCCAGGAGAGGCCAACCTGTGAACCAAGGCCAGCTGCTGCTAGTGCTGAGCCTGGGGCCACTTAGCAAGAGGTATGGGGTACGCCAAGGCCAGGTGCTACTTGTTTGAGAGATTTTAGGAAAGTCTGAAGCATAAGCCAAGACAGACCATTTGTATTGTTGCTATTTTTAAATAATGTTTATTAGAATCCCTTGGTGCGTAATAAATTTAATTTACAGCTGCTTGCAGCCCGACTTACACATGGCCTCCTCTGGCATAGCTCATTAACACACTCAGGGAAGAAATCAGTTTTCTCTCTAATTCTCCCATTCCATTTCTCCTTTCTAATGAGGCCAGATTGTGAAACTCTTCAGGAGAGAACTTCTCCATTGTCTCCAGTAAAAATCGTCTTAAACACTCAAAATGTTTAATTATCGCAGAGGCACACAGCACAGATTCATGTTAGATAGCTCAGGGCAGAGCTGGATAAAGAAACAGTGACTCATCCATGTGAGTAAGTACAAGCCCTTGGAAGGGAGGACAAAGAGGAGGAGGTCTGGAGAGGCCTGTGGGCACCAAGAACATTCCAGTTGGAGATTTGCATGCCTTTAAACAAATCCAATGATTATTTGTTGGCCCCTCTAGAGAGCAGTAGCAGAGCTCTGGGCTAGGAGACCAGAAACCTGGGGTCTCATCCCACTTCTGAGCTTTATCAGAAGATCTCCAAGGGCCTTTCAAGCTCATAGCAGTCTGAGTCTTTCCATTTCTTGGCCTAAGGACCAAATTGAAAGACCAAACATCTCAATCCAACTATCTATCTATCTATATATATAAAAGCCAAGTGACCAGATGACGGAATGACTGGAACGACCAGGATGACTGGTCGCTATGATGAGCATTGAGGCGGCCAACCAGCCTGATAGGGAACCTGATCAGCCCCCGCCCCAATCTTCCACAGCCCTGCCCCCCAATCAGACCCATGCATGAATTTGTGCACCGGGCCTCTAGTCATACAGAACAGGAGTCAGCAAATGAGTTCTGGAAAGATCCAGATGGTAAATATTTTAGCCTTTGCTGGCCAAGAGGCAACATTGAGGATATTATATAGATAGTTACCTAATAAGAGAGATCACATTTCCATGAATTATGAATGGTGAAATTAAAAGTATAATAAAGTACTATAATTTGTAATATAGGTCTACTAAAGAGAAGAATGGAGTTCCTTTTTATGAGATAGCAGCATTTTGTTTAAAAGGGGTTCAAAGTTAGTGTTCCCTATAGTTAAACTGGTTGAAAATATTCATCTGTAACAACCATGCCTAGCTCATGGGCTTTACAAAAACAGGTGGTGAACTGGACTTGGCCTGCAGGCCACAGTTTTCCAACAACAGGCATAGAATAGTATCTAAGACTGTGAGCTCTGTAGTCAAACTGCCTGGGCTCAAGTCCTGGCTGTACCACGATTAGCTGGGAAGTTAGGTAATCTCTTGCATCAGCTCTCAGTTGTCACAGTGATGTTGCAAAACTTCAGCCGAAACCGGTTTGGCTCAGTGGATAGAGCGTCGGCCTGCGGACTCAAGGGTCCCAGGTTCGATTCTGGTCAAGGGCATGTACCTTGGTTGCGGGCACATCCCCAGTAGGGGGTGTGCAAGAGGCAGCTGATCGATGTTTCTCTCTCATCGATGTTTCTAACTCTCTATCCCTCTCTCTTCCTCTCTGTAAAAAAAAATCAATAAAATATATTAAAAAACAACAACAAAAACTTCAGTGGTATGCTGAGAACTATTTACTTACCCCATAAATCTGCAGGACAACCTTGACCTGGGCCAGGCTCTGCCGATGTGGGTGGGCTTGCTCATGTACCTGCAGTCAGTTGCAGATTGGCTAAGCAGCTTTGCTGATCTTGGCTGGGCTTGCCCACAGGCCTGAGGTTCGGCTGGCTGTTGGTTGCTCTAGGGTGGCCTCAGCTGGGATGACTCCATCATCTTGACTCTTTTCCAGGTCTTTCACTCTGGCAGGCTGGCCAGGACACGTTCTTCACGTGGTCACGTGCGGAGAAGCAAAAGCCAAGCAAACCCAGTTACACAGCGCGCTCCAAGCTTATGCTTGCGTCATACTCTCTAACATCCATCCCATGGTCCAAAGCAAGGCCCAACGGGCCCAGAATCAGAATGGGAAAGAAGAACCAAGTCATGTGGCAAAGGGGACGGGTGCAGTAAGGGGCACAACTGGAACCATTGATGCAGACTCCTACTTTCTGCCTGTTTCTTTACCTAGAAAATGGTGTCTGCCATTTCAGTAGCTACCTTATAAGGCTGCCAGGAGGATTTGAGGAGTTAATACTGTAATAGCTTCTGAACAGAGCCTGGCCCTGTTCTGTAAACACCCAAGAAATGTTAGCCATTCCCACTGCCTGGTTTATCCACCCTGGGTACCAGCATCTGAATTGTCATAGCCTGGTAGAATCTACTCATTCTAAGTAAGGATCTAAAGATAAAACTACCTGAGAGAATTATTTCCTCCGGGGCTCTTTTAAAGCTTTCTCTATTCTCAGATAGGGGTGGACCACGGATGCCAGAGCAGGGCGGGTGGTGTCTGGTTTCAGCCTCCTGCTCCGCCCATTAGGGAGGTGCAGAGAGGCTGAGAGGAAGGATCTGGCCTTCCAGGGAGATGTGCCTGTGTATTCTTTGTTATTTGGTCCCAGAGCACATGCACGGGCTGGCTGCCTCGTGTTTAGAGCCCTCTTTCCCACTCTCTCAAAGCTCAGTGTCTCACAGGTTGGCTGTATGAAGGGTTTGCTTCCCTCCCAACAGTCCGTCCAGCCAGATGCTGCCAGGGGGCACTGCGCCCCCCGCCCCTCTGGCTGAGCTCCGCCAGGCTGTCCTCTGTTCTGTTCATCATGATTGTACCGACAGGATGGGGTCAATGTCTCTTTCTGTTTGGAGTAAGACCCCCAGAAGGGCACCCCTTATTGGGGGAAAAGGGATACTTGGATTTTCTTATGTAGCATTGCCTCTGGGGTTGCTGTTGTATGTATCTTGTGGGTTACATACACACCACATTGAGGAAATCCAACATGTGAAACTCCATAATGCAAACCATTAGGAGACGTGAGAGACATTGCTAGTTGTCTACCAATAGCACTATCTCTCCGATTCATCAGTAATGAAAACTGAGTTCAAGCTGGGCACATGCCTGCCCTGAACAAGAAGTTTGTTTCACAGCTTCCCTGGCGCCTCGGTGTGGTCATGTGATTGTGCCCAGGTCAATAGGATGTCAGCATTTGGTACTTGTGGAAAGGGCTCCTAAAGGGAAGATTGTACCCTTCTTTCTCTCTTCCTTCTTGCTGCTGGATAGAATGTGGGTGTGAGAGCTGGAGTCTGAGCAGCCATCTTGGACCATGAGGTGAAAAGAAACGAATAGGTTGAGGAGGGCAGATCAATAAGCTAGAAAGAGCCCGGACCCTGCTCTGTGGAATGCCACACTAGCCCCAAACTTCCTGTTACCAGAAATAAACTATTATCATGTTTAAGCCTCTCCCAACTACTGGTTATGTCTGGTATTTGCATGGTATTTTAGAA